>NW_019154097.1:21319309-21750534 GCF_002288905.1 Enhydra lutris kenyoni | reverse complement strand
CTGTGAGATTAAGAGTCACTTATGGTTTGTCTCCCTCCCAATCCCATCTTGTTTCATTTACTCTTCTCCTACCCCCTTAACCCCCCATGTTGCATCTCCTCTCCCTCATATCAGGGAGATCATATGATAGTTGTCTTTCTCCGATTGACTTATTTCACTAAGCATGATACCCTCTAGTTCCATCCACGTCGTCGCAAATGTCAAGATTTCATTTCTTTTGATGGCCGCATAGTATTCCATTGTGTATATATACCACATCTTCTTTATCCATTCGTCTGTTGATGGACATCTAGGTTCTTTCCATAGTTTGGCTATTGTAGACATTGCTGCTATAAACATTCGGGAGCACGTGCACCTTCGGATCACTACGTTTGTATCTTTAGGGTAAATACCCAGCAGTGCAATTGCTGGGTCATAGGGTAGTTCTATTTTCAACATTTTGAGGAACCTCCATGCTGTTTTCCAGAGTGGTTGCACCAGCTTGCATCCCCACCAACAGTGTAGGAGGGTTCCCCTTTCTCCGCATCCTCACCAGCATCTGTCATTTCCTGACTTGTTCATTTTAGCCATTCTGACTGGTGTGAGGTGGTATCTCATTGTGGTTTTGATTTGTATTTCCCTGATGCCGAGTGATGTGGAGCACTTTTTCATGTGTCTGTTGGCCATCTGGATGTCTTCTTTGCAGAAATGTCTGTTCATGTCTTCTGCCCATTTCTTGATTGGATTATTTGTTCTTTGGGTGTTGAGTTTGCTAAGTTCTTTATAGATTTTGGACACTAGCCCTTTATCTGATATGTCATTTGCAAATATCTTCTCCCATTCTGTCAGTTGTCTTTTGGTTTTGTTAACTGTTTCCTTTGCTGTGCAAAAGCTTTTGATCTTGATAAAATCCCAATAGTTCATTTTTGCCCTCGCTTCCCTTGCCTTTGGCAATGTTCTTAGGAAGACGTTGCTGCGGCTGAGGTCGAAGAGGTTGCTGCCTGTGTTCTCCTCAAGGATTTTGATGGATTCCTTTCTCACATTGAGATCCTTCATCCATTTTGAGTCTATTTTCGTGTGTGGTGTAAGGAAATGATCCAATTTCATTTTTCTGCATGTGGCTGTCCAATTTTCCCAACACCATTTATTGAAGAGGCTGTCTTTTTTCCATTGGACATTCTTTCCTGCTTTGTCGAAGATTAGTTGACCATAGAGTTGAGGGTCTATTTCTGGGCTCTCTATTCTGTTCCATTGATCTATGTGTCTGTTTTTGTGCCAGTACCATGCTGTCTTGATGATGACAGCTTTGTAATAGAGCTTGAAGTCCGGAATTGTGATGCCACCAACTTTGGCTTTCTTTTTCAATATTGCTTTGGCTATTCGAGGTCTTTTCTGGTTCCATATAAATTTGAGGATTATTTGTTCCATTTCTTTGAAAAAAATGGATGGTACTTTGATAGGAATTGCATTAAATGTGTAGATTGCTTTAGGTAGCATAGACATTTTCACAATATTTATTCTTCCAATCCAGGAGCATGGAACATTTTTCCATTTCTTTGTGTCTTCCTCAATTTCTTTCATGAGTACTTTATAGTTTTCTGTGTATAGATTCTTAGTCTCTTTGGTTAGATTTATTCCTAGGTATCTTATAGTTTTGGGTGCAATTGTAAATGGGATGGACTCCTTAATTTCTCTTTCTTCTGTCTTGTTGTTGGTGTAGAGAAATGCAATTGATTTCTGTGCATTGATTTTATATCCTGACACTTTACTGAATTCCTGTATAAGTTCTAGCAGTTTTGGAGTGGAGTCTTTTGGGTTTTCCACATATAGTATCATATCATCTGTGAAGAGTGATAGTTTGACTTCTTCTTTGCCAATTTGGATGCCTTTAATTTCCTTTTGTTGTCTGATTGCTGAGGCTAGGACTTCTAGTACTATGTTGAATAGCAGTGGTGATAACGGACATCCCTGCCGTGTTCCTGACCTTAGCGGAAAAGCTTTCAGTTTTTCTCCATTGAGAATGATATTTGCGGTGGGTTTTTCATAGATGGCTTTGATAATATTGAGGTATGTGCCCTCTATCCCTACACTTTGAAGAGTTTTGATCAGGAAGGGATGCTGTACTTTGTCAAATGCTTTTTCAGCATCTATGGAGAGTATCATATGGTTCTTGTTCTTTCTTTTATTAATGTGTTGTATCACATTGATTGATTTGCAGATGTTGAACCAACCTTGCAGCCCTGGAATAAATCCCACTTGGTCGTGGTGAATAATCCTTTTAATGTACTGTTGAAACCTATTGGCTAGTATTTTGGCGAGAATTTTTGCATCTGTGTTCATCAAGGATATTGGTCTGTAGTTCTCTTTTTTGATGGGATCCTTGTCTGGTTTGGGGATCAAGGTGATGCTGGCCTCATAAAATGAGTTTGGAAGTTTTCCTTCCATTTCTATTTTTTGGAACAGTTTCAGGAGAATACGAATTAGTTCTTCTTTAAATGTTTGGTAGAATTCCCCCGGGAAGCCATCTGGCCCTGGGCTTTTGTTTGTTTGGAGATTTTTGATGACTGTTTCAATCTCCTTACTGGTTATGGGTCTGTTCAGGCTTTCTAGTTCTTCCTGGTTCAGTTGTGGTAGTTTATATGTCTCTAGGAATGCATCCATTTCTTCCAGATTGTCAAATTTGTTGGCGTAGAGTTGCTCATAGTATGTTCTTATAATTGTCTGTATTTCTTTGGTGTTCGTTGTGATCTCTCCTCTTTCATTCATGATTTTATTTATTTGGGTCCTTTCTCTTTTCTTTTTGATAAGTCTGGCCAGGGGTTTATCGATCTTATTAATTCTTTCAAAGAACCAGCTCCTAGTTTCGTTGATTTGTTCTATTGTTTTTTTTGGTTTCTATTTCATTGATTTCTGCTCTGATCTTTATGATTTCTCTTCTCCTGCTGGGTTTAGGGTTTCTTTCTTGTTCTTTCTCTAGCTCTTTTAGGTGTAGGGTTAAGTTGTGTACCTGAGACCTTTCTTGTTTCTTGAGAAAGGCTTGTACTGCTATATATTTTCCTCTCAGGACTGCCTTTGTTGTGTCCCACAGATTTTGAACCGTTGTGTTTTCATTATCATTTGTTTCCATGAATTTTTTCAACTCTTCTTTAATTTCCTGGTTGACCCATTCATTCTTTAGAAGGATGCTGTTTAGTCTCCATGTATTTGGGTTCTTTCCAAATTTCCTCTTGTGATTGAGTTCTAGCTTCAGAGCATTGTGGTCTGAAAATATGCAGGGAATGATTCCAATCTTTTGATAACGGTTGAGACCTGATTTAGGACCGAGAATGTGATCTATTCTGGAGAATGTTCCATGTGCACTAGAGAAGAATGTGTATTCTGTTGCTTTGGGATGAAATGTTCTGAATATATCTGTGATGTCCATCTGGTCCAGTGTATCATTTAAGGCCTTTATTTCCTTGTTGATCTTTTGCTTGGATGATCTGTCCATTTCAGTGAGGGGAGTGTTAAAGTCCCCTACTATTATTGTATTATTGTCGATGTGTTTCTTTGATTTTGTTATTAATTGGTTTATATAGTTGGCTGCTCCCACGTTAGGGGCATAGATATTTAAAATTGTTAGATCTTCTTGTTGGACAGTTCCTTTGAGTATGATATAGTGTCCTCCCTCATCTCTTATTATAGTCTTTGGCTTAAAATCTAATTGATCTGATATAAGGATTGCCACTCCTGCTTTCTTCTGATTTCCTTAGCATGGTAAATTCTTTTCCACCCCCTCACTTTAAATCTGGAGGTGTCTTCAGGTTTAAGATGAGTTTCTTGTAGGCAACATATAGATGGGTTTTGTTTTTTTATCCATTCTGACACCCTGTGTCTTTTGATTGGGGCATTTAGCCCATTCACATTCAGGGTAAGTATTGAGAGATATGAATTTAGTGCCATTGTATTGCCTGTAAGGTGACTGTTATTGTATATTGTCTCTGTTTCTTTCTGATCTACTACTTTTAGGGTCTCTCTTTGCTTAGAGGACCCCTTTCAATATTTCCTGTAGAGCTGGTTTGGTATTTGCAAATTCTTTCAGTTTTTGTTTGTCCTGGAAGCTTTTAATCTCTCCTTCTATTTTCAATGATAGCCTAGCTGGATATAGTATTCTTGGCTGCATGTTTTTCTCGTTTAGTACTCTGAATATATCATGCCAGCTCTTTCTGGCCTGCCAGGTCTCTGTGGATAAGTCTGCTGCCAATCTAATATTTTTACCATTGTACGTTACAGACTTCTTTTCCTGGGCTGCTTTCAGGATCTTCTCTTTGTCACTAAGACTTGTAAATTTTACTATTAGATGACGGGGTGTGGACCTATTCTTATTGATTTTGAGGGGGGTTCTCTGAACCTCCTGGATTTTGATGCTTGTTCCCTTTGCCATATTGGGGAAATTCTCTCCAATAATTCTCTCCAATATACCTTCTGCTCCCCTCTCTGTTTCCTCTTCTTCTGGAATCCCAATTATTCTAATGTTGTTTCGTCTTATGGTGTCACTTATCTCTTGAATTCTCCCCTCATGGTCCAGTAGTTGTTTGTCCCTCTTTTGCTCAGCTTCTTTATTCTCTGTCATTTGGTCTTCTATATCGCTAATTCTTTCTTCTGCCTCATTTATCCTAGCAGTGAGAGCCTCCATTTTTGATTGCACCTCATTAATAGCTTTTTTGATTTCAACTTGGTTAAATTTTAGTTCTTTTATTTCTCCAGAAAGGGCTTTTATATCTCCCGAGAGGGTTTCTCTAATATCTTCCATGCCTTTTTCGAGCCCGGCTAGAACCTTGAGAATCGTCATTCTGAACTCTAGATCTGACATATTACCAATGTCTGTATTGATTAGGTCCCTAGCCCTTGGTACTGCCTCTTGTTCTTTTTTTTGTGGTGAATTTTTCCGCCTTGTCATTTTGTCCAGATAAGAGTAGATGAAGGAGCAAGTAAAATACTAAAAGGGCGGCAACTACCCCAGGAAAATATGCTTTAGCCAAATCAGAAGAGATCCCAAATCGTGAGGGGGGAGAAAGGGGATAAAAAGAGGTTCAGAAAGAAGAAAAAAAAAAGAAAGAAAGAAAGAAACAATTAAAAAAAGAAAACCAATAAAGAAAAAATATAAAAAGGAAAAAAATACATATATATATTAGATAAACTGGTTAGAAAACGTTAAAAAAGAAAAGGGTAAAAGTTAAAAAAAATTAGCCAAAGAAGAAAAATAAATTGAAAAAGAAAAAAAAAATTAAATTAACTGCAAGGCTAAAGAATCATGGGGAGAAAGCCATGAGTTCCGTGCTTTGCTTTCTCCTCCTTTGGAATTCCGCTGCTCTCCTTGGTATTGAAACTTCACTCCTTGGTAGGTGAACTTGGTCCTGGCTGGGCTTCTTGTTGATCTTCTGGGGGAGGGGCCTGTTGTAGTGATTCTCAAGTGTCTTTGCCCCTTACCAGGGGTCGGGCTGAGTAATCCGCTCGGGTTTGCTTTTGGGAGCTTTTGTTCCCTGAGCGCTTTCCGTAGAGTTCCAGAGGCTGGGAATGATGATGGCAGCCTCCCGGTCTCCGGCCCGGAGGAGCCGAGAGCCTGGGGCCCCACTCCTCAGTGCGCCCTCAGAGAACAGCGTCAATTTACTCCCGTCACCCTGCCTCCGGCCGCGCTCCGAGCAGACCGAGCCTGCGACCGGTTCAAGGTAACCCCGAGCTTAGAGCTCACTCCTCGGCTCAGTCTCTGTAGCCGGCTTCCCCGTTCTAATACCTGTAAGCTCTGCGACACTCAGACGCCCCCGATCCTTCTGTGACCCTGCGGGACCTGAGGCCACGCTGACCCTGCGTGGGCTTCACCCCGGTTAAGCCTCTGGAGCGATGTCCCTCAGCGGAACAGACTTTTAAAAGTCCCGATTTTGTGCTCCATTGCTCCGCCGCTTGCCGGGAGCCGGCCCCTCCCCCCGCGGTCTATCTTCCTGTGGCTTTGGATTCACTTCTCCGCCAGTCCTACCTTTCAGAAAGTGGTTGATTTTCTGTTTCTAGAGTTGCTGTTCTTCTTCTCTTCAATCTCCCGTTGGATTTGTAGGTGTTTGCAATCTTTAGATAAGCTATCTAGCTGATCTCCCGCTACCTGAAGTAGTCTCTGCTGCTACTTCTCTGCCATCTTGACTCCTCCCCCACTTACATCTATTTTTAATGTTTAAGGCTCTCTTCATCAGTTCCTTGGCCTTTCTCTCTACAATAAAAATGTGAACTCTTCAACGAACCTGCCTAGAGTACCCTTGGAACCCACAATATTAACCACCACCACCACCACCATCATCATCATCGTATTTTCTACATGGCAGGAGCAGCACTAAACATTTTACACTCACCATCTCATCCAATCCTCATAATCATCTTGTGAAGCTTGCATGATTGTTATCCCCATTCTACAGAAGAGAAACTTTAAGCTTAGAAAGAGGTAATATGTCCAGTATCACATAGCTGGTACATACCAGAGAGCCTGAATTAAAGGTGGTAAGAGAGAGGGGCTTTGAGTCATATCTGCCAAACCTGTGCGTACCGTTCAGCCACAGGACACTAATCCCGCTCCTGCTTGGACTCACGTAGGGATGGGAGTTCATTGCCACCAGAGACAATCTGTCTTTATCTCAGACATCTGTAACTGTTCTTCCTATAATGAAACTGAACTCAGGATTCTTGCAACATTTAATCATTAGTCCTGCTCGTGTTCTCTTGAGACCTGCAGAAGAGTTCAAATGTGTTATCCATCTGAAAATTGTTCAGATGTGTGAACACAGTCTTTTCTTTCCAGTATTCATTCTCTTTCAGTTTTCTTTCATGTGTCCTGATTCCTGGATTACTTACCATTTTTATGATTCTCTCTCAGAGTTTCTCTTTCAGTCACTGGGAATTCCAAAAATTCCAGATGTAGACCAATGATTCTATATAGAGCAGAGTTAACAGCATGACTTCAAAAGAGTCAGCTTAGAAAATAAAAGATATTAGGGTTAAATCCTGATTTTGTTTTTTGTTTATGTAAGCTTGTTATCTTCTCTGAACCTCAGGCCTCACCCATTAAATTGAGATAATGATATCTCACCTATTTTATAATAGAGACAAAATAATGTGTACAAAGAATATCATAGTACCTAAAACTGCTCTAAACATGTAAAGTCTAACAAAAAGAATATCATATTGTGCCTGGAGTTAGGTAATAAGCATTCAAAATGACAGTTTAAGATTATTGATAAAGTACTTCACCTGCAGGAAGATAGACTAGTCCCAGTTTTCTCCTAATTAGTGCAACTAAAAATTCTAGACATTGTACATAAAATACACATAAGATTCTGAAAGTTGAAGGTAAGAAGGGAGATAAGCCAGAGACCTCAGGACTCAAAGGAACAGTAGGATGATGAATAACCTGGGTTTTCTTTTTGTCTCATATATATAAAACTGGAAGATGAAGAAGCCAGCAACCAAAAATGCCAATGGACACAGACAAAGAAATCCCCAATAGAAGCTTCTTCTCTCAGTCAAGGGACCAGGAAAGGGACAGGCAAGAAAGACATAAAGATTGTAGGCAATAACTAATCTACTACAGTTGAACACCCCAGCAAAGGTGGTGTGGCACCCCCACATCTACGCCAAATACCAAGCAAGGAGCAGCCTGGATTACCACCCTCATAGCACTATAACAAAACACACCAAGACCCAAGCCTGGGGCGGTATCAGAGAAAGTCTTTCCCCCCCCACCAATGAAAAGCCATCCTACTTACATCACTTGGGACCATAAGGGAGGCCTGAATTTCTACTCCAATCCACCATTCCCCTCTGCACCAGACAGTGCCAGAGCAAGCCTAGTGGGGAGGCAGGACTTTCCTCACCCAGCATAGCGAGGGCACCCCCACTGAAGTTACCATTGAAATAGCATAGGGAGCCAGATTCATGCCTAGCAGTAATGATGAACCTCCAGTCCCAGTTATAAACAGAGATCAAGTGGGGAACCTAGACTGTTACCTCCATTTGGCAGTAACAAAATGGTGCTCTCCCTCTTTAGCCAGAACAATATCAGAGAAGGCCAGTTCTTATTTAAACAGTAGATTAAGGGGGCACCTGGATGGCTCTGTTGATTAAGCAGCTGCCTTCGGCTCAGGTCATGATCCTGCGGTTCTGGGTTCAAGTCCCGTGTCAGGCTCCTTGTTCAATAGGGAGCCTGCTTCGCTCTCTGCCTGCTGCTCTCCCTATTTGTGCTCTCTCTACCTGACAAATAAATAAATAAAATCTTTAAAAAATAAGTAAATAAATAAATAGTAGATTTAGGGGTCCCTGGTGGCTCAGTCAGTTAAGTGTCCAACTCTTGACTTCCTCTCATTTCATGATCTCAGACAATCTCTCATGAGATCGAGCCCTGCTTTGGGCTCTGTACTCCAGAGTACAGAGTCTGCTTGAGATTTTCTCTCTCCCTCTTCCTCTGCACCTCCCCCTGCTTGCACATGCTCTATCTCTCTTTAAATAAATAAGATCTTTTATTTTTTTTTAATATTTTATTTATTTGACAGAGAGAGATCACAAGTAAAGAGAGAGAGAGAGAGAGAGGAGGAAGCAGGCTCCCTGCCCAGCAGATAGCCCGATGTGGGACTCGATCCCAGGACCCTGAGATCATGACCTGAGCCAAAGGCAGAGGCTTAACCCACTGAGCCACCCAGGCAGCCCAAATAAGATCTTTCAAAAAACTCCTTTAAAATAGATAAATAGATAGATAGTAGATTTAACTAAGACCTAGAATTTTACAACATAATCTCCAGATTTCAAATGAAAATACTTGTCATACCAAAAGCCAAGATGATGTCAATTTGAATGAGAAATGACAATCAGTAGATGCCAAAATTGAGGAGACAGAGATGTTATCATTATCTACCAATGATTTAATGCAGCCCTAATAGAAATACTGTAATGTGAAATTACAAATAGCTTTAAGCAAATGATAAAACAGAAAGAGTTAGCAAAGGAATAGAAAAAATGAAGAAGCAAGTGATAATCTTAGAACAGAAAAATATAATAGCTGAGATGGGAAACTCAGGGGTAGGCTCAAAATGGAGAACACTAAGGAAAGAATCAGTGAATTGGGGGCAGAATAGTGGAAATTTCCTAATCTAAACAGTCAAAAGAAGGAAGGGAAGGAAAGGAAAGGGAAGAAGAAAGGAGGGAAGAAGGGAGGGAGTAAATGGAAAGAGAGAGGGAAGGAAGGATGGAGGGAGGGATATGTGAACCAAGTCTTAGGGACTAATGGCACTGAAAAGAAAAATAGACAAATCCATAACTATAGTTGAAGATTCAACACTTCTTTCTCAACAAGTGATTGGTCAAATAGAAAATCAGGATGCATATAGAAGAATTCACAATATCTTTGAACAATAATATCTAATCAACATTCACAGAATACTTCAACTAACAACAACAGAATAGACATATTTTCAAGTGCCCAAGAAGCATATACCAAGATAGACCACCTCCTGGGACAAAAGACAAACCACAACAAATTTAAAATAATTGAAATCATTTCATTTTCTCTTACCACAATGGAATCAAACTAGAAATAAAAAGCAGAAAGACAAAGGAAAATCTCTAAACACCTGCAAAATGAATGATACACATCTAAATATTTCATGGGTCAAGTACGGAAGTCTCAAGAATATAAAAAAGTACATTGGACTGAATAAAAATGAAAAGACAGTGTATCAACATTTGTGAGGCACAGCTGGAAAAGGGCTGAGAATGAAATTTATAGCATGAAATGAATACATTAGGAAAGAGAAAAGGCCAAACTAAACCCAAAAGGAGCAGAAGGAAGAAAATTTTAAAAAAATAGTAATAAGAGCAGAAACCAATGAAATTGATAATAGAAAAATAATATAGAAATTAATTAAACAAAAAAGAAATTAATTAAACAAAAACCGTTATTTAAAAAAAACCAATAAAAGTGGCAAACCTTTAGCAAGATTGAAAAAAAAGAGAGAGAAGACAAATTACCAACACCATAAATGAAATAAGGGATAACCCCACAGAAATGAACAGAACAGAACAGACATCAAAAAGATAATAAAGGAAGGCTACAAACAACTCTAGACACATAAATTGTTATCCTTATTATTATCCAATATGAAATAGATAATTTGTATAGCCCTATAAATATTCAAGAATTTAAATTTATGCATGGAAACAATCAGTATTATTAGCAATTAAGGAAATGCAGGCTAAAATCACAATGAGACATTACTACACACCTATCATTATAGCTTGAATAAAAATAATGACAATATCAAATTCTGGCTAGTATAAGTTGCCTATGCATTGCTGGTGGAAATGTAAAATGCTATAGTTATTCTGGAAAACAGTTTAGCAGTTTCCTAGAACGAACAAGCAAAAAAACAAGCATAAAAAACCCTGAACGTTAAACTACCATTTGGCCCACCCATTTCACTCCTGGGCATTTCACCCAGAGAAATGAAGACTTGTATTCATAAAACAAAACAAACAAAAAAAAAATCTGTGAACTAATGTTTATAGCAGCTTTATTCATAATAGCCTAAAACTGGAAACAACCCAGATGTCTTACAACAGGGGAATGGTTAAACAAATTGTGGTACATATGCATCATGGAATGCTAGTCAATAATAAAAAGGAACACACTATTGATACATGCACAATCTGAATACAGTTGAATTTTGCTGAGTGAAAAAAGTCAATTTCAAAAGAGCACTTTATTAATCCATTTATATAACATTTTCAAATGAGAAAATTAGAGAAATAGAAAACATTTTAGTTGCCAGGGATTAAGGAGAGAGTGATCTCTTTGCCTCTTTGCTGTATCAATGTCAGTATCTTGGTGGTGGTTTTGTCCTACAGCTTTGTAAGACATTATCATTGAGAGAAACTAGGTAAAGTATACATGATATCTCTAATATGTCATGTTATAACTACAGTGTCATGTTATAACTACAATTATCTCAGTATAAAACATTTAATTAAAATTTATTGATAAGAATAAAGTGTGTCATAATTCCTTGAAAATTTATAATCTATCTGCGACATATGTTCAGTGTTAACATGAACAGGTGTATCCCACTGTGATCCGGAGAATATGTGTAGCTATTGTATAGAAGAAGGAATTTGTCAGCATATGCATTTGGAAAATGCTGGCTTAAGGGGCACCTGGATGACTCAGTCAGCTAAACGTCCTATTCTTGATTTCTGCTCAGGTCATGATCTTAGGGTCCTGGGATCAAGCCCTTTATCAGGCTCCCCACTCATCAGGGAGTCTGCTGGAGGATTCTCTCCCTCTCTCTCTCCCCCTCCCCGCACTCAAGCACTGTCTTTCTCTAAAATAAATAAATAAATTTTTTTTAATAAGTATATTTCTTTTTCAAGAATTTTCAGAAGCTTTATTATGCTTTTTTGTCTTGGGGTTTTTCAAGAGATTAGTAGAATGAGCACCATTCTTCCTAATTTTATGGTCATTGGGACTTAGCTCCTCTCCCCCTTCTCCCCAAAAACACATGCTCAACACATCAGAAAAGCATTTATGAGACTGGTCCTCCATGGAATTAACTTAAGAAAATGCCAATGTCAGGGGCCTGGGTGGCTTGGTTAGTTAGAGTGTCTGCCTTGAATCAGGTCATGATCTCAGGATCCTGGGATCAAGTCCCACATCAGGCTCCCTGTTCAGTGGGGAGTCTGCTTCTCCCTCTCCCTCTGTGATCTCTCTTGCTCTTGCGTTCTCTCTCAAATAAATAAAATTTTCTTTAAAAAAAATCAGTTAAGAAAGTGCCAATGTCTACAGAATATGCTATTTGTTGCTCTTAGTAACAGAACGAAATTCTAAGCAGAAGCAGTAATTTATCATAAAGTACAAAAGCGTAGAAGAGTATAGATTTTTGGAGTCAAGACTAAGAACATGGGAATGTGCAGAGAGCTTGCAGGAGGTATATCTGGAGGGCTGTCAGTTGGTCACATCATGAGGGGACTTGAGTGACAAGCGAGGGGGTTTTTACTTAGTCCTAGAACCCATAGGGGCTCTGCCTAGATCCCCAGGGCCATCCTTTTATTCTATAAACAAGGACACTGAAGCAGAATTGGCCTAGATGTTGCATTTAACTATAGCTGTCTAGAGTTGACTATATGAATTCTAAAATTGTGAGTAGAATTTACAGATGATGACATTAGCCTTTGGCTTCAGCAATCATGGAGTACATATAGATAAGCTTCAATTCAAAACATCTCTGCATGTACTCACAATATCCTGTATAACCAGTAACTGTGAAGTCATTCTTTCTCAAATGCCCTTATTTCGCCAATGAGGCCATGGCCCCAGAATAACAGAAACAAGATAAAAATCCAGTCTTTCATCTCCCACCACAAGCATCTGCATTTTCTAACCTTTTTTCTGAAGGGATCCTTTAACCTGCACTCAAAGGTAACCCTGCAAGAATAGAACCTTACACCTGAACTTCTGGGAAAAGGAGCAACCCTGGGATTAATTAAAATCCTGCACACTGATTAAAAGCATCCCTAGCACTTCAAGCTCGGTTATGAAAGCTTTTCATCTTGTGAACTCAGTTAGAAAAATTCTGTAAACAGCTCCTACTTCCAACCTGTATTTTGAGAACAAAAGAGCAGATCCATTAGGAGGGAGGAAGGTTGCGGGGCTGGCAGTGGGGCTTGTTTTCCTGTGGCTTCAGCATTAAATAATCTGGTTTGAATTGTTATAAAGTACAAAAACAAATGGCATTCCGTTGTGGATCCCAACTCAACAATATCAATTTGAAAAAATGTTGTTTTCCCTTATAACTCAATGGAGCATCATATTTGGCAGCTGGGCCCCATTACTGGGGTCCCCACAAGGGAAATGTCAGGTCAGGCATTATTTACAATCCCAAGTTTATTTTCTCACCAAGGCCTCTCATGGTTCTGTCCACATTTCAAATGACAGGCATTCCATCCAAAGCCACTTACACTCTGTCCTGTCACATCAGGAGCTTTCAAATCTTAACATCTTTAATACCAAGAGACTATGGTAAGTCTTCTCAAACAAAATTTGTACTTAGGGTCCTGACGATTTCTGTTAATGTATTTCCTGGCAAGGAACCATGTGCATGGGCTAATATTCATTTACCCAATGTTATTGTAAATGTTCAAAACACAAATAGGAATGATTGCAAATGGGTTTCTGCCATATGACTGGCGCCAGATGACATCAAGCAAGCCAGAAAGGACACATACACATCCCATGCCATGGCATTCCTATGTCTGCACACAAGACCATCTGAACATACGAAGGCTGGAAATGTTCATTGTTCAGTTTCTATCCAAGTTTGACCTCTTCAGATAATGAGATTGATTGATGAGCTTCGACCAGAAGAACCAAGCCTCTGATACAAGGCTATGTCTTTATGAGAATGTGGGGATCAGGGTTCCTTGAGTGCCAGTTCTTTCTCTGAGCTGTTTTAAATTCCATACAGCCTGGATAGAGTGGAGAAAATGGGACTACATAACCGGAAATGCCAAGTTCAAGTCTTTACCTTTAGCAATAGTTATTTTGGGGGCAGGTTATTCTTCAACAACTTCTTTAAGTCATTTCCTCATTTGTAAGGAGAGATAAAGATGTCTATTTTAGTGGGTTGTGAAAAATGTGAAAACTGGCTTTGGAAATTGGCTTTATAGAGGAAATTTGGAAAACCGGCTTTATAGAGGATGCTCAGTAAATATTCAACCTTTTCCCTCCCTCCAGATTACTCTGAATGAAACTATCACAAAACGTTTTTGTCTGTAATTCTCCTTGCTTTTCTATTATTTATATACATTATTTAGGCAGTCTACCATGAGCTTCTTGAAGCCAGGTGCTTCAATGGTAAATGATTTAGTAGATATAAAGGTGTTTTCTTCCCTACTTCAACCACAATGAGCCTCATGTAGAAGAAACTCAACATGTGGCATAAGTAATAGAAGGAACTGGTACCATTCCATCACCTCGATTCTGTGCCTTGAGTTCTACGATTCCTGGTGGTAGGGGCAGTATCTTACTCATTTTTGCACCAGCTATGCCTTAGCATAATTGTCTGCATAGCCTTGGTGATTGAAAAATATGTTGCCTTGAATAAAATTTAGTTCACTTTCCCAGCCTCTTAGCTCTCTTCCCCATCCTCTGGTTCTGTGCTGGGTATATAGGAAGTACTCAGTAGAGCTCAGGAAATCATTGTATTTAATGCACTGGAAGAAAGTCCCGGGAAACCACAAATCTTGTCATGCAAGTAGCATCCCATTTGAGTTATATGGACTCATCACATTTATTTCTCCTCTCTTCAAACATACCCACTTTGTTATGCTTTAATTTTATAGAGTGGAAGACAGTCCAAAAAGCATACCCAGAGTCACAAGTAAAATCTTCATATGGCCAGCTGTGCTCTTCATGCTTGTTCTCCCTACTGTGTCCCCTTCCACCGCAACTCCCGAGCCTGCCCTGTCTTCCAGATGTGCTGCTCTCTCCTGTGTCTGCGTCTGTGAATTGTAGAGCAATTTCAGTTGCCTGCAGTCCCTCATGCTCTGTATGCTAGACCGCCGTGTTCCTCCTGCAAAACATTACACGAGTTGCACTTCCGTGACACAGTCCCCCAAACTGCTGAGTTAGGCTCTCCTCTGTCCTTTCATCATGCTCTCAAATCACACATCTCAACATTTGTCCCATTGCTTCACCACTTGCTCTGCAGTACAATCATGAGGTACTTGAGAATTTTAATTCTAGCGCACCACAGAATTCTTTAGTTCTGTGTGTCTGGCACATAAAAGATGGCTGGTAAGAATTTTCCAGATTCAGTGAGAAAGTAAAGGAGTAGCCAGGAAGAGGTGGAAAGAGAGCTTGGCTCAGTAAGGAAAAGACCATGTAAATGAAGGATGTATTTTTCAAACTGATTTCCCAGATGCGTTATTTGATATATTGTTTCCTTACTGATTTGAAATAATGAAATAAATATATAACATCTTCCAGTAGATAAGTTCTGTGATTTAAGGAGAAAAAAATCTTCTTTACTTACTAACAAATTTCGTATTTTGAGATTTAAAGCTTATTTTTTCAGAAAAGCTTTCTAGCCTGCTTGTGAAGAGTTTAATCGTGGCAAGGTGGAAACAAGAAACAAAACAAACAGGAAAGAAAGAAAGAAAGAAAGAAAGAAAGAAAGAAAGAAAGAAAGAGAACCTTTTTGTCTGCAGTTTATTTTTACTTCTGTACATGTTTCAAGAAAATTTCAAAACCACCCAAAGAGAACTCAAATCTCAGATTAGTCCACATTTTCTGGTTGTAATTTCCAAGTTTCTAGTTCTAGTAATTTGTCAGTGATCTGGAGATAATACACACACACACACACATGCAATCTCTCATGAGTCATCCCTAGCTCAGAGCACAGTAGCCATGGGGATAACACTTTTTCCCTATCTTTGACATTTCAGTTCTTGACTTTAGAAATCTCACTGCAATTGGATTAACTTAAATTTCCACTACTTCATGAGAAAAACATGTCTCTCCTGAGTTTAAATAAGTCTAATTGCACTGACTACACTGTTGATTTGGGAAATTCTCAGATTGTTGACAGAGAGGGGGAACAGCAGTGCCCCACCTTAGTTGATAAGAGGAGGGACACCGCAAGAGATGTGTTGGCCAGCGGCAGTACTTTCACAAGTGAATTCAGATACATTAGCGGGATATCTGGGTGGCTCAGTCAGTTAAGCATCCTGCTCTTGATTTCTGCTTGGGTCAGGATCTCAGGGGTGTGAGATTGAGCTCCACATTGGGCTGCATGCTGAGCATGGATCCTACTTGAGATTCTTTATCTCCCTCTCCCTCCTCCTGCTCACACACATGTGCTGTCTCTTCTATATATATCTCAAATAAATAAATCATTTTTAAAAATTTTATTATGTTATGTTAGTCACCATAGAGTACATCATTAGTTTTCGATGTAGTTTTCCATGATTCACTGTTTACATATAACCTTAAAAAAATAAAATACTGGAGGGAACCCTCTTACACTGTTGGTGGGAATGCAAGTTGGTGCAGTCACTTTGGAGAACAGTGTGGAGATTCCTCAAGAAATTAAAAATAGAGCTTCCCTATGACCCTGTAATTGCACTACTGGGTATTTACCCCAAAGATACAGATGTATTGAAAAGAAGGGCCATCTGTACCCCAATGTTTATAGCAGCAATGGCCACGGTCACCAAACTGTGGAAAGAACCAAGATGCCCTTCAATGGACGAATGGATAAGGAAGATGTGGTCCATATACACTATGGAGTATTATGCCTCTATCAGAAAGGATGAATACCCAACTTTTGTAGCAACGTGGACGGGACTGGAAGAGATTATGCTGAGTGAAATAAGTCAAGCAGAGAGAGTCAATTATCATATGGTTTCACTTATTTGTGGAGCATAACAAATAACATGGAGGACATGGGGAGATGGAGAGGAGAAGGGAGTTGAGGGAAATTGGAAGGGGAGGTGAACCATGAGAGACTATGGACTCTGAAAAACAACCTGAGGGTCTTGAAGGGGCGGAGGGTGGGAGGTTGGGGGAACAAGGTGGTGGGTATTAGGGAGGGCACATATTGCATGGACCACTGGGTGTGGTGCAAAAACAATGAATACTGTTACGCTGAAAAGAAATTAAAAAAATAATAAAATAAAATACATTAGGATATGAAAGGTCTGAATGGGAGATTTTAGAGAAAAAAAATCCTATTTTTGGTAGAAAAATGAAAGGGCCGTGATTTCAGTAGGCACTGTATCTTCAGCACCTAAAAATCCCACATACAGTAATTGCTCAAAAGACATTTGTTGGAAAAAAATAAGTGGATGTGTGATACTACCTCACCAGGTAGAGGTTAATATATGTGAATGGCGGAGACTTCGAGAAAAAAAAATCTCTGCACAGAGATGGAAGCTATCCTTTTATTTTTCTACCAAAAAGTGCTTTTATTCTAAGAGTACAAAACATGAACTGTATCTCTTCTTCCATGACATGAAGCAACCCTAAAATTGCTGAAGAGAACTTACTCCAAAGGTCATTGCCTTCCTTGCCCTCCCCTTTAGCCACACTAAATAGCTCTGTGACCTTAGGCAAACTCCTTAAAACCACTCCATCTTAGTTCTTAGTCTGTCGGTGGGAACATAGGGCCCTTTCTTGTCTTTGTACTATTTCTCTCTCCCCAGCCTTTCTCTGATGGTGAGACTTCTTTTTCTTAAAGCAATAACACATCAGTGTTATGCTATGAGAGGTTATTAATGTAGCACCAGAGAGTTTCATTTATATGTCAATGAGCCAGTCTGAAGAAGTGAGGATCCAAGCTAACACTCAATGGGCAGCCTGAAAACAGATGGTGTTGATAAGATGTTTGGGGACTCTGAGGGAAAGAGAAAGGGGAAGAAGGAGGAGGGAAGACAAAGGAAGTGAGATTTATGAATGCCCAGCTCAGGATGGTCTGTGGAGAAGAATAAATAAGTATTGTGCCTGTACTTGCTTGTGAAGGACCATGAATAGGACTGTTTCTGGCACTGAGAATGCAGACATTTCAGGGAGGCATCAGGTTATGCAAAATGGAAAAAAGAGTACAAGCTTGCTGTCATAGAAATTACTGATGCTTACCATGTATGATTTTCTTCCCCTTCCTGGGACTATGGGAAGACTTTACAGATTCCCTAACAGTTAGACTGTCATGTGATTAATGTTAACCAATGTGCTGTAACATTTACTCTGACATTTCCTCACTTTGGGATTTGGGGTAAATTAACTGAATTTCCTAAGTTTCACATCTTTCATCTGTAAAATATGGTAGCAGGAGATGGGGGTGGGGGGAATAAAAACACTGCCTTGATTGGATCAGTATAAGAATAAAAAGGAAATTGTATGTGCCCAACAAATTCTAGGCCCTATATATAGATCAAAGGGCTTAACAGTGGGCAATATCCAATTAACATTAAATTTTTTTCTGATTACTACAGATCAGAGTGAAGGATGAAAATAAGTAGCTGATAAATATATTCTGTTTTTGTATAACTTTATCCTATGGAAAACAAAGAGGAGAAAAAAGTGAGAACCGGTCAGTAGAAGGTTCTGTTTATGATCCACATTATGAGAAAGTTTGAAAGAAGGGTAGCTCTCTTCCCCTTGATGTTTCATTGGCCAAGTCCAATGTTGACATTTCCTAGTTAAGAATATGGCCTCTGAAGATTGAATTATATTTAGGCAATTAAAACTAGCCTTGCTGAGTGATGTGAATAAAGATTGTCCTTTAGGGCCAAGATGTAGCTGTCATCAATCATAAACAGACATGAACCCAGGATGGAGTGGATCTTTGCAGAAAATGTTTACATCTGTTACTATGCACTTGGGTTTTGTGGGATATGTCTATTTTTCCAACAGTTAATGACATGTGGTGTTTAATATGCTCAGGTTAGCTCCTGAATGTTTTTGCTCTCGCCTTTTTTTCTTTTTCATATTCTCTCTCTCTTTTTCTTCCTTCTATATAATAACCTTCTCCCATATATTTTGCCTGTCTATCCCCAGTTTGGGATACATGAAACAGCTTATACTCCTAGACTCCCTCCTTATCCTCATCTCAATCCTAGCTTCAGATTAAAAGAGAGAGGCGGGGGGGAAGGAAGGAAGGAAGGAAGGAAGTTAGTTTATAAAGTGTCAGGGAGATCCCTAAAATCAACTACTTAGTTGTCTGTTCTTCGTGTTCCTAGTTGGTATTCAGTTCTAGCTCTGGAGTCTGAAATAACTTTTCAAATTTTGGCTTCAACTGATATCTTAGAAACAGTGAATAAAAAACCTTAGGAGGACTTCAGAGTTATTTTTATAGATACAGAATTTAAAATTCATTTTATGTGATCCAGGGCCACTGCATTGGCAGAGCCAAGACTCATCCAAATCCCCCATTCCTAATCATAATTAGCCACACCTATATCTTTTGCAAGGTAAAATATGTTTCAAAATTCAGGCATAGAGGAATTTAAGAAGCGCTGCTTTCTTGGGCTCCTGAGTGGCTCAGTCAGTTAAGTGTCCGCCTTCCACTCAGGACATGAACCTGGAGTCCTGGAGTCCTGAGACTGAGTCCCAGGATCAAGCCCTGCATAGAGCCCCAGATCAGGCTCCCTGTTCAGCAGGGAGTCTGCTTCTCCGTCTGCCCCTCACCTGCTCTCTCTCTCTCTCATATATAACTAAATCTGAAGAAGAAGGAGGAGGAGGAGGAGGAGGAAGAGGAGGAAAGGGAGGGGAAGGGGAGGGGAGGGGGAAGGAGAGGGGGAGGGGGAAGAAAGGGAAGAGGGGGAGAAGCACTGCTTTCTTGGTCCACTTCTCCAAGTAAGATCATCTTGGTTAACTCAATGACATCATCATTCTTCAACTTAATACCTTTTCCAGGCATAAATGAAACTCCTTTGGGATTTTTTCAGTCCTTTATATCTTGGCATAATTTAATTTGTGATAGTCTCAGGAACCTATCCTTGATGGGGAAAAAGCAGAAGAGCAACAACCAGGAAGGCAAGAGAAAGTAATAAATACCAAGTCTTAGAGAAGAAACACCAAGAGCAAACATTATCAGCTTTAGCCTAGAGCCAACCAAACACATTTATAGCTACGTTCATGTTTGCTTTTATCTATTCATCATTTTTCTTCTACTGAGTGAAAATCAATATCCTAGATACTGAGGTAAAACATAGTAGGGGTGCCTGGCTGGCTGAGTCAGTAGAGCATGCAACTCTTGATTTTGGTGTTGTAAGTTCAAGCCCCATGTGGGGTATAGAGATTACTTAAAAATAAAATCTTAAAACAAACAAAAAAACAACAAGAACAAAGAAAAACAAAACCCAGAGTTTAGTAGGGAATGGTTCCAAACTTCTAGGACCCTATAGCTAAAAAGGTAGTCTTCTTCATGTCATTGAACTAACACAGTGATTAAACAAAACAAAATGCTTACAGCAAGGGACATTCATTCAACACTCTGATGGAGGAGAGAGATTGACTTTTATGGGGAAATGATGAAAATGGGAAATGATTCCTTGAAGACATGAACTTTAAACTGGACCTTTTAGAGTTAGCAGCAAGGCAAAGCATTTTGCAGCTCAGGGAATCTCCATTCAGCATCTTACAAATATTTCTTATACTCTTTGTTGAGCCCCAAGGATATAGCAAAGAAGACATAGTCTCTGGCTCACGGAGTTTTCTAACTCATATAAGCCACTGGAGAAAGCATTAATTTAATACAAAGTAACTGAAAGTGAACAAAAACTATGGGTTGGCTTATTTAGCTCTAGGCAAATGGCCCGTTCATTCTTGGATTGTATTTTTATCTTTATTTTTTCAATAAAGTTAAAGGAGGCAGCCTAAAGATAGCAATCTTCCCCCTACGGTATCTGTTTTTTTTTTTATCCTATACTCTTTCTACTCTATGCTTGGGCCACAGAGTTGAGCATGCCTCCCTAACATGAGTTTCCAAGTCCTTTTTTGTCAGAAGCTATCCACCATACTTTCAATGGTTTGATATTTTTGGAAAAATCTGTTTCTTGGAGCCCCATACCAGGTACTATCAGTGGGGTATTATTTCGGTACTATTCCTGAGTAGCAGATCCAGGTTATATGGGTTCCACCTTGGTCCCTGGGGATACCCTGTGTCTTAATGCTCTATGGCACCAGAGAAGTCACCATACCTCTCTTTGAACTTAAGTTTTCCCACCTATAAAGTGAAGATAACTTGATGTACCTCAAGGCAAAGGTAGTTGCTTCTTTCTCTTGTGTGTGTTTGTGGGGTGGTTGTGAAGGAAAATTGGAAATTGGAAAACCTCAAATCTACCCCTGGCTGCATCCCTGTTTTTGCATTGGGGAAATTATGTTACACCTTGCAATGTCCCATTCTATTTCAGGGGAAATTCATGAATATTAATTGTAAAATTCATCAACAATGTAATCAAATAATTCAGTTTGGTGAGAGAGGGAGAGTAGAAATAGACCAATTGGTTGCTTGCCTGTATGACTGATTCTGTGACTCAATTGATCAGACTAATCAGAACCATCTCTCTAGTAGCTGAGGGTGTGTACACATACCAAAACAATCTCAGAAAAGGACTTGGGAACATCTGCTCATTTGGACTAATGTAGACAAGATATAGTTTACTAAATGCTTTGATAAATTCTAATACTAGTTGGAACTCTTGGGGAAAAACAATATAATGAAATCATGGGCTTTATTAAGTCTTGGGAATTAAAAAATTGTGCCTTTATATATTTGTTTAAAATGATGATGTCCCTTCTATGGTCCAGATACAAACCCAGTCATTTGTGTTCTTACTCTTTTTTCTTCGTATGAGAGCAAAGGGACAATGACAATAATAAAGATAATGAGGAAGAAACCAAATGAGAAGCAGGAGGACGATAACTAGTAACAGGACATTTTCTTTTTTCAGACTTGGAATTGCACATTTTATGGGCACAGTCTCTAATGCTCAACACCATGATCTGAGATATTCATGTACTCATTTTTAAAAGAAAAAAACCCCAAAACTCAAGTAAAATATGTGTTATATTATTTAGGACGCCTTGACCTGTAAGTAACAAAATTGTGAAAACAACAGCAGCAAAACCCAACTAGTTAAAATGAACAAAAGGTGAACTTTGGTATAAGCCTAGAAATCAATGTGTCTCGTGGAACCTAAGGACAAAGAGACCGCCCAGCTTCATGTGTGTCCAAGAAAAAGGCTTTCTCTTTCCTTTCTCTTCCACTTAGTGTGTCTTATCCCATTCTCATTTCTTTGTTTCCTCTCTCCCCCTCTCCTACTTCTGACAGACTTTTGGGTTTTCATTTCCTAGAAATGCACTCATCTCTCTTTTTCTTTGGTCACTTTTTAAATCCCCACAAGTGTACTCTGATGGTTCAGCCCACATTACATCCTCAACTTTGATCCCAACATCAGTGATTTCTGACCAGTTCACAGCTGCTGGGACCCTTAGTGTGTGGGTGGAGAAGTCAAGCAGGGTTGAAATGATAGCCTAAGTTGTACCTACTACAAGTCATTTGACTCTGGTCACAAAGCAAATTCACTGTTGAACAAGGAGTTGAGCTCAGAGTCCAAGATATCTTTACCACACAATGATGCCATCATGTTTTGTAGTTTGAGGAAAGACCATAAAAGTTTGTCCATACGTAATAAATATTTAGAATTTCTCAATTTAAGAGACTCAAGCTAAATCAGACTTAGACTAGGTATTTACTGAGATTAGAGTTGTTGGGTTTCTGGTTCATTAATAATAATGATGATAATAATAAAAATGATAATATTAATAATGATAACAATCCATGTATGCAACCTTTACTGTGTATCCTAAATTCTTGATGTGCATGAACTCAACCAAACTTTTCAACAAACCTATAAGGTCAGTATTATCATATGATCTCCATTTTACAGATGAGAAACCTGAGACACAGTGAGGAGAGTAGAAGCTATCAGGCATTTTCATCTCGAACTTTTATTGGAAGTTCTAAAACAAATGGTTGATAGAGGAATTGTAAACAAGAGAAAATAAAATATGACGTGCTAAGTTTTATAGCACAGAGAAAGGTTTTAACAACTACCTTGTATATACTGCTTAAGGTTCATGAAGTGATTTATTAAAAAAAAAAAAAAGTCCTCATGAAGAACAGAAAGAATACCCTACTCCCATTCTTTGACAAAATCACTGAGAAATGAAGTCATTGTTCCCATGTTTGTGGAATCTTAAGCCTGTAGTATTGGTCTCTGATGACTTCACGAGAAGGAAGACATTGAGCATTTGGGTAGTATACTAGTTTCCTGTGGCTGCCTAACAAATTACCAAAAATGTGGTGGTTTAAAACAATCAAATCTCTTCCTTCACACCTCTGGAGGCTTGAGATCAGGGTGTCAACGGGTCTCCTTGAAGGCTGTAAATGAGGATCTCCATTGCCTCTTCCAACTCCCAGTGGCTCCCGGGCATTTCTCAGCTTATAGCCACATGTTTTCCCCTCTATCAATGGTGGTAGGATCCAGTCTCATAATTCAGGACGCTCTTACCTCACAATCTTTAACTTAATGACATCTGCAAGACCTTTTTTCAGACAAGGTCACATTTACAGGTTTTGAGACATGGATATATGTTTTGGGGGGCCACCATTCAACCTACTGCAAATAATTGGAAGTTCTTCCAGGATCTTGTAAGATATTTAGTAGTGTTTAAGATACAGTCCGAAATAGTTTGACTTACAATGGGGTAATTGCCCTGTGCTTCACAATGAATGTTTTGGGGCCATTATCAAATAAAGGACTCTGACTTAAAGAGATAAATGATTTTGAACTCCGGAGAGACTTGTTTTGACTTAATAAAGCAAGAATAGAATTGACTAGTAAACTTCCACTTTCCCTCTCTAAAATAAAATGCTAACTCTCTTAACTATAACTTTTGAATTGGCAAAACACTCACTTAAACTTAATTAAGATCATATGTTTTAGTTTTCCCTCTTTTGACAGGCTTTAAAATGCCCTTCATATGTTAACTTGGCAAAAAGAAGAATATAAGACTGGAGAAAATGAGTAAAAAAATTTTTAAAAAGAAAACTGAAACAAATTTCAAGGATAATGATAGATTTGTATATTACTTTTAATATTGGGACATACATTCTCATTTATCTTTTTATATTTTTTAGCCCATACACTTTTGAGTATTAGAAATCTTAAAATCTCACCACAGGTTCATCCATTTAAAACTTCAAATACCTTGAGTCCTTGGACAAAAGATGGGATTATGGTTGAAGAAATGTAATAATGCCTTTGATAAATGACCTGAAGATTTATCTGAATATCTGTTGCTATAGACTGAAGACTTGCTTCCCCTAACTCATATTTTTAAATTCTAACTTCTAGTGTGGTGGTATTAGGAGGTGGGGCACTGGTGAGGTGATTAGATCATGAAGGTGCAACTCTCATGAATGGGATTAGTGCCCTTATAAAAGACACCCAGAGAGATTTTCCCCTCTTCCACCATGTGAGGACATAGGAAGAAAAGGTGATCTATGGATCAGGAAGTGGGTGCCCACTATATATGGAATCTGCTAGCACCTTGATCTTGGACTTCTCGGGCTCCAGAAGTGTGAGAAATAAACAGAAATAAATTTCTGTTATTTTTAAATCACCCAATCTGTGATAATTTGTTATGCAGCCTGAACAGAGCAAGATATTTATGAGTATCAAGTTGGAAAGGTTGGTTACATCTGATGAGAGCTTGGCAAGATTCTAGGGCATAGTTTTATGTCCTTCTTAGGGAAATAGCATTTCCTGGAGTGTGGCCTATAAAATGTAAAATTCTGTTCTTTCATTTCTTCATTCATTGCACACATACCCATTCCAGATTTTGATGTCTCTGAAATATAGGCTGCCTGGTAGACAATGTGAGATGATGTTTTTAGCCGTGAGGCCTCGCTTGAGCAAATTTACCTGCGCGTAGATAAGGCCCATTCATCTGACCATCACTCCAGTCAACTGTTTTGCATTCATGTTCCTCATGTGGCGAAATTTAACTCAGGTCCTCAATTTTTGCTTGTAGGAGATTATACTTAAATGTTGCATTGAAATAAAACATTTTTATGAAGGCAGAAGATTGACAGTCACAAGACAACTAATCCAATTTAAGGTAGTAGACACTGCCAAATCTCTTGAAGTAGTTCATAAAATGTTGAAAGCTAGAAGTTGATGTGATTTATTTAGGCATTGAACTATTTTATCTGTCAAAAGCTTCCAGCTGAATTTCAAAAGAAACAGATTAACTTCTAGAGACACATACTTAAATTAAGTATATAATAGGAAATGCAGATAAAAGCCTAAGAGCCTTTCATATAATATAGAATTATAATGTCAATTCTGAGGACCCTAAAGAAATAATATGATGAGTAATTTATGGAAAACCATGTCAATCTGATGTTATCCCGAGTATCTTAGGATGATGGAAATCTTCCTTTTAGGATTTCCAAAGATGTTTTAGCTTATTAAAAGCTCTTAAACATACTATAATAATCTGATTAGCTTTGTTTTTACAATTATTGCCAAACATATGAAGAAACTAGAATACCCTACCCCATCCCCCACTGCCATCACACACACACACACACACACACACACACCCCAACTACTAACATTTACCAGTGTTGCATTCTGGTGAACATACCTTGAGGTATGTTACATATGAACATACCTTTGAGGCATGTTACCCTAGGGAATAGATTATTAGATAAATTACTTGTTCCTCACTTTTGTAAATAATAAGGTCACAGATATAATCAAAAGGGTTAAACACTGCAATTCAAAAACGTGCTATGATTTTTTTCATTAACTTGCTTTATGACCATGAACATTCCCCATCTTTAAGCTGATTTCCCCTGCTCTTCAATAAATACATGGTACAAAATAACCCACAGTTCCTCTTACTGCCCCACCTTTCAATGTCTGCAATGAGGTCTGTTCCATGGGGGGGGGGGGGCGGTGAGAAGATCAACTTGGGCTAAACAGACACTTCTCTCATTTGTAAATATCTTTGCAAAACATAAAACCACAACTTATTCTGTGGTTTTCAAGAATAATACATGAATTTTTTTGATACTTAACTCTTTGAGCTCATTCACCCTTCTAGTGCCATATTCCGAGACTGCCATGCCAGCCATCACAAGGACAACTGTGAAATCAAACGAACCACCAGGCATTCATTTATCAAATTCCTTTCATGTGCCAACCCTATTGCTTGCAGGGAGTAAAGTCATCTGAGGCCACAAGAGGGGCTTCTGAACTTGTGGCCACATAATCTACTGTGGTGGTAGTGGTGTTGATGGTAGTGGTTCTTCTCCTTCTTCTTCTTCTTTGTGGTCATTCTCATCACCATCATATCTTATTTCCAATCGACCTTCTATATGACCTCCTGGAAGATTCAGTTGTGCATGCTTCTTTTTAATACTTCAGACACTTTGCATCCACTTGGAGATGAAGTCCAATCTTCTTGTATAGTTTAACAGACCTCTTATAGTTTATCAGACCATTTATATGTTGGGCATGGAGACTAAACACACACACACACACACACACACACACACACACACACACACAATTTAAATTAAAAAATTTATCAGACCATTTGTACAATTTATAGTTTATCAGACTTTTTTTCTCTCTATACCCATCTCTTATCAATTTCCTACCAACCACTATACATTCAAGTACTTCATGATCTTTGTTCAGTTCCTTGAATATGCCATGCTCTTTTTTTTTAATCTCTGTGTCTACACATTCTGTTCCTTTGTCCAAGGATGTTGTCTCCATCCTCTTACTTCCCTCCTTCCACTTGCCTCCACTTGGTTACTGTTTGTTTGTTTGTTTGTTTTTAAAGATTTTATTTTTTTGACATAGAGAGAGCACAAGCAGGGGGAGTGGCAGAGGGAGAGGGAGAAGCAGACTCCAGCTGAGCAGGGAGCCCTATGTGGGTCTCGATTCCAGGACCCTGAGATCATGACCTGAGTTGTAGGCAAATGCTTAACTGACTGAGCCACCAAGGCACCTCTTGGTTACTATTGTAATATGGATAATGCCTTGATCACCAATACTAACTAAGGTGGTCCTCCTGTCAACCCCCACAGCACCTCCTGCTTGTCCTAGTATAGCACTATCAGGACTATTGTCCTTAGTCCTTGTTTATCTCCCCCTGAATTTCAAACTCAGGGACGGCTTATCTGTTGGATGATTTCAGATGACTTAAGGAAACTGATGAGCTCTATAGTTCTGTTCACCAGTGTCCAAAGTCTACTGTCCAAAGCAGAGATATGAAAATATTAAGGTTATAGCCTGTTGGAAGTCACTGTGGCTGATGTGACCTTTTCAACACCACCAATTCAAGGTGACAACAGAACCCTGTCTGACGATGCACTGGATGCACAAAGCCCAAACAGTTGTGACAAGTGTCATGTTTTGGAAATGATACACAGCTGTCTAAGGAGTGGCTTACATTCTGAAGTACTCTTATCTAGTCCAGAGATCTGAAATTTTCTCTTCATTGTTCAAGCCTTCCTCTTACTCACATGTTGACTGACCACATGTTTGCCTGGCCTGGGGAGTGAGTTTCTCTCTCTTCCTACCACAAAACACAGCTTTTCTTTAGAGGCTGGAAGTCAAGGTAACTGCCTAGCAATCTGATATTATAATCATTGGGCACTATTTGTGAAGGCCGCTGGATCTAGAAAGCAGGTCTTTTTGTAACTGCAGTTTATTAATTAATTGATATAAAATGGTAATAAAAATCAAGACTTCTTAAAGAGTCCACTGTGATCGCAACACCTTGAATCCATTATGTAAGTTAATCCTCTCAACAAGCCTGCGAGTAGGTCTTATTAGCCCCCACTTCAAGGACGAAGAGACAGAGGCGCCCAGTGGCCTTAATGGGTTGTCCAGAGTCATGGGCCTGGTTGGTAAGTGTCAGAGCTCATGTAAGAAGGCACATCTCTCTAATTACAAAGACTGTGTTCTTTCTACTCCATGAAGATGCTTCTCAGTGTTTCAGAACTGGATAGCCAGTACTTTCAGAATTAATAAAGAAAAATGATTTATTTGGAATCACTTGCTTTTCATCTACAATGCAATGGAGTAAAAGAGATTTTCTCTCAGGGCTGACCATGCTCACTGGTCCCTGAAGTGGGGGACTGCCCCGCGATATCACTGGGGTCTGCGGCAGGTGGGGTCACTGGACTCAACTGCCCTCTCTTCTGAGGATCATTCCTTGAGTGACCTTCCTGTATTCACCCAGCCAATTCCTTCACTGTCATATTCCAGGAGATGACAGAGCAGTGGACCTGGTGCTGGGCAGACGAGAGTTTGAGTCCTGACTTGGCCACTTACCACATATGTGAATTGGATGGCCACCTAAATTATTGCCTCTCCCAAGAAGGAGATGGGGCTCTCAGGAGGTTGGAGAGGGAGCCACATGAATGACCTCATGCATGTGAGAGAACCCTGGGTGCCATAAAAGTGCTGAACACAGAGAAGGCAGCATCCCTGTACCCTCCAAACCGGTAGTCAATAAAAAATGTAGATACTAGGACTTCCTATAGACATGCTGTCATTGAAACTGAGCACATCAGGAAGGCAGACAGGGTCCCATTGTTTCTTTGTTTGTTCTTCCTTGGCCCCAGAGCCTTAAAGAGAAGAGCAGCTCTACAAGGGCTGATTCTTGAGATCTTCCTGGTGATAATCACAGCCCCCCATCCACGCCCACCTCCAAGCTGGAGGGAAGTGGTTTCTACTGCTCCAAAAACATTCACTGTCTGAAATCCTCATCTGCCTGTTGAATCTGCTGGCTTACAGAGTTCTTGTTTTTGTTTTTTTCTACTACATGTGCATAATAATGTTAACAGTGAACATTTACTAAGTGTTTAATTTGTGCCATGCACATTGTACTTTACAGACATTATCCAGTGTTACTTTTACAGCTGTCACCCATCTTATTGTATAAGTATCACCATTTTTGCATGTGAGAAAACTCGGAGAAGGCAACCCCCTTTTGTCTGGTTCATCAGGACTCTCCAAGAGAGAGCGATCTGAACACAGGGCTTCCAGGGTCCAGAGCCCTTACACAGCTTCTAAATCATGCCAGTGACTTTGCAAAATTTGGCTGTCAATTCAGAGAACATGGCTTCACCATGATTGTTTTCTCCAAGGAACCGGAAACTTGCATGGAGCAGTTGTTAAATTGATATTCTTTTTTTTTTTTTTTTTTAAAGATTTTATTTATTTATTTGACAGAGATCACAAGTAGACAGAGAGGCAGGCAGAGAGAGAGAGAGAGAGGGAAGCAGGCTCCCTGCTGAGCAGAGAGCCCGATGTGGGACTCGATCCCAGGACCCTGAGATCATGACCTGAGCCGAAGGCAGGGGCTTAACCCACTGAGCCACCCAGGCACCCTAAATTGATATTCTTAAATTCCTCATCTGAAAAAGGGTCCCTGCTTTATGAGGCTATATTAGGATAAAATGATACTATATATAAAACACATCCTGGAAGGCCTCCTGCAGATAAACATTCAGTAAGGGAGTGGTTACGGTTAGTATGGTCCTTGCATATCATTTTCCTATGCCCCTCTCTCTTCTGCTGCATAATGTCATCAGGCTGTGTCAGTACCAACATGTCCTTTATTTTTGGCCCACATAGAAACCTATACAAGGTCTGCCACCCAAAAAAGGTGTAAATGGGCAGGACGTAAGATCCAGGAGGTCTGCTGGGATCTGACTCATAGGGTAATCAGTTTGGGAGTCAAAATCAATGACTAGGTCACCTGGGTGGCTCAGTCAGTTAAGCATCTGCCTTTGGCTTAGGTCATGATCTCAGGGTCCCCTCTGCTGCTTCCCCCTGCTCATCCTCTCATCCTCTCTGTCTCAAATAAATAAAATTTTAAAAAATAACAAAAATGATGGCCAAATGGGAAGGAACAGTGTCTTGCAGGGGTACAGCACTCTACAGTTAGAGTTAAGCAGTACAGCACAATATTGATGACACGGACTGTGGAGTCAACCTGAATTAAAAAAACAGAAGCTTCTACTCTTACTGATTCAATAAGTACAAATTAAGTGCTCCCTGTGTGCCAAGCACTGGTAAATACATTTCACACTCACTAGCTTTGTGAGCTCAGTAAATTCCTTAAGCCTCGATTTACTCATTTGTAAGATGTGCATAACACAGCCTATCTCAAGGTATTATTGGCCCTATAGGAAGCAAGTGTATGACCCTTGTGAGAACAGTGCCTGGTGATGGCAGCTCTAACAGTTCAGCCTCTGTATGTGACCTCTCCACCTCATTTGATTCTCAAAACTGTTTCTTGAGCATTATTTGTTACCATCATGATCCCCACCTAGGAGGTGAGGGAATCAAAGAGATTCACTCATACTTCCTCTTGTCCTTGCACATGGTATGAGGCAGCTGAATGGTAAGCGTGGATGACAGCAGTCTTTCCGGAGGGAGACCAAAGGACAACTGAACTGGGTAGGTTGCCCAGTGCCTGCTGAGGAGAATATTATCCAAGCCATGTCTAAATCTTCCCACCAGTGAGTCCTAGAGCCCCAGACATGGCCACGGGAATTTGCTGGGCCTCCAAGAACTGAATGGAGGCAGGAAATCTGCCAGTGTTGGCCTCATCCCTTGGAAAGTTCTGTCACCCCTTGCTGCTAACTCAGACGGTTGTCATATTATTCATGCATGTGGTATCTTACCCAAGAAGTCGTTGGCTCCCCAATGGCTGGGATGGGTAAGCAAGCACTGGAAGCCCAGAAATCCAGACCAACAGTGGAAAGGTCTGGCATTGAGTTCCGGGGCCTGCTGGGCTCATCAGTATGTCAATTCTGGGCAAATCAAGAATGGTCTCCTAAGGCTGGCATCCGAGGGGCCAGTCTGTCACCCAGGCCATGGAAGCCAAGCACTTTGTTAGACACTGTGTGGGGAGCAGGAAGGGAGGTGTCCTGGTCTGCTCAGGCTGCCATGACAAAATACTGGCTGGCTTCCGAAACAGAAATTTATGGCTGCTGGAAGCTGGACATTAAGGTGCCAGCATGGTCTGTTTCTGCTGAGACATCTCTTCCTAACCTGCAGATGTCTTCCTTCTTGCCATCCTAACACATGGCAGAGAGAGCAAGTGGCAAGCTCTCTGGCATTTCTCATTAGAAGGGCACTAATCCCATCATCAGGGCCCTGCCTTCGTGATCTTATCTAAATCTAATGAACTCCAAAGGTCCCATCTCTAAATACCACCACCTTGAGGGTTAGGGCTTCAACATATAAATTTGGGGGAGGACATAATTCAGTCCATAGCAAATTGTAAACATTTGATTGCCTTTGGAGTCTAGTCACTTTTAGCTAATGTGTTTAAGAGGATCAATGCCAAACTAGGAAAGGCAGAGCAGATAAACCATAATAGTAAAGGATTTTAAAGTCACATTATACAAGAAAAAAAAAAAAAAGTAAGAAAGTCAGCCAGCCATAAAGGATCTGCTAGGGGCCTATACTAGTGTAACAGGAGAAAACCTTTACAAAAGCATATATTCCTAGGGTGTTAACAGAAAGATACCAGAGATCTAATTACAAAATTATTGAGTTGATGATTAAAATTGAAGATAGTATTTATAAACATTTAGTATTTTCATTTTAGTTTTAGGATACAAGTTACTTGGTTTGTTTCTCCATTTGTAGAGATGAAGGATTCACCCAGGTGAAGTCAAAAGGTCCTTGTAGCTTTGAGAAGGCTTATTCTGGTCCACCTGGAAAAGAATGGAGCTATTCTGGAGCTTCCCTCCAGAACTAGGCAAGAAGGCAAGAAGAAGAGATTAACTGATTGATGCAGCTACCCACAAAGCAATGGGCACAGCAATAAGTAGGATTACACATTCCAAAGAGAGGACAACCAGTCTGGGAAATCCACGCTGGAATGTTCTTCCAGGTTGGCCTTGGAAATCCCTGAGGATAGAGCATTCTTACCTCTTCTATTTTGAAAGGACAGTGGGAGGGCAATCCTCTATCTGATGCCAAATACGTGAAGGCCATTCCAGTTAGTTGATGGAATCCACAGCTTGAAAAGAAAGCAACTTGTTTTTGTAAGCATTTCTAGGGAGTCAGCTCCTGTTTCCATTCACACCAAATAACCTCAGGTCAGCAAATATGGAAGGATGACCTTGGCCAAGGCTTCTAATAGCCAAGGCTAAGGAGGCTCTAGGGAAAAGGCCTCCAAAGAGTCCACAGATATTACTTATTGGGTTTGCCAAAGAGACTTTGACCAAACAACACAGTAGTGCTAAGGCAGGCCAGGCAGTAGGAAGTGCAAAAGTTCTGTGCTAATGGCCACTGACCATGGACACTTCTAAAAGCTGCTCTTTGGCGGTCTGACCTGGTTTAGCCAAGGGGCAGTGCCAGGGAGAGCCACTTCCACCTAGCTTCTCTGAAGAGTTAGAGAAGCTAGGAAGTTTGACAACCTGCTTATCGTCACCTAGCAACAGGTGTTACTGGGAAAGACCTGAGTTCTGACTTTGAATCAGCTCCCCACCACACACACGCGCATTCCTGCATGAACTTATACAGGTTACTCTCCCACTCTGGGTCTTAGTTTCCTCACTGTTAAAAGTAGGATCTTGGTTTTGCTCTGAGGCTTTGAAAATACAGAAAAGCGAGCTTTGATTTATGCAACTGATAAAGCAGACATTTTTACTCTAGACTGCTGTGTGTGTGTGTGTGTGTGTGTGTGTGTGTGTGTGCAGCAACTTTGTAATGGAGTATAAACCAAGGCTAAGAGACAGGATTTTCTAGGGTCAGTCCACTTGGGTAAACATGGTTTAGGCATATTGCTAAGTTCAGGAGGTAGAGGAAGAATAAGGATCATTTCCTTCTCTTGAGGAGTTTTGAGTTGGTGGCAAGACCTGTAAAAAGATAATCACAGCACAGTGTGGTAGGAGCAACAAAGGACCTCATACAGCCTAGTGATAGAGATAAGGCTGGGGCAGAAGTTAGACCCTCCTTCAATGACAGTAAAGGAAAGATTGAAAAAAGGCTTGCCATCAGGAAAAACAAAACAAAACAAAACAAAACAAACAAAAAACCCAAAACCAAAAAACAAAAACCACCCTACATTGTCTCCTTTGATGATTGTGGGTTTTCTTAAAAAGAAAGTAAGGAGTGGCTGCAGAAGAGATAAAGGAAGGCTTTCCAAGACAAAAGGCAAAGCATAAGGCCTGGAAATGGAAAGGAGGTAGCATAATATGAGATGTAACTGGAAACCATCTGCTAACTCAATGTTATTGGAGGATAAAGCAGAAGAAAATGGCACAGTGGGGTATTCTGGACTCAAGCAAATATGTTCTAAAAGCAATTCCATCCTTTTTTTGTTTGAAAATACCTTATACAATATTTTGATATATAAAATGTTTCAAAGAGTAAAATAATTAACACTCATATACCTGCCATTCTGTTTGAGAAAGAAAACATGCCCAATGTAATTACAAAACCTTGCATTCCCCTCACCCTGAGCATACCCATGGAGACTGAGTTCCTCTCTCAAGGTTGGCAGCACAGTAATTGAACTCCCAGGAATGGGGTATTGAGTTGGAATTGTAATTGATTAATTCTTATTGTGAAATCTAACTGTCACATGGACTAGAATATGACTATCCCTGAAGTCAGTACATTCCCTCCCAGTACCAAGCTAAAGGGTACACCTCATCTTAGTCAAAAACCAATTTGTCAGTTAACAGTGAGAAATTCCAGGCAGTCTGACCAGTTTATTCTTTCCCAGTGGCTACTTCCCCATGAAATGTCAAATTATAGACATATGTTCTCTTGGTAAAACTGGAATCAGATGAATCAAAAGTCAAGTGGTGCAAATGTAAGGTAGCCTGATTCATATCTTCTTCCCTTCCTCCTTCCCTCCCTCTCTCCCTTCCTTCCTTCTTTCCCTCCTTCCTGTGGTTGCAAGATAAAATACCGAATACCTAATTAAATCTGAATTTCAGGTAAACAATTAAATTTTGAATATAAGTATGTACCAAATATTGCATGAGATATACTTATGTGAAAAAAATCACTCACTGGGCACCTGGGCGGCTCAGTTGGTTAAGCGACTGCCATCATTTCAGGTCATGATCCTGGAGTCCAGAGATCTAGTCCCTCATCGGGCTGCTCCCTGCTCAGCATGAGTCTGCTTCTCCCTCTGACCCTCCCTCTTCTCATGCTCTCTCTCTCTCATTCTCTCTCTCTCAAATAAATAAATAAAATCTTTAAAAAAATTACTCATTGTGCAATCTGAGATTCAAATCCAACTGGGAATTCTATATTTATATTTGCTAAATCTGATGGTCCTATAATCCTTCCTTCCTTTGATGGATATTAAGAATCAATGACGTGTTGTAAATGGGACTTTTTTAATACATTCTTGCTACCAGTACCTGTTAAACTCCCATCTTACATTTTTAGGAATTTCTAACTTTCTGAATCCTGTCTCACCGGGGTAAAATGGGAGGAATTCAATTCCTCAAGTCATCTGGCTCTACCAATGAGATTAACCCTCAGTAAACTTTGATTGACAAGTGAGAAACTAGGGAAGAAGCACCCCTCAAAATCCTTTTTGTCTGCAGGGTAGTCTCAGAGACACCCAGCTTTTGCTAGTGGGATTTTTTTCAAGATCAAGTCTGGTGGTTTTCTTTACAGAGTACTCACTAGGACAGCAGCAGGGACAGAGGTATGCTTATCATCCCAGTTCTGAAACATGGTTCGGAACATTTTTTTTCTGGAAATTCAGGCCTGAGCATGATTTTCTAGCACCACTAGATTTGGTTTCTATTGACTATGTATAAGAAACCTGTTTATACTAAGAGCTTTATAACTAATGAGGATCCTCTGACTATATGATTCTCACAAGGGTGTGGAGGAGGCAGACCTTAAAAAAAAAAATACAGAATGGCAAATTATGGGGCACCTGTGTGGCTCAGTCGGTTAAGCAACTGCCTTCAGCTCAGGTCCTGATCTTTGAGTCTTGGGATCCAGTCCCACATTGGGCTCTCTGCTCAGCAGTGGGTCTGCTTCTCCTTCTCCCTCAAATAAATAAATAAAAATCTTTAAAAAAAAAAAAAGGACTGGACAAAAATATTTATAAAAAATAAAAGAATGACAAGTTATGATAATTTCTGATTAGCTCTATGATCTCTATGAAGAACTCCATCTATAGGGAAGTATAAGGAAGTTAATAGAGGGAACTAACTTCAGTATCAAGTAATTCTACAGCAGTCCGAGGTAGATGATGGCAGAATGAGTAAGATAATTCTCCCAAGAAAAGTAGGAAGCTATTGAAAAGTATCAGATGGGAGAGTTGCTTGATCTCATTTTTTATTTATTTTTATTTATTTATTTTATTAATTTTATTTTTTTTAAACATATATTTTTATCCACAGGGATACAGGTCTATGAATCGCCAGGTTTACACATTTCACAGCACTCACCATAGCACATACCCTCCCCAATGTCCATAACCTCACCCCCCCCAACCCCCCTTCCCCCATCAACCCTCAGTTTGTTTTGTGAGATTGAGTCACTTATGGTTTGTCTCCCTCCCAATCCCATCTTGTTTCATTTACTCTTCTCCTACCCCCTTAACCCCCCATGTTGCATCTCCTCTCCCTCATATCAGGGAGATCATATGATAGTTGTCTTTCTCCGATTGACTTATTTCGCTAAGCATGATACCCTCTAGTTCCATCCACGTCGTCGTAAATGGCAAGATTTCATTTCTTTTGATGGCCGCATAGTATTCCATTGTGTATATATACCACATCTTCTTTATCCATTCGTCTGTTGATGGACATCTAGGTTCTTCCCATAGTTTGGCTATTGTAGACATTGCTGCTATAAACATTCGGGTGCACGTGCCCCTTCGGATCACTACGTTTGTATAAACAGCATGGAGGTTCCTCAAAATGTTGAAAATAGAACTACCCTATGACCTAGCAATTGCACTACTGGGTATTTACCCTAAAGATACAATCATTTTTTATTTTTAAATGCACTTGGCGTGTTTAATGGATTTGCATTGGGTCAAGAGTAGAAGTAGTTAATCCCAACCCCCCACTTCCATGCCTCCTGCACCACCTTGAATGTGGTTTACCCTTAGTGATCTAATCACATACAGAGAGTATGGAGAAGGGAAAAGCAGTAACTTTACCAGGGAGAAGCCTGGAAAACATTTCCTTAGCCAAATGATCAAGGTTAATGTTACAAGCTACTCTAGATTAAATGTTTGTATCACCTCAACCTTTATATATTGAAACCTACTCCTCCATATGGTGCTGTTTAGAGGTAGGACCTTTGAGAATGACTAGGTCATGAGGGTGGAGCCCACATGAATGGCATTAGGACCCCAGGGAGCTCCCTTCCGTGGGAGGGGATAGCTGTCTTTGAACCAGAAAGTGGGGCCAAATCATATGTTGAATTTAGTAGCACCTTGATCTTGGGCTTTTAGACTCCAGAACTGTGAGAAGCAAATGTCTGTGGTTTATCAGCTACCCAGTCTAGGATACTCTGTTATGAGAGGCCAAATGTTGCAGGATTTCTTTTCCTTAGGTGCCAGTAGTTCTAGGTCACAGGGCTTGGAAGAATGAAGAGACAGACCAGATGAAGTGTGGTAGGCAGCAAAGCAGTTTACTGAGCGGTAGAAAACATTATTAAATGATAGCGCAAAGCTCCTGAAGAGGCAGAGGACCTAAGAGGGTTGCCATGGGAGTTTCTATGTCTGAGGGGTTTTTATGGGTTTGAAGGCAGGTTTTAATCTGATTAACCCTTCTTGAGCTTGTCACCCAATCAAGTTTTTGTCCACATGCTCATTTACCTATCAGGTAGTTGTTCACATGAGAAAGGGTGGAGGGCTCCTTTCTGGGAGATGTGAATTTCTTTTAAAGGTGGTTTCCTGGGGCACCTGGGTGGCTCAATGGGTTAAGCCTCTGCCTTCGGCTCAGGTCATGATCTCGGGGTCCTGGGATCAAGCCTCACATCAGGCTCTCTGCTCAGCGGGGAGCCTGCTTCCCACTCTCTCTCTGCCTGCCTCTCTACCTGCTTGTGATTTCTCTCTCTTTGTCAAATAAATAAATAAAATCTTAAAAAAAAAATAAAAAAATAAAGGTGGTTTCCTCTTAGGGCCTGGAACCTTATCCCTGTCTGCCTTTCTTCAGACTATTCTTCAATACAAAGACAACAGCAGTAGGCCCTGATTCTAGTAAGGACCTTCTGATGCGGTGTGATAAAAAGGAAGCTTCATTTCTGTGGAACTTTTACCCCAAATCCCTAACCTTAGTTGAATCAGGAGGCTACATATCAGACAAATTCAGAATAAGGGACTACGAAATACCTGACCACTGGTACTCCTCACAACTGTACAGACATGAAAAATAAGTAAAGACTTAGACATTTAGTTCCCTGAGGAGACTAAGGAGACAGGACAGTGTAATGTGTTCTCCTGAACTGGATTCTGGAACAGAAGAAAGTCTTTAAAAATAGGTCAAATCTGAACCAAGTCAGATGATAGTAATGCATCAATATATCAGTTTCTTAGTTTTGGCAAATGAGCCATTAGGGGATGCTTGGTAAGGAATCTACTGGAACTCTCTATAGCATTCTAACATTAAAAGAAAGGCATTGGGAGAATGGGGGAGCAAGGCCTAGAAACCAAAGGCTCACATTGGTCAAGGCCTTTCTAAGTGACTAACTGTCCCAACAACACACACCAGATGTGTGCATGTCCCAAATCCTGACAGATTTCCAATTCTCTAATTCCCATGGAGAATAAAATCTTTTTTTTTTCCTAGTCCCAGAAGCCCTCTCCCTAAGCTTCTTGTTTAACTGATTTATAAATGTTTTGTTTTTCATTTGCATCAAATAAATTGTTCCCAACAGTGAGCTGGTGATTCAGCCTGGGTGGGAAGCTAGCTCCCTGCTGTCCTAGGGCCCTGTGCTTGCTAATTTGTCATGCTGGCTTATGGCCTTAGGAATCTCTTTATTTATCCTGCAGTTGACTACAGTAGTTTCTCTTCAATTGTTAAAAGGGTGGGTGGAACTGAAGAACTTGTCTAGTTTCTCCTCACTCTGTGGAAGGAGAGTGGGGAACAGCGAGTAAGTGTGCATGGGCAGGGGTGGGGAGTGCTGGGAGGGGCTGGAGATACAGATTTGGCAAGATTTCCTCAAGCCCAAGGCTACTGGTTTCGGGGAGTTCACAGGTTATTTTAGTGTCTAAGCCATGGAATCCTATGTGGTAACTGGATAGAAAAGTGTAGGGCCTGATGGCCGGGAACAGTGACATTATTTGTGAGTACAATCCAACAACAAAAGGTAGAGTGGTGGACCTAGATTTTTGCTGCCTTATTCCACCCTTATTAGTATTCTGTGAGGTTTGGGTGCGGTAGATCCCAGCCCTGCGGACTCCACCTCTGGAAGTCCCATGGCACCTTGAATACTAATAATTCCTGTGAAAGTCTTTCTCAGGAGTTGAGGAAACATTAATATTTATTTTAACCATCTGTTGGAAGGCATGTTAATTAGAAATAAAGAAAAAGAAACCAGAGAGGGAGACAAACCATCAGAGACTCTTTATCATAGTAAAAAAACAGGGTTGCTGGAGGGGAGGAGGATGGGGGGATGGGGTACCTGGGCGATGGGCATTCAGGAGGGCACTGGATGTAATGAGCACTGGAAATTATGTAAGACTGATGAATCACAGACCTGTACCTCTGAAACCAATAATACATTATATGTTAATTAAAAAAAAAAAAAGGAAAAGGAAGCACCTGAAAATAAAGAATGGCTGAGCCCTAAAATAATGAGAGTTGGGATGCAGTTTAATAGGTTGTGCAGAATGCAGATACTTGTGCATTTTGTAGAAAGCAAAAATTCTAAATTATTATTATAGTTACAAGTATTGTTTTATAATAATAAAATTGTTACATATTTATTTTGGTACAGAATTATAGCTAAGAGAGTATGTTGATAGAAGCAGAAAACCTACTTGGATCTCAGCTCTGCCACTCCCTCAGGCACATCACGAGCCTCTCCGAGCTTCAAACTGCGTATCTATAAAGTGGGATTATTGTGTTAGTGTCATTGCAATGAGGAAAGTAATGTAGATAAGTTATTTTTCGCATCAAAAGCACTCAACCAAGGTGAGTTGTTATTATTGCAAATTGGACTTCAGAAAATTCAGGAAAATTTGAAGAAGGAAATAAAGATTATCCTTTATTCTACTATCTACAGCAAACTGGAATTAAGGTCATTTTTTCCAGGACTATGTGTATTTCAGGAATGGGACTTCCATTTCAGAGATAGGTTTTGTTTTTTTTTTTTTTTTTTTTTTTAGCATCTCATACATAGTTTTTGAAATGCTTTTTGACTGGACTGCATACTAGACAGCTTTTTATGTCAACAAATTTAAATGCAATTCATCATTTTAAGAGCTGCGTTTTATTCTATTGTATGGCTACAACAATATTTTACTAATGATATTACTTATGATATTTACATTTTCACTTTTACTGCTCTTTTTTTATTATTATTATTATTGAAAGCATAGACAATGAGGATCACTGAATATGTGCATTTTAACATTTGTCCTATTATTAATAAAAAATATAATTGTTTCATCAACATCTGTGCTCCTTTACATATTTGATAGCTATCATCAAAGTGCCCCAAATTTATACTTTCCACATGTCGTACAAGAATGTCTAGAAAATGCTCCATTTCAGGCTGGGCATGCGCTTGAGCACAGGGGTGCTCCAAGCCCTGATGTCTTGGAGGTTCAGGTTGTACATGGCTTGGTGTTCAGGTTGTACATGGCTTGGTCCAGCTGCCTTGCCTGGATTGGTGAAGATTCAGCCAAGTCAGAGTTTCCATTGGATGTGTGATTCTAGATAAGCCTCTTCCTTAAAATTTCTTGGGTCTTAGTCCCTTCATCTGTAAAATGGGAACAAAATGCATACTGTGGCTGAGAAAATTAAGAGGAATATAATAAAATATTATTATTTAGTGCCTGATTCATCATAGGCACTTAGTAAATACATGCCCGTTTCCCCCATTCTTTTGTAAACTGTGAGTTTTTATGCCTTGGTGCTTTGTAAAAGTAGTTGCTTATAAACTTATGTTGCTGTTTTGAATCTTTTTATTCCTGAAAAAATGTATTAAGATATAATGGATCAAAGAGGGTATCTATGGAGTTAGCTAGCCTTAAAGAATGGAAGAAAATGAGAAGGTGTAGAAGATGGGGGTGAAAGTGGGGGAGGAGGCGGCGAAGAGGGGACCTTGAATTTGGAAGACAGACACATCTGGAGTTGAATTCTAGCTCTGTCACTCACTGCCTACGTGAGTTGGGGCTTTGAGTTAACCTCCTTGAACTCGATGTCCTGATCAATGATGTGCAGTTCATGGCTTCTTTCTCAGTGTGTTCTTGGGAGGATTAATTGCAAGAATGCAGGTAAAGTGATCAAAGTACTTTCAGACAAACACCAGAGGTCTGATAAAAGGTAATTCTCACTTATTATTGTCATCATTATTTTCCCTGTTGACATTATTATTCCATCATTATGTCCATTATTGACAATATTAAACATTGCTTCTTGTGATTAACTCTCAAGAAACCCTCATGGCTTAGCACAGTAAATCTATTATGGCTCCCATTGGTCCCCTAAAGTGTCATTGATCCACTTCTTCATGGGAAAGATTAAAACCACACATTGAATTTCTGTCTCAGCTGATCTCAAGGTTTTGCAGGTAGATAGAGACTGACCAATTAATACACGTGATGGACTTAGGAATCAGGAAGAGCCCAGCATGGTAACAGGGCCTCTTTCTCTCTTTTGTGTTCTTCAGACAATTTGCTCATCATTCATTGCCAATAGCCATTATTCTATATCCATATCTGTTTCTCTATCTATCTGTCTGTCTGCCTGTCTACATATAATCTTTATATATAAGTCATGTCTGTCCTTATATTTGTGTTTTGGTTTGCTGTTTTTTATGTTTTTTTTGGTTGTGTTTTTTGTTTTTGTTTTTGTTTTGTTTTGTTTTGCTTTTGTATTTTGTTTGTCACAGATCTTGAAGCCGGGATAGACAATGGTAAACCCACTTCAATTTGCTATGAAAGCTGTTAATAAAGAAAATCTTTGGGGTAAGTGTTTTCTGACAGTGGTGCCGTGGTGGACTTGAAGGGATGAGATGAAAAAGAGGGTTTTTGGTTGTTGTTGTTTTGGGGGATTTAGGGTTTGTTTTGATTTGTTTTGTTTTGTTTTTTGCATTGCCTCTGACTGCAAATTCACCATACTATCTACAATAGAAAATAATGTCAGGCATGTAAAACATGCCAGAGAGAGGATAAATATGGGTCTTCCAGGTCACAGTCTCCCAAGGTTCCAAATTGTACATATAGAGGAAGGCCCAGTAAAAGGCACAGAGGAAGCTCAAGGATGCCTTCTCATAAAAAGAGGCCTTTCTATTAAGTGATAACTGAGGCTTAACACCCTCTTTAAAGTGTCAAACATTTCTAAGTAAACTATTATAGGCAAACGTCAGTTTAGAATAGTCAGTGCACATCTCTGATGATCCTAAACTTACTTAGTTTTTGTTGGTTCAGCAACCCAGTGTTATATTGTGGGGGAGGTGAGCTGCTTTGTCTACTTTGCTTTTATTCCGCACCCCTCCCCCATTCTCAAGCTGTCAAGTCTTCTACTAACATTTAGCTGTGTCTGCCAACTCCTCTTCCTCTTCTAAATCACTGCTTCATCTGCTGGGGGAATAAAAAGAGAGAGAAAGGCGGGGTGGGGGGGTGGCGCGTGGAGAGAAGCAAATAACGAAGTCAGCTACGTAAAGTGGATTTAATAAGCTTTCGTGAGACCTGGCAGAAGAGCCAGGGGTTCTGAGCCTTCATTCATTAAATTCCATCTACAAGTATTCACCAGGCTTCTTTGTGTAAAACCTTGTGATAATCCACAGGCTACAGCTTGTCCTGGGCAGCAAAGCACACTGCTTGGGAGCTCTAACTTTTTGACAAGTGTATTTCCATTTTCAGGAGCCTTTTCGAATGTCCGAGTTTATGGCTAAACTGTGGATGGCCAATACTGTTAACTTCTGACCTCTAAAGATTTGATTTATTACTGAACTACCCTACCTACGTATGTGTGGTTCTCATGTCTCCTCCCAAAGCATAAGCAGGCATAGGTTTTGTTTTGTTTTGTTTTGTTTTGATCCTGTGTTTGAGGTAAGCAAAGTCAGAACGTTCATCCGCTTCTTAGAACACACGGGAAGAGACGCTCATAAATTGTGAACCATTTGCAACCCTTTAAGATATCAGACTTGAATTAACTGCCCACCAGCTGAAAGCTCATTCCCTGAGACTTTGTTCAAGCCTGGAACAAGGAGAGCCTTTTGATCTCTTATTGCCTCTGACTGCAGAGATCCCGTGTTGGAAAGACACTGGCCCACGAATCAGGAGACTTGGATTCTAGTCTGACATTTGTAGGAGACTCACAAGCAAACATCTTTGGGCCCCGGTTTGTCTCTTTTCCTCTGTAAAACGAGGATGATCTTATCTGGTTGAAATGATGACAATCTTCAAACACTATTATTAAGCCAGGTATGTCATCAAGCCCCTCTGCAGCCTGGGACCTAACCCGAGACAGAACAAGAATCCTCTCCCCCGTCGTATAGCAGGGTCCTGCCTGATAATTTACAGATCTTCCTCCCTGTAGGAGGTATCAGCAAATGACTAATGATAATAGACACACAAAGACACTGTCTAGAGTGTCTCTCTGCCCTCACCACTTCACCCCATTCCTTCCAGAGGAGGCTGGGCAGGAGAAGCAATTCTGGGAAAGACTAGCCTTTTCATCAACAGCCTCCCTGGGACCTTGGTGTGTTTCTCTCTTGCGGGCTGCTCGCTGGCCTGAGGTCACGCACAGGGAAGAACACCAGCTCCAAGCAGACTCTTTACAAGAATTTGAGCATTGCATGCTGAAGACTAACAGATGTGCACTTTCTCCTCCTACACAGTCTAGGGCCAGACACCGGCTCTCTGAAGGTGAAGCCTATCTCCTGGGTCCTAATAGCAAGCACCCAACAGCCTCACATGCCACAGCCTTTGCCTTAGATCTGGAAATGTAATAAAGAGATGAGGGCAGTTAAGAGACTGGAGTGGACAAACCTAGGTAGATTCTGGGTTCTAACACCTTCTAGCTATGCAGCTTTTCTAAAAGCGCTTCCCTTATCCCTAAAAAGGGGATAGCCACCTTTTGTAAAGATCAATGAAATAATGTAAGATGCCCGTGAGTGTGTAGCACAGAGCACAAGCTTATAATTGATTATGTATATAAATTTATTAATTCCCCTCTTCTTCCACTAGCCTACCTGGCATATCCCTTGGAAATCCCTCTGTTCCCTATAATAGGTAGCAATACATGAAATCTTCTTTAAGGCAAGTCAATTCTGACACCATAAAGAGCTTACAGAGATGAAGATGAAAAACAGTGGGGCTTTTGTTTTTGTTGTTGTTTTAGGTTTTGTTTTCTGTTTTTTCGCATCGCCTCTGATAGCAGACTCATCAGGCCGTCTGTAATAGGCAAATGACCAGTGTCCATCATATTCCCTGCTGCTCTGTCTCTCACATGTCTGTCTTGCCATCTGCCTATCCCTGGCCATGGTAGGGGGTAGGGAGATGTGTGGCGAGGACAAGGTTGCTGCTCCCTCCCACACAAAGGCACTCATTTACATGAAAGGAGACAAGCAAAGTCAGGAGACAGGCATGGTCACTCTCTGCTTTCGGAAGCAGTGCACCCTTCTTATCTGAACCCCTGAAGAACCTTCCTTGCCTAGCTCTGTTCTGACCTTCAGCAAGGAGAACTCACAGTCTGCCTGTTGAGAGCATGTATCAGATGCTGGGCGTGTAAATGTGATGTTTTACAGATCTTATAAATGGACCCAACAATGCCCTTGGGATGCTCCCTTCTGAATCAGGAGACCTTTTAGTGGCCCTGGAATAACCCTGTGGTTACAGCTTGAATCCTCACCATCAGCCAGAGTATTGTGCTAAATGTCTTATAGCCAGTACTGATATTTAAGGACACAAAGGAGTAATCAGTATTGTCAAGGGCTACATCTAGAAAGTGGCAATGCAGAGGCTCCACACCCAATTCTGGTTGAATCCGGGTTGGTTTCCTAAACCTCCTGGCCCTGGTGCTTCTTTGCAGTGTCAGCCTCTGGCCTCACCAGCTTCAAAAGTGGCAGCATCTGCAGTGATATGGAGGGTCTTGGCGATGCCTTCTGTCCCTCACATCCAGAGAGGCTCTGCCTCGAAGTGTGGCATGGTGACACTCAGGTTACTTCTCTGAGTCTTTTCACCCATTAGTAGGAGGGAGGTGCTATGGCTCCCTCCTTCTTAACTCCCAACCCTCTGGAGAGACTAAAGAGACTGATGAGGCAGTTGTTTGTTTATTTATTTATAGAGGGGGTTGGGGAGGGGCAGAGGAAGAGGGAGAGAATCTTTTTTTTTTTAAAGATGTATTTGTTTATGTATTTGACAGACAGAGATTATAAGTAGGCAGAGAGGCAGGCAGAGAGAGAGGAGGAAGCAGGCTCCCTGCTGAGCAGACCCTGATGCGGGACTAGATCCCAGCCTGAGCCGAAGGCAGAGACTTTAACCCACTGAACCACCCAGGCACCCGAGAGAGAGAGAATCTTTTTTTTTTTTTTTTAAAGATTTTATTTATTTATTTGACAGACAGAGATCACAAGTAGGCAGAGAGGCAGGTAGAGAGAGAGGAGGAAGCAGGCTCCCTGCTGAGCAGAGAGCCCGATGTGGGGCTCGATCCCAGGACTCTGGGATCATGACCTGAGCTGAAGGCAGAGGCTTCAACCCACTGAGCCACCCAGGCGCCCCGAGAGAGAGAATCTTAAATAGGCTCCACACCCAGCATGGAGCCCAATGAGGGGCTTGACCCCACAACCCCCAAGATCATCACTTAAGCCAAAATAAAGAGTTGGAAAACCAACCAACTTAGACACCCAGGCGCCCTCTTTCTTTCTTTTTCTTTTTTTATTAAAGATAAGGAGGGTCAATACCTTTCCTGTGTCCAAATGGAGACTATATATGCTAGTATCTTTGGGCAGAGTTCACTGTTTGCCTATCACTAACATAGATTTCTAACTGTAAGAATCACCTAATAAAGGGGCCCCTGGGTGGCTCAGTTGGTCATGCATCTGCCTTTGGCTCAGGTTATGATCCCAGGGTCAGGATCCCTGCTCAGCAGGGAGTCTGCTTCTCCTTCTGCTTCTTTCCCCTCATGCTCTCTCTCTCTGTCTAAAATAAATAAATGAAATCTTAAAAAAAATAAGAATTTCTAATAAATGATATTTTATAAAACATCACAAAATTGATGGAGGATAAAAGGAAATAAATAGGTAGATGGGTGGAGAGAGAGAGACAGTGTAGTGGTGGGAATTTTAAATATTTTTCACGGTTTGGTATAGTGAATCATGCTCTATTTTAAAAATTCTAATGAATAGTAAAAATTCTGAAATGTTCCAGAAAACCCTGCCACAAATTTAATATCTTTGTAAAAAAAAAAAAAAAAAGGAAAGGGAAATTCATTTTAATTTTAGCTATTTTTGTTGTTGTCTTCTTGTCTTATTTTCGACATCAGCACTGCGGTGATTCAGAGTCTGCCCTAAGTGTGTCAGGTCAGTGGTGCATGCTGTGATGTGGGAAGAATGATAGTACCTAAGTGTGATTTTGAGCAGCTGTTGCTGAAGACGAGAAGGAAAGGTACAACCAATCAGTGCAGTACACTCCTGTTTTAGAAAAATCAAAACAGGAAGTGAACTAAAACCATCACTAGTAATAAGGCTGAAAGAAATAAGTGGGATTGGGAATTAAAAAAAAAAAAGTTCTTTGTTCTTTTTGAGAGTTTCCAAACATACTCAGGTCACACAGTGCAGTGTGGTTGGTGTGGGAGTGGGTAGCCCTGCTCCACACTGTCACTGAGAACCCAAGCTCTTTCCATCTTACAGTGCTTCTCTTCACAACATGGGGTCTTCATGAAGGCTACAGAAGTGGCCAAGTTTAGAATATCATATGTCAGATTTTAGGGCAGGTGTGGAAATGGTGCCATCACATCAGGATAAAATTCAGTCACACCATGCTAACCTCACTGCAAAAGAGAATGGGGGATGTCTTCTTGTGTGTCTAGGACAACTTGAAAAGTTCCATGACTGGTATTTCACTGTCTTTGTTACTTACCTTCTTTGGATTTCTTGCTGTACTCTTGCCCCCTTCAACCTAATTTCATCCCAGAAGCCAATGGAATAATATAAAAACAAAATCAGATTATACTATTTCTGTGTTCAAAACTCAACAGAGACTCTAGGATTGTTGCAGAGTAAAAGCTAAGTCATCACAATGGCCTGCATGGCCCCCATGATTTGGCCCCCATTATCTTACTAACCTCAGCTTCTGCTACTCTCTCCCTCACTCACTGGTTCCAGCCAAGCCAGGATCCTTAGAGTGTCCTCCTTTGCTGTGTGTATACTCTGCCTGGAAAGCTTCTTAACCAGATCACCCTATCTCTTATCTCCTTCAAGATCAAATTCACCTTTTCAATGAGGTCCACAAGGATCATCCCACTTACATTTCAATTTCCCTTCCACCAGTTTCTTCTAATCCCCTTTACCTTGTTTCCCCTTTTCCCAGATCACTTACCACCTTTTATCTAGTTTTTAAACTCATTATTGCCTATTATCTGTTTCCCTCTCCCCGCTAGACAATAAGCACCCTGATTTGGAAGTCACAGGGCACGAGAGCTGTGTGGTGGTAGGGGAGACATTACACATATTTCATTCTGTATCTGGTGCAGAGACAGATATTTCAGTCCATCTTGTTCTGTGATGTCACCCAAGTGCCCAGAATAGTGCTTGCAATGAGTTAGGCACTCAAATGAGTTAGAGAATTATGTGATTGAATGGATTCCACCCAGTAAAAAGGCCCTGATACATTGTTCATTCTTCAAAACGTGTTCCAAGACCTGGAAGTTTGGACTTTACAACTCTAGACCTTGATATATTCATTTTCCCCTCAGCAGTGCTCAGTTTTCCTTCCTGCAAAATGAGGACTTTCACCGTATCTATTACATCTACCCTTCAAGGTTGCTATAAACATTGCAACATGATATGGATATGATATGGAGCAAAATATAATTTTAACACCAGAAGCACTAAGTAACATTATTTACCTAGGGATATGGTTTGGTTACTCTGCTGCTTGCCCAGAAACTCCATGTTGCTGTGATCTGATTTCTGATTAGATTGGTAGGTATCCCTGGGCCTCTTCTCTGGGGTTTCCTTGTTACCACAGTGACAGAGAGTATAACCCTGCTCTCTGTCCACGGCTTGCTCGCCTACTCCTGGTGAGCCAGACTGCACCTCGTTGGTGGATAGAGGGCTCTCTCTTGAGACAGCTGAAGCCATCAGAGGCACACCAGGCTGGTGCAACTCTTCTAGTACTCACTGGGACCTTCTGTTGAAAGAGCTGTCTCCTCTCTGTTCAGGAAACAAAGAAACCTCAGCCTGTCTGACATCTCTACCTATACTACCCACAGCTTAAACTGCCAATCTTGGCTGGACTGATAAGAAATAAGACATGGTAAGCCTAAAGGCATCATTTTTGCTAAGAATCCTCCCCTTCTCTTCCCATTGTGTTTCAAGTGAGCTCCAGGAGGTAGCAGTGGAGACTGAAGCTTTCTTGTACTTTATCCATCCTCTGTGAGTCTGTGCCCTCATGTAAATTCTGCTCAGCTAAAGCAGAATAAATCTGCTTCAACTCTATCCTAGAACTTGAAGACCAACCCTTATCTGGAGGACACCCAAGGCTAGGATATCAGGTGGGAAGTATGACTACTTGCAGGGAATGATCAGGATTGTTTGTAAATGAACAGATAAGGGTTGTTTGTTGCTGCTTAAAACTGAGTGCCTAAATGTGCTTGGGAAAAAAAAAATGTGTTCTTTCAAACAAGGTTATTTTTTCCATATGGCTCTAGTAATACTACTTATTGTTTGATGTGGGAAAATTATCATTGTCATGATAGAGCCAATCTAAACCACATCCTGAGTGATCATTTATGAACTTGAAAACAGGAAATTTTCCTAAGCAGACAGCCATCCCCAAATTCCCACTTTTACTATGATTTTTATGTAGGGTCTGTTCCCTTTGCCTTTAGCAAATTGTTACCCTTTACTCTTGCAATCTGTCCTTATTAAGGAGACTTTAGAAGTCTTAAAGGGAGTTTCAGAAAGGGTCTCCAGAAGCTATTTATAAACATCACCAAGTCTAATTAGTTGATTGAATAGGAAAGTTGGCATCTAGCTCAGTGATAGACTAAGATAAACATGGGCAAGGTGGAATGGAGACTGCCTTCCAGCACCAAATTCTAGCCCAGAGATCACATCAGTTCATCCAGAACTCTGAGAACATCCAAAGAGCAAGACTCCCAAAGAAATAAACGTTCCCGTTCCTCACAGCCTCATTTCTGGCTCCTTCTTGGAACCCCTGACTTGCTGCTGAAAGCCCTGGAGAGTCATATTTGGAGCTGTGGACACACTGATTTCAGGGGGTTTCCTTGTTACCACAGTGACATCTGGGCAACAATAGACGATTTACTCAAGGACATGCCCCCTTTTCCTGTTATCTTCACCCCTCTGTTTTCCCAAATAGAACCAAGTGTGGGAACAGACAGACAAAAATCACTCCCTCAGCTCCCTCTGGCCCTGTCCTAACTCCCAAACCCACTCCATCTCTCCATGCTCTGACCTGATCAGCCTTTATTAAGCACCTATGTATTGCGCTCAGGCTGTGGACCAGATCCTGCACTCAGTGACTCAAATCTACAACATCATTTAGTCCTCACCTACCCAATGGGATAGGTTCTATTGTTACTACTATTTAACACAGAGGAAGCTAAGAGTCCCAGAATTTAAGAGACTTAGCTGAGGCTGCACAGCTAGGGAGTGGCAGGGATTGCCTCATAGAAGTGCACGCTTCTTTTTTTTTTTAATTGTTACTGAAGTATAACTAACAGTGTCATATTAGTTTCAGGTATACAATACAAGGGTTCAATAATTCTATATATGACTCAGTGTTCATCATAAGAGTACTCTTTGTTTTTGTTTTTAGGGGTTTTTTTTTGTTTGTTTATTTGTTTGCTTTTTTTTAGAGAGAGGGAGAGAGGAGGAGAAGGATAGAGGGAGAGGGAGAGAGAGAATCCCAATCAAGTTGCATGCCCAGCCCTGAGCCTGACACGGGGCTATGTCTCACAACAGAGAGATTTTGATCTGAGCCAAAATCAAGAGTACAGCACTTAACCAACTGAGCTTCCCAGGAGCCCCATGATAAGGGTACTCTTGTTCCCCTTCACCTATTTCATCCATCCTCCCATCTACCTCCCCTCTGGTAACCACTGGTTTGTTCTCTGTATTTAAGAGTCTGTTTTTTTGTTTGTTTGTCTCTCTTTTCTTTGTTCATTTTGTTTCTTAAATTTCACATGTAAATGAAATCATATGGTATTTATCTTTCTCTCTGCGACTTGTTTCACTTAGCATTATACCTTCTAGATCCATCCATGTTGTTACAAATGTCAAGATCTCATTCTTTTTTATGATTGAGTAATCCATATATATAAAACATATTATATATATGTATATATATATAAACACATATGCGTGTGTGTGTAGATATGTAGCATGTCTTCTTTAACTGTCCACTTATGGATGGACTCTTGGGTTGCTTCCATAATTTGGCTATTGTAAATAATGCTGTAATAAACACAGAGATGCATATAACTTCTCAAATTAATGTTTTCATTTTCTTTGGGTAGATACCCAGTAGTGAAATTACTGGATCATATGGTAATCCTATTTTTTTTTTTTTTTAGGAAACTCCATACTATTTTCCATAGTGACTGTACCAATTTGCTTTACTACCAGCGGTGTAGAAAACATAAGCTATAAACTATAGTTTCTTTGACATTGGTCATAGAAATATTTGTCTAGATATATCTCCTCAGGCAAGGGAAACAAAAGCAAAATTAAATTATTGGGACTACACCAAAATAAAAACCTTTTGCACAGTGAAGAAAACCATCAACAAAACAATAAGACAACCTATTGAATGGGAGAAGATATTTGCAAATATTGTGTCTAGTAAGGAGTTAATACTCAAAATGTGTAAAGAACTTATACAAGTAAACACCAAAAAAAAAAAAAGAAAAAAAAAAACAACAACCCTGAAACCCAAATAATGCAATTAAAAATGGGCAGAAGACCTGAATAGACCTTTTTCCAAAGAAGACATACAGATGGCCAACAGACACATGAAAAGATGATCAACATCATTAATCATCAGGGGAATGTGAATCAAAACCACAATGAGATATGACCTTACACTTGTCAGAATGGTTAAAATCAAAAGAGCAACTAATAATAAGTGTTGGCAGGGTTGTGTAAAAAAAAAAAAAATAAAAGGGAATGCTCATACATCTTTTTTCTTATCTCTTTTCCATGAACTTCCTCTATCAGGAACTGTCACATCAGTTCTTGGAGGACATTGAAGGGTCTACAGTATGAACCTCAAGCAATCGCTCCTTCTTCTCTAAATTTCAGTTTCCCTTTCTGTAAAATAAAATGATGGGGTTAAGCTCCATTCATTCTCCACCATTCTTAGACTCTAAAGATGCAATTAATGGCAGCAAAGGATATGCTGAAATATCTCAACTTGTAAAGTCTCACATACCTGCTTTTATTGAGCTTACTGAGAAGTCAACAGGTGGCAATTCTATGTGGCTTAGCAAGAAGAGAGATTGTGGACATCTTAGCCCACAGGTCGAGACAAATAAAGACACATGCAGAGGGTGGTCACTAAACATTTTTCTGATTTTTGAAAATGTGAAAAACATCATTGGCTGTACAAACAATTATGGCATAGATTCTAGAATTTGGGAAACTCTGATTCATATTGTGGTTGTGTCACCAACTTACTGTATGATTTGATGCAAGTCCCTAACTCTACGGGAATCTATTTCTCCCCTGTAAAGTGGAGATGCTAAAAGCCATAAATATGCTTCTCTTCCAAGATCATTGAGAGGAGCAGACTGGCCAGAGTTAGCCTCTGACTAGCACATCACAGCCTGTGCATGTCAAAGTTCAAAACTAGATATCCAATATGCTTCCTTCTTCAGCCATAGAGAGTTGACCTCTTATGGGCATAACTCTAGCAACAAAAATAGTCAGAAAAGGATGGGAGATGATTAGCTTTCTTCCCCAACAGCCTGACCATTAATGGAATTAAACAAGAACAGAACCTCTCATCCCTTGTACTTGCTCTTCTAAGCCAGTGAGACTCAAGAAGTGATGCCTATTGAAGACACTAAGTGTGTTTTTTGGCCAGTGGTTTTAAATACTTATTAGATTTTGAGGATCTTAGCTTTGGGCTGAACATTGTTTGAAAGCTCCAATTTACTACTCTCTCCCCTCTTGAAGCAGATTCCTCTTTGGATAACCTTGAATAAGAATGGCAAACAAAGACACATTCAAAAGCCCTGTTGTACTTTCCAAAGTAATGGCCCCTGGTGGGACAGTAGTCTTGATTTTTATTTGAATCCGTGTCTCTAGGCACAGAGGGAACATACACCGAGAAATGTGCTTTCCCAGCATGCTTTGCTCCAGGGTCGTACCCTTTTGGGTATTAGTCATTCTTAACTCATAAGATCAAAACTAAAGCTAAATAAAAGCTAAAAATGGATGATTTGTCACCCAGCAAGCACCAATAAAATGTAACCACATGGAAAGATGAGTTAAGCCAAGCCGGTCTTTCTCTTAAAGATAATTTCCTCTAATGTCTCACGAGTTACTATGTTTGTTTCCCTATAAATCCTTCCTGACCTAGATAGCCAAGCCCTGCCCTTCATTTCTCCTTTATGAACCCACTGTTTTTTTTCCTCACAGGAAAATTTTCCTTTGTGAACAGTTGTGCTTTCTGATTTGGGCAGGTGCCATGATTCTGAGTGGACCAGAACTGGGCCACCCACCTGCAGCAGCCCCACACATCCAGCCAGCACATTCTCTAACCTTCTTTCTAGCCCCCAGCTCCTAACAAGACCACCCTAGAGACTTCTGATACAACAGTAAATTCAAGTTTCATTTGCTGAGCATCAACCTTGTAGAGAAGATGAAACCTAGTCCTAGTCCATTTTTTTAAAAGATAACCTCAGCTTGCCCAGTTGTTGGTCTTCACCATGGGAATATCAGCCCATGTATAGATTTTGACCATGGGTATTATTTTTATCTTCTGTATTATTTAATCATATGAATATAAATAGTTAAGAACCCTGACAGAATACTTAAAATAAAATAATCATTAATATTAATACAGAACAATATTGTTAGTAATTCTAACAAATTTTATGTTATAATTTAATGACACTAATACTTTACTACTAATAACTCTGGTACACATACTACTAAAATTATAATACTGATAAAAGTAAGGAGAATAACATACACCATGTGTTGAAAACCTACTCACGCATTTCTCTTATATTGTCTCCAGGTAGCCATGAGTAGGTCATGTAATCTTTATTTTGTACATAAAGAAATTAAAGTTCCACAAAGCTCAAGAACTTGCCTGTATCATATAACTCATAAACACCAGGATGAATGCCCAGGGCTGAGAGGGAGACCCATGCATCTAACCACTCTGGTCCTCTTCTCATCCGTATGGTTAAGTAAACCAACCACCAACCATGTGAACATGGTGGGGAATTGGGGGAGGGGGTGTTGGTCCTCTCTTTTCACAAAAGAATCAGCATATTCTTCACAAAGGGAAGATTTGATTAGACCTACAACCTCCAGGTCTACTGGATTTGACTATCTACCCTCCATTCCCATCAAGGCACACCTGAACCATCCTGTTGTGAACAGTCTTGGCTGAATGGACCAACATCTAAATACATTTGAGCCAAATACATAAGGTGTCATTACTATATGTATTAGGAAAATGTGAGGGCTTGGGCTGCATGAGTTTTTCAATCTCATCCTCATCTATTAATCTGGGAATCTGTGGAAGGAAGGAAGGAAGGAAGGAAGGAAGGAAGGAAGGAAGAGAGGGAAGGTGGAAGGGAGGGAAGGAAGAGTCTGGGTCTGAGTCTTTTAACCTGATGTTTCTTCTATCTAGAATATTCTTGTACCTACCTATTCATAAGACTGGCTCTTTTCTACTTTTCATGTTTAATATCAAGTGCCAAGTCCTCAAAAAGGCCTTCTCTGACTACCCTTGTGGAAGTGGCCCCCTAATGCCCATTCCAATGATTCACCCTCTGTTTATTTTCTTTTTAATATTCATTATGTGAACTCACTTTGTTCTCTTGTTCATTGATTGTCCCCTCTAAGAAAATGTAAATTCCTAAAAGGCAAGGACCTTACCAGTCTTGTTCACTGTTAAATCTCCTAATGCCCAGAAGAGTACCTGTCACCTAGAAAGTTATACATTAAAATCAGCTAGTGAATAAATTAACAAATTCATTTAAGAGAGGTTTACTGAATGTCTGCTGTGTGCAAGGCATTATAATGGGTTCTGTGAGGGATAGAGAGACGAATTATTCATGGCATCTACTAGTAGAAATTTTATAGACTTATAGAGAAGGTGATTCTAGTAGTTGGTAATGGACAAATATAACTCTAGTGCAATTTAGGTGTAACTGGAGTCATTAGAGGTAGGTAAAATTGTGTGGGGTAAACTTACACAATGTTACCTGTAAAATGTATTCAATAATTTTTAAAAAATGAGAAACAGTATGGGAGAGATTAACTCCAAATAGAGCAAGAGAATAGGTGGGAATTTCACAAAGATGGAAAGATAAATTTCACAATAAATAAAAATAAATTTCACAATAAATATTCGCAATGAAGTTGCATGGTGGACATGAGATCAAGATGGACAGGGGTACTGCCTGTGGCATTCATTCTTTTGTTCCCAAAATTAAGAAAGGTGCCTGACATATAATAGGGATTTAATGAATATATGTTGAGCGAATACACAAATACATAAATGAGCTTATTGCAATAACCATTTTTAGCATCTATTAAAATCTGCTTGTGTCCATTTAATGGGAAAAACAGGCCCCTATTCTTTTCATCGCCCATGCATAATACAAGTCTCCTTTCTTTTCTGTTAAAACAAAGAAGCACCCTCTTCCTCTACCTGCACCCACTCAAATTCCAGGATTATCATTTGGGCTTTAAATTAGCATTGTAGGAGTCCGCACTCATCCTTCCATGTCCTGTCATCAAAGAAGAAATAGGAGCTAAAAACCCTGGGTGAGAGGGGACCGACCTTCCCATGACTTTAAAGAAAAATGAAGAGGGGAACCTGGGTGGCTCAGTTGGTTAAATGTCTGCCTTCAGCTCAGGTCATGATCCTAGGGTCCCAGGATTGAGTCCCACGTCAGTTTCCCTGCTCCTTGGGGAGGCTGCTTCTCCCTCTGCCTCTCTCTCTCTCTCTCTCTCTGTCTCTCATGAATGAATAAAAAAAAAAAATTCTTAAAAAAAAAAAAAGGAGAGAGAGAGAAATGAAGATACCCGCATGAGAGGAATGGCCCTGAAGGTGAAGTATTTATGATTTCTGCTCTGCATGATGACTTTAACAGCTTTATTGACATTCAGTTTTATTACCACAAAATTCACTAATTTCAAGTTTAATGCAATTCATGATGCAGGTAAATTTACCAAGTTGTGCAGCCATCACACAATACAATGTTAGGACATTCCCATCAGCCCAAGCATGACTGGCCACTGTGGTCACTCCTGGTCTGACCCCCAGCCTCGGGCAGTCATTAATCTGCTTTCTATCCCTGCAGATTTACTTTTCTGGACATTTCATATAAATGGAGTCAGACACGTCCACATCATTAATTTCTATGTCAGAATTTTATATCTATTTGTTATCTGGAGGGAGAATCTGAGCATAACCCTTTTCCTATCCTTTTTGTGCCTTATTTCCTTCATTTTAAAAATGAGATTCATAGTGCTCCCACATACAATTAAGGCATTTAGTGCAATGCCTGGTAAATGCTATATGCTTAATAAAACACTCTTTGTTATTATTATTTTTTTATTTATTTTACCCCAGCACAGCTCAGCAAGGCCAGGATAAAGAAATCACAGGTTTAAAAAAGGAAATATTTCCATTCAGATTCTAGCAGAGGGAAGCCTGTTTCTTTTCCAGGGATTTCTGTTCCCATTTCTTCTTTGGGGATTGGATGTGGATGGATGTGAATAGCCATCTCATTCACTGCTGATTTACTGCCAGAGAAATGATTCTGGAATCTGAGTAGATGTAAGAGGAGGGTGTTTTTCTGTTTTGCTAGAAATGAAAGGAGACCTTTAATACCAGCTCCAAACGACAAGGACAGGGAACTGGGATTTCCATTAGGCAGACACAGTAGTGTTTTTATGTCTGACTGTGGCATATCCATTAACAGAAAGACTGAAAAAATCCATTTCTGTATTAAAACCCCAGTGGAAATGAAGGTTTGTTTTTTCTTTCTCCTCTCTGTTAAGGAGTTTATTTCTTTCTCTTTTCAGACTAAAGAGAAAAAGTATACAGTCCCTGATTGCAAGTCAGGAGACTAAGTTTCTGGTGTTAGCTCTGTCCCCAGAGCAGTTGACTGAGTAAATAAGTTCCCCTCTTTGGACCTTAGTTTATCCTAGCTGTAAAAAGAAGAGGTTTAACCTCAGAATGCCTCCTCTAAAGGGAGACTCTGGTTCTAAGGCTGTGGGGTTCTTAGAGTAAGGGCAGGCCTGCAGATGGATGAGGATGAGCTCAGAGCCACACACTTTCCTACAATGTCATGCATTTTATGGACCAAAGGTTTGTGTTGGAAGAAACAACTTTCTCATAAATCACAGAACATTTACAGTTTCTTTAATTTACAGCAGGGGTGAGCAAACTGTGGCCTATGCACCAAATCCAGCCTACCTCCATTTTTTGTAAATAATGTTTAATTGGATCACAGCCACAACCGTCTGTTTACATATTGTCTATGGCAAAGGATAAAATATTTATAGTCTGGCCCTTTTCGGGGGAAAAAAAAAATCTGGTGACCTTTCATTTAAAAAATTGATTGGCTTTGTGAACCACCCTAAATAAAATTTGAAAATAAGTAAGTACCGTATATAGTTAAGCAATTTCAGAAAGCCCTGAGTAGTGGCAAATATGAATTGGTAGGTCACAGACCTAGTAAGAAAGTGTATGAAAAAAGAGCCAGTAAGGGATGAGGAGGAGGGAGAGGAGGAGAAGGATTAAGAAGAGGAGTCTTACTGAGGGTTCAAAGAAGCCAGATAACAATCTAAACACTACACTAATATATAATCACCCCAACTGTCGTATTATTATCTTAACTTTATAAATGAGGAAAATAATGCCTAGGAGTTTAATAAATCAACCAAGGTCATAAAACTTGTAAATCATGACTTAGAAAATACTACTATACGGTCTGGTATAATTTTTTCTGTTACAAATGGGAAAACAGCATCCCATAGGAAGAAGGGGGCTTGCACAAAATCCTTTATGGCAGAGGAAAAGGAGTCCCCAGGATTCCTGACCCCATAACCAGTATTCCCACCATCACAGTATGCACTAGCCCATCAACTAACTTATGGGAGATTTACGTATCTATATATGACCTATCCATTTTACTGATTACTTCCAGACGATTAGATGTAAGAGAATCATAATCACATCTTCTGTTTCTTTTCCTAAAGCCCTGGCATCTGATAGGCATACAATAAATGCCTGGTTACAGTGATAGCAAGCATCTGTTGATATAGCATGATGTAACAAGAAATTATTTTAACACTTTGCACCTACCACTATTGGGTCCTTAAAATAGCCCTATGTTAGGCACTCTCATTATCTATGAACATTATATACATATATACATAAAATATATATGTTTAAAATGAAGAATGTTTCCATGATCTCATAACTAGTGAGTTGTAAACTTTGGTTGTGAACTTGGGCTCTACTCTAAGATCTGGTCACTCCATGCGGTCCACCAACTAGTGGGCATGAGGTTACCTAGGACTGGTTAGGAATGCAGAACCTCAGGCCTGTTGGATCATGATCTGCATTTTAACAAGATCCTCAGGTGATTTGTACGCACATTAAAGTTTAAAAATCTTTGCTCTGGGGCGCCTGGGTGGCTCAGTGGGTTAAGCCTCTGCCTTCGGCTCAGGTCATGATCCCAGGGTCCTGGGATGGAGCCCCAAGTCGGGCTCTCTGCTCAGCGGGGAGCCTGCTTCCCTCCTCTCTCTCTGCCTGACTCTGTCTACTTGTGATCTCTGTCTGTTAAATAAATAAATAAAATATTTAAAAAAAAAATCTTTGCTCTAAATCAGCAGGCAATGCTCTTCAGGGTTGAATAAGAAAGGAGTAAATGAGTGATTGCTTTCTGTGCAGTGGCAAGTAACAAACTGATCAGATGAGAACATTTATTCAAAGCAAAGGACCCAAGGGTCTATTTCTATAAATCAAACCTATTCCCAAAATGAATGCCCTGTCTTCAGATTCCATACTGATATGCTGTCCTGCCGTCTCCTGAAACTGTCTCACTACAAATGTCTAAGATCTATATTTATATTCTCAGCTGCATGATAAATACAGAAGCAAATGCTTCAGGACTGAGTAAGAGAGCTGGTTATACCAGGCTGGGCTTTGCTTGTGACGCACCCAATATGTGTTTTTAGGCAGGAGGCAGAGGGGAAATTACCATCTGCTCAGTAACCTGTGAGTTACTATTTCCCGAAAATCTAAGTGTTTTCCAATTCCTTGAACATGAATTAAAACACAAACTCAAGGCAATAGTTACTTTTGCCCCTGGAAAATGCCTCTGCCTTCTAGATATAATCAGAGGTGGCAAGGGCGATGGGACTTAATCAAAGGGGTAGGGATTATTTTGTACTTGGTTATCATCTTTTTCAGATTTTTTAAAAAGATTTTATTTATTTATTTGACACAGAGAGAGAGAGATCACAAGTAGGCAGAGAGGCAGGAAGAGAAGGGGGGAAGCAGACTTCTCACTGAGCAGAGAGCCCGACTTGGGGCTCCATCCCAGGACCCTGAGATCATGACCTGAGCTGAAGGCAAAGGCTTAACCCACTGAGCCACCCAGGTGCCCCCCTTTTCAGATTTTTAATAGAAATTTCCAAATAATAAAAAAAAATAGAAATTTCTAAATGATCAAAAAAAATTTTTTCCATCCTAAATCATCTTAACTCCCCAAGTCCACTGCTTCAAGAAGATGGCAATCTGGGAAAGAATCTCACTGCCACTTCAGTTGAGAGGTGGCTAACAATGATTTCCCTCTTCTGTAACCAAATCCTTTGGGTCCCGTGCTGACTGTACTTCCTCTGACCCTCTGTTGTTTCAAGAGTTATATGAAGATAATGCCACCTACCATTACTGGGTCTTGGTGAGTTATTTCCCTTCATTACACTGGATTGTTCAGAAAGCCACTAACTTAATTTCCTAACAATCATGAGGATAGAAATGCCACATGAATTTCAGATCCCATTCCCAAATAGTCAAATGGCATAGGTTCCATTAGATAATGAGAAGACCCAGAAGTCAGCATTTCAAAGATGATTTCCAAGTGACTTAATCCAGATGGTCTCAAAACCATAAATTGAAGTCTCTCTCTAGTGGTTCCTTGCGTTTCTCTAATACAAATTCTAACTCCCTAAGCAAATATGACTTCCCACTGGGGCACTCGGGTGGCTCAGATGGTTAAGCATCTGGCTCTTGATTTCAGCCCAGGTCATGATCTCATGGATCAAACATGAGACTGAGTTCTGTATCAGGCTCTGCTCAGCCGGAAGTCTGCTTGAGTTTGTCTTTCTCCCTCTGTCCCTGCCACTCCCACTTGAGCTATCTCACTCTCTGCTTGTTTCTCTCTCAAATATACGAAATAAATATTTAAAAAATATGGCTCCTCAAAACAGGTTAAGCCCAAATTTGAGGTAATGCCATAGAACATAAGGGCAAACTCTATGGTGTGCTCTCAGGCACTTTGCTCAGTGTACCCAACTCTATGAAAATAGAAGCAGATTGCACTCGTTTGTTTAACCTTGACTTGTTATTGTGAACAGTTGGATTCGATTGAATTCCCTTTCGCTGGCAGTGGTAGCTGCTCTACTTCTGCAACTGCTCTCAGTAATCTTTTTTTTTTTTTAAAGATTTTATTTATTTATTTGACATAGAGAGACACAGTGAGAGAGAGAACACAAGCAGGGGGAGTGGGAAAGGGAGAATCAGGCTTCCCACTGAGCAGGGAGCCGGATGTGGGGCTCGATCCCAGGATGCTGGGATCATGACCTGAGCCGAAGGCAGACACTTAATGACTGAGCCACCCAGGCACCCCCGACTGAGCTACCCAGGCACCCCTCAGTGATCTTTTCTTATGTGCACAATAAACTTCACCTAAACACCAAATACTTAAACACTACTACTACTACGATTACTTCTACTACTACTACTAATGGCTCTAACTTCTCCAAGACAGCTTGCATCATTTTCATATCTTGCCTGTTTTGCAATGGGACAGTGGCACATCTGTTTATTCATAATGTAAATGCAGATCTCAGGTTGGGAGAATATCTTATAACTCATCCTAATGCCTGGGCTATGTTCAGATATCTTTTTTTTCTTTCTTTCCCATATCCAAGACCCCTCCTGTCCCAATCAAAATAAAATATTCTGAGGGCCAATTTATGTTGTATGTATACTTCAGATCCAAGATGAAGGGTTTTCTTATGATTGTCTCAACAGTTTAAATCTACCAATGCACACTCTCTCATAGACTTCAGATGTTCATATTTGCAGTGATTTGAAAAGTAAAATTTTATCAATATTAATAGATGACCTAAGTTATTTTCAATAAATTATGTTGAACAGTGTCACCCATTATTTGACTAAATTTTACAACAATCTGTCTAAGTCATATATTATTATTCTTGTTAAGAACTTGAAATTAATGGCCTCACAGACTGTCTGTGGGAGAGGAAGTCACGAGCAATCATTGCCCAAAAAATGGACTTATTCAGCTCCAGGGTGGGGAGCTTCTGTAGAAGAGATGGGAAATAAAAGAGGGGGAAAGGAAGATAAAACCTGTGTTCTAATCTGTGTTTGTCACTTAACAAAATTTGAGTAGCATCTAGAAACACACTACAATGTGATATAGGAGTTCTATGTCTATTAATCCTCCTAATAAATACTTTGAGCTTGTAAAAAAAAAAAAGTCTTAGAATTAAGAGGTAATTTAGTTGACAAAGTCAAAGTTTGAACCAAGATTCATAAGAGACCTGAGGCTAGGTGTTTCATCCCCACTACTCGGCCTCTCCCAGAAGACAAAGAATGTGACACCTGAACTTGATGGGAAGATCAAGCTCCAGTTGGGATTGGCAGCAGAGTGGACTGCTACCTCTCTGGACTTCCTGTGACAATCCCCTCCTGTCCTGGGGCCCCAAGGGATTATTTTGGTTGACCACCAATCCCTTCACAACTCTAATATCACATGAACAGTTAAGCTAACTCTAGGGTCATTCTGTTGGAAAGGTTTGATGATTTTTGGTCTTTTTTGGCCCTTTAAAAAGAGATAAAATTCTGCTGTAATTAATGATCCTACATATCTCCCAAACTGAGAAAAATCTGAGAGCAGAAGAAGACACTATTAATAATTATCCCTGGGCATTAGGCAAAAGCCATGACTTTCCTAAGCAAACCAGGCAGTATGACCCTCATAGCTTACCTGATGATATGCTTATCTCTCTAAATGCACAGCTATGAGCTGAATGTGTTCAATAATATGAAAGATGTGTGTCTCAGAGAAAAAACAAGGATGAGAGTCAAGAGTCAAGTTAGCATTACTGTCAGATTAAATTGGGAGGGCTGTGGAAAAGGCACAGTGAGAGATGACACATACAGTGGAGTATAAGAGAATAATTTCTGATTTCCCCATTGTGCATTAGCTTGACCTTGGACCCTGGAGCCTCTATTCATAGTGGTGACACACACTCAGAGGAAGATTTTTCAGGTTTCTTATAATTCTATCTCTAGGCATTGCTATTGCTGCTAGTCTACCTTTCCCTTGAATGAAGAGTCTGTGGGGCTGGCAGATGTTTCAGCTCTGGGCAGAACATATCTTATATCAGAAATAAGAGGTGACAGCTAACCCTGTTACAAACAGCCCCCCAAGCCATGAGGCCACAGAGAATATGCCTCTGCCAGATTCTGTCGCTGCAATGCCACAGCTTAATCATTAACCATGCCTGATGCATTGCTCTCCTGCCCTTTCATATTCAAGCAACACCCACCCTTTTTTTTGAGAAAAAGTGAATTATTAGGAGAAATAACATACACACAGACACCCTGTGCTTCTTACCCCTACATTCAGCCATCCTTTGAAGAATTAAGCATACATGGTAAGAGGGTGAAGTGGATCGAACCTCATGTTGGCCTTGGGAATTCATTGATGAATAAGACATGGTTTTTGTTTTTGAAGAAATTAATCTTTATTTAAAGAAACAAATTGATATATAGTAAATTCAATATATCAGCATCTTTTTACAGAAGTTTATTCTATGCCGGACATTATACGTACACTTCATTTAATCTCCATTCCAGCGCAGTAAGGTAGGTTCTCTTATCCCAGTTCACGGTATCCCAAAATGCACCTTTTAAGTCACAGAGTCAAGATAACCAACAAGGGCCTGTTTCATCTTATACTCATTTCTCTGTTCATGATCTCCAGTGGCTTCTCATTTTATTCATGAGAAAAGCCGAAGTTTTTACTCTGACCCAGTGTCTCTATTGCCATTTATCAAATGTATATGTTTCCCTTCAATCAAAAAACATGATAGGACTGTTTTCTTTTTCTTTTCTTTTTTTTAAAAAATATTTTGTTTATTTATTTGACAGAGAGAGATCACAAGTAGGCAGAGAGGCAGGCGGGGGTGTGGGGGAAACAGGCTCCCTGCTGAGCAGAGAGCCCAATGTGGGACTTGATCCCAGGACCCTGGGATCATGACCTGAGCTAAAGGAAGAGGCTTAACCCACTGAGCCACCCAGGCATCCAGGACTGTGTTTTCTGATGCCATATTTTGGGTCAATCCAAGTAATCTGTTCACTCCAGTGATATATATTGGAAGTGATATGTGTCACTTCCAGGCTGAGTATCGCACTGCCAATATGAGACCCAGCAGGGAAAAAAATATTTCCGCCTCCCACCCCCCACCCTGCCACCTGGCCATGCCTTGGCTGCCAGCAATATTACACATATTGATTGCTCCATCAGCCTGGATCCTAGAGTGAGGAAGACTGTGAGGGTATGGAAGCAGAGGCCACCCCCCCTTGGCCCATGATGGATATTGGGCCTATGGGAGAAGTCATCGAGATCTCAGAGTTGTTTGTTGTTGCATCATAACCTGGCTTCTCTTGGTTGATACAGATGCTTTTTATTTCCCTTAATGTATCATGACTTATTTTGTCAAATAGTGTACTTGTTTATCATAGAATTTTCCGGCACCCACACTAAAATGTTAGCTCCATGAGGGCAAGGAGTTTTGCTATTTTTGTTCACTAATATATTTCTCATGCCAAGAATATTGTTGAACTCAATAAATCCTGAATGAATGTACAAACAAAGCTACCTCATTACACCCATGAGTGGTAAGATAGGGTTAAGTTCAGGGCACTATCAGAACACGGATTCAAAACAGGGCTGGACTCATATCTTTCCCTGTGTATAACACCCGTGCCTAGTGAGTGCCTTCGGCATTGTGAGAAATCAATATACAATTGTTGAGCTGTGATGGTGGAGAGCTTCCTGTGGTTCTCATAACCACATGAGAAGTGGTTCACCATGCACACATGCATTACTAAGTCACTCCATTCTCCTAGTAGTGAGACCTTCACCCAGCACTCTGGAGGTCCTAGTCATGACCAGTGACTTGGCTCCATTCAGCTTCCCCCCAGGGACATTCCTTTCCTCCTTTCTCTATGTCCAGTCTCCTTCTCTCTCTTTTAATTCACACCCCACTTAGGTGTGTCTTGGACACTGAATGCCAGTGGTGCCTGCTGCCTTTCAGAACAAAGTAGCTCTTTTTGTCTCCAGGTCAGTAGAGGGATTTCTCCCTTATTTCAACCTCAGGAAATTCTTATGGACAGACAGATTGACAGGTGTGTCTGTCAGAGATTCTTAGTGAGTCATGCCCTTATCACCAAAATATTTTTACACACTGGAAATAATGCTGGTTTCTCTTTATGTGTGAGTGAATGTGCTTCGAAGAGTTGGCTGCCCTGCTGCCGTGTAAAGCACAGAATTCCAAAGCAGAACTCTTATCTTCCTCTTACTGAATTCTTTCCCTATTTTGGTGTGGACACCATTTACAGGTACCCAAAGTCTCTTTGTAGCCAACTTGCTACCTTCACCTAAGGCAAGAAAAAAGATTATGTATGGAATATGAATATATATATATATAATATGTGTGTATATGTATACACATATATGTGTGTGTTTGTGTGTGTGTGTGTGTGTGTGTGTGTGTGTGTGTGTGTGGCATTGGCTTGCATGACTGTGGGGGCTACTGAGTCTGTAAATTTGTAGGGCAGGCCAGCAGGCTGGAAACTCTGCAGGATTTCTATGTTGCCTTCTTGAAGCAGAACTCCTTCTTCTCTTGGAAACCTTAAGGCTTTAAGGCCTTCAGTTGATTGGATGAGACACATTATCAAGGGTAATCTTTATTAAAAATACTGATTGTAAAGTAAATGACACTGATTGTAAATGTCCATCATATCTACAAAATACATTTCACCAACATCTAGACTATAGTCTGACCAAGCAGCTGGGCACTACAGCCTAGCTAGGGTGATGTATAAAATCAGCCATCACATGTTTACATTTTTAAATACACAGCAGACATTACTAATCAATCACTGTGTTTTCCCAGGTAAGTTCAGACAAGGCTTCTTGATTCCTCTCCCAGCAGCGCTGTTGCCAACTGTGACCAACAAATCAAGCTGAAACGCATCTCTGGCTTGTATGTTTAAAACAGGGTCTAGTCATTGTTATCTCCTGCTAAATGGCTCTTCATTGCCTAAGATTCCTTATACAAAACAAGTTTCGCAAAATAGTAATCTTATAAGATACTCTGTGAAAAAGAGATTTTGTGATCAAAAGGTTTACTATAATTGGTATACCATACCTACCTCCAAAAATCTCAAGGACTCCTATAGGAATTAAAACAATAATAATTTGATAAGCCAACTTTCCCAAAATCTTTCTGCTCACTCAAACCACTCTTAACATCGTACTCACTAACAAATGAAGAAAACATGTTTTGGGAAATGCTTGTCACTCAAGGCCTTTCAACATCTGATATGAACTATCTTTCCAAACCAAATGTTTTTGAATCAAAGTGGCCTTGAACGTCCCCTACACTATCTACATCCTGCTTTTCCCTCAACTTGTTCGATTAACAGTTCTGTAATATTTGTGTCTATTTCCCTGACAGAAACAGTGCTATGCGCTCAATGAACCGTCTGTCCTGGGTATACAGGAAGCAACACATCCCCCATCCCTCCAGTGTAGTTATTTTGGGGCCATGTTACTGAGTCTGTTCCCTGGCATATGAATGAAATGAAGTAAGCTTCTTCCAGGCCTGGACCCTCAACCTTCCACTCTTATCTTCCACTTGCTCTGCCTTCCCTGATCATGTGGCTAGAAACACAGGATTCTCAAAGTGAGCCATGAGATGCAGGAAGCCTGTATCCCGAGTCAGGGTGTAGAAGAAAACACTAACTAAGTCCAACAGAAAGTAAGGAAGAGATTCTTACGATGTTAAGCTACTAATTTGGGGGGCTATATGTCACAGCAGCTAGTGGTAATTATCTTGGCTATTACACTCATCCATAAAGCCTAACATGATGTCTTGACTGCAGTAGCCTTTCTTTCTCAGCTTCTGTAATACTTTGGCTCACTCATAATACCTATGCTTTCTACATCTTACCAAAATGACTTATGTTGCTATGATATATCTATTCCTAGACTCTGAGCTTCTTGAGGGCAAGATTCATATGCATTTCATCTCTGTATCCCTCCACCCTGCTTTGGAGAGTGAACCGTATATGGTTACCATTAAGGATTGATGAATAAAAGATGAACCAAAAGGTATTCCCATTCTAACAGAAAATTCATTGTGGTTTGACAAAGCTGTGAGCCTAAGGGAATTTAGGACCTATAGCATTGGGCAGGGACTCTCTGTTGACAGCATTGATAGGCTGATCCAATTGGCTCACACTCATCCTTCTCTAATTCTCTGGTACTTCCTTATGTAGAAAGCCAGACTGAAAAGTCAAAAATGCTCTGATTTTGGAATTGGAGACTACTTGGCTGAATCCCAGTTCTCTCACTTGTTACTATGACTTTGGACAAATGACTTTACATTCTTAAGCCTCAGGCCCCTTGTCTTTAAATCTGAGACTAATTCCTACCTCATGGGATGGCAAGGTGGATTAAATGAAATCTTAAATGTGAAGGACCCGGTAGAGGGCCCAGCACATGAGTAAGTGCTCAAGAAATGGCAGCTCCTTCTGTCTGGGCTGGGTGGTTGCTGCTGACATGTCAGCAGGGGCCATCCTGGCCTGGGGAAGCACGCCAGCGCCCTAAAGGAAATTGGATGGCTTTTAAAGCAGAGTTGATTAAATATGATTTTGCAGCTCCTGCTGAGAGACGAGTAGCAAGGGAACAGCTGTGTTGTTTTGTTGGGGAATCAAGACTTGAGTGTCATATGAAGTCCTCTTAAAAGGAATCTAAAATGTTATTGATGCCACCAACCGGGTTGTTTAGTAAGTGAAGTCCTCTCTCAAAGAGCCTTGGCTAAATGGGGAGGTCAAAACAAAAAGTGAGGAAGAGTTTTCTTTCCGTGTTGGCCCCAGTAGATTGAACCATATATCAGTGAGACTGCCTGCTTCAGGCTGAGCTCATGCAACTCCCTCAGTGGAAAAATGACCAACAGAGCAGAGAGTAGCCTAATCTTTATATAAATGTGTTAAAAGTGGTAGTCCCCAGATGGCGATTTAACATGGGAAAGTAACAATTTATTCCTGTAACTGCCATTGTTCTTCATTTGGAAGTGGTCACGGAGAATGGAAGGTTTATGAACTGGAGACATAACTGGGCTGTTTTTCATCTAGAAGTGTCAGTGTAAAAATGTGGCAGAAAATATATCACATAGACCTGGGTTCATGTCCTGGCTTGTCCACTGGGTCATGCGAGGTAAATCCCTTTCCCTCTCTTGGCTTCAGTTTCCCCGACATAGGCAGGAGTCACATTAGGCAACCTCTAAGCCCTCCCTGCGATCCCACCAAGTGTCATGTGCTAGGGTTCCTTTTCAGATGTTCCTTACACCAGTGGGAAGAAATAAATGGTCACATCTGAGGTGGCATTGAGACACTTTGATTGAGAAGGAACATTGGTCTAGAAAGAAAATAATGAGAACATTTGGTTCAGTTCTCCATTAAAAGATAACTGTTGAATTTGCAGTAGCCAAGGAAACAGAAAGATGATGGTTCTTGGTTTACTGAACTTCCTTGTGCCCATTAAAGTTGTTATTCATCCTACACATGCAGAGCCCATGGCAGGAAGGATTCTGACCCAAATCCCACAAATCCTGTCTCCTCAGATGAGTAAGAGCTGGCATTTCTTGAGTCCTCGTGATGTGCAGGCACTATGCTAAGTGGTTTATAAGCCTCATTTTATTTTTCCTCACCACAGCTATAAGGAAGTAGAGATATTATTCCCATTGCACTAATCAGAGCCAGGAAGTCAATTACCCAAGGTCAGGAAATTGGGAAAAAGCCAGCTCCTTCAGTGACTCTCAGAGAGATATTGTTTGATTATGCCTCCTGGTATCCTTCACATAGTCTTTCAACAAATGTTTACCGGGGTACCTGGGTGGTTCAGTCGGTTGAATGTCTGCCTTTGGTTCAGGTCAGGAGCCCAAGATCCTGGGATCGAGTCCCACATGGGGCTCTCTGCTTTATGGGGAGGTCTGCTTCTCCCTCTGTCCTTCCTCCCCTGCCCCACCCCCAACTTGTTCTCTCTCTCTCTCTCTTTCCCTCGCAAATAAATAAATAAATAAATAAAGTAAAACAGAAACAGGGGCTCCTGGGTGGCTCAGTCAGTAAGTGTCTGCCTTTGGCTCGGGTTCTAATCCCAGGGTCCTGGGATGGAGCCCCGCGTTGCACTCCCTGCTCGGTGGAAAGCCTGCTTCTCCCTCTCCCACTCCCCCTGCTTGTGTTTCCTCTCTCACTATGTCTCTGTCAAAAAAAAAATAATAATAATAATTAAATTTAAATAAATAAATAAATAAAAATAAAACAAAAGCAAACAAAAAAAACAAATGTTTACCAAAGGCCTGCAATGAACTAGGTACTTGGGATTGATTCTTTTAGGGAGACAGAAAGGGCTGCTGTACGTAGAGAACTCGTGTTCTAGCTGGGAGGTGAGGAAAATAAGCAAAATCATCCATGGAAACATACGGAAAATACCAGATGATAGTAAATAGTATGCCGATGATAATCTTAGAGTAAATAGGAAGGGGCATTCGTGGGTGGATGAAAATAGCTGTCTCTGAAGATGCGGCATTTAAGTGGAGACCTCGGGAAAAGCATCTGGCCTCCCTGAGCTTCAAGCTTCCCATCTGCAATATGGGGAATAATAAGATGTGCCCAGACAACAGGATTTTGGAGAGGGGCAAAGGACACTTAGTACACAGTGATATCTTTGCAGCTGCAAAAATTTGACCCCCAAGTGTTGCATCTCAGTAGGAGACAGTTTTGCACTTAAAAATTTAGGAATCCTCTATGTGCAGTTGAGCCAGAGTAATAATAATAACAACAACAACAACAGTAACAGTAGTAGTAGTAGTAGTAGTAGTAGTAGTAGTAGTAGTAGTAGGAAAAGCTTACTGAGTGCTTACTATGTGCTAGGCAGTGTACTCAATACTTGCTGTGTATTAAATGATTTAATCCTCTCAACACCAACACCCCTATGAAACAAGTACTATGATTAGTTTCATTTTATAGATGCTGAAACTAAGGTCAACTTTATGCAGATTGTAAGTAGTACAGCCAGGCTTTGGACCAAGGTTCTCTGGATCCTGAGGCCATATCCTTTAGCCATTTTGGTATTTCATCTATAATAGTCTTTGACCCCAGATCGCCAAAATCCCCTCTGGTCCTACCAGGAGTGAGTAAAAATGTTTGTGTGTCCCATATTGTTCTTTCGTTATTCAGTTTTGTACCAGACACGGGGACCCTGCCTAGAAAGTAATCTATGTGGAGGGCATATACAGAGCACTGCTTTTTTTCCCAGTGATTTGAAATCTCCCAGCACACCACAAGCTATAAGAATGTGCTTCATGTTAAGAAACACAAGAGAGTAACAGCTAGCCTTTTTTTTTTTTTTTTAAGATTTTATTTATTTATTTGACAGAGAGAGACAGCCAGAGAGGGAACACAAGCAGGAGGAGTGGGAGAGGAGAAGCAGGCCTCCCAATGAGCAGGGAGCTTCATGAAGGGTTCGATCCCAGCACCCTGGGATCGCAACCCGAGCTGAAGGCAGATGCCCAACAACTGAGCCACCCAGGTACCCCAACAATGGCAGTAGTAAGCGCCCAACCACCAGAGATATTCAAATAGAGACTTGATGTTCCTTTGTCAAGGGTGTTGCATAAAGGACACTGCACGTTAACTGGAACACTGGTCTAGGATCTCTTCAATGCTAAAATCCTACCTTCCCATAAAGATTATGGGATTATGACCCCAAAAGGGTCTCCTCTGCCTTTCTGTGTCCATAGATGAGGTCAGAGGCTGCCTATAAAATAACTCTGTAGTGCTAACCCTCCCCCTATCCCCAAGTATACACAGGTCTGTTTCCTTCAACCTGGAAATCACTGCTTCTCTGATTTAATCACAGAAGCCTTCAGTCAGGATAGAAATTGTGATCTCCAGAAGGATGCAACTTACCTATGATGAATATCAGAGCGGCCATCTCCTCCATCAGATGTTCCCTGACAAAATTAAATAGGGGAGAAGGACGGCTTTCTGAGATAGTGAGAGGGTCAATTTCCAGATTAGAAGCTAAGGATTAAAATTGAGAAGTTGAAAGTTTTCTATCCTTTGTTCCCTTTTTAAAAATATTTTATTTATTTATTTGAGAGCAAGAGAGAGAAAAAGCACAGACACAAGCAGGAGGAGCTGCAGGCAGAGGGAGAAGCAGGCTTCCCACTGAGCAAAGAGCCTGATGCGAGACTCGGTCCCAGGACACCCTAGAATTATGACCTGAACCGAAGGCAGCTGCTCAACCAACTGAGCCACCCAGGAGCCCAAGAAGTTGAAAGTTTTAAAAAAAATTCGGAGTATTTAATATTTTACCTGAGGCCACCCTCACACTTCTAAAAATATCTCTGAACCATAGAAAATGTTTTCAGATATAAATTATAATCTGGAAAAGAAGTGGAGTTGAGGGGGGGAAAAGAAAAGCTCCTTATAGACATCTCTGCCCATTCTAAAAGAAGGACCCTTGTACTCGTAGTTCAAGAGGGAAGGAAAAAACAGCGGTTATATTTTCCACACGTCCAGGAAAGGGACCCATTTATAGACTCGGACATGTGGTTCAGATCCAGATTTTCATGTTCTTTTATGTGTCAGTTCACAAATGTCAGCCTGTGCAGGGCCATCAAAAGGAAAAATAAAGGTTGCGCATAAATTCCTGGAATCTAGGAAGGACGGGCTGGCTCTGTAATCTGAAGGGCTGAGCAGAGAGGCTCCTTTCCCTGACACAAGGGTCAGACCTAAGGAGATCCTTAACAACCTGGCTTCATGAGAGGATGCGAACAACCTGGTGGTCTGCAGAATCCCAGGGGAAAAACCAGGGACCCCGGTACCCTAGGTGCTAATTCATCACTAAGGCTGATACTTAACAGAAACTCAGGGTTCCAAGCTTCCGTTTTCTTGAATGAATTGGAGATTTTTGTGTGTGTACATCATTTCCACCCAAACAAGGGATTTATGAAATCAGCAGCTGGACAGCATGGATCAGATTTACATCTGGAAGATGAAAGATAGCGTCATATAGTGGCAAAAACAAGCAAAATAGACATGGGTTCTTATTCTTCCCCTACTACTTGGCCAAGTTCCTTCTGCTCTCTGAACCTCTTACATTGTCTATAAATATGCAATAATGGTCCAAACTATTCTTCTGGAGTTTGAATGAAATAATGTAAATAATATGTGATACCTAATACAGTATGAAATTTTAGGAAAAGCTGTAATTATTAGCATTGTTTTTATAATACATATTAGCTATCTCTATATTTATATTTCTGTTTATGGTTGGGAGAGATTTCTCTTACGAATGACTATCATATCTTCTTTCGTATCTTCAAATCCAAATCCTCGCTGTAGTCTGTCTGAATTGATTTATTGGAAAACATCACCTTTGCGGGCATCTGGGTGGCTCAGTCAGTTAAGTGTCCCACTCTTCGTTTTGGCTCAGGTGGTGATCTCAGGGTCACGAGATAGAGTCTTGCATCATGCTCCATGCTTAGCAGAGTCTGCTTGGAACTCTCTCTCCCTCTCCTTCTGCCCTTCCCCACCATGTGCTCTTTCTCTCCCTCTCTCTCTCTCTAGAATACATAAATAAATAAATACATAAATATTAAAACCAAAAAAAGAAAGAAAGAAAACATCACCTTGGGTCATCAGCCAGTGGCTGCCATGGGTCACATGTCCACTTACAGCCCAATCAAAGATGCAAAGAACAGCCTGCAGAGCTTTCATGAATCGAGACTGTGGGCATGGTGTTTTAAGTAGAGGTGGCATTAGATTGATTTGTCCAGCTCACAAGCTGAATCAACACATATATATAAAAAACTCTTTCTAGCAACTCCAGGCATGCTTGGACCCTCTACACAACTTGGTTGCTAGTCAGAAACTTGAAATCAAGGGTAAAATAAATATTCCAAGTGGATTGGTCACCATTAGTTGTCGGGTATCACCTTACCATAGATTCTTAATGGAATGACATCGAAGCATTGTCATTTTGCCCTGCCTTTTTATTTTCATGTGAGAAACCTAAGTTCAGAGAGAAGTACTTTATTATCCAGACCCCTCCCAGCTTCAAGGCTCAACTCTCCCCTCCTTTGCACAGACACTCTTGGTCTTGCATGAGAATAGTGTTCATGTCCTCTCCCTTGTCTCTGCATTGTTTTTAGTATCTGTGTCTTCATTTGAGTCTTAATCATATTCATTCACTCACCTTACTCAGAGAAGTAGTATTGAGCACCTACAACGGGCCAGATTCCATACGCAGAGATGAACAAGACACTGTCCCTTCAATCAAGAGGTTTACAGTCTAGATCAGTACTGTCCAAATGAAATAAGAGGAACCACAAACCTAACTTAAAATTTTCAAGTAGACAACACTAAAAAAAGTTAAAAGAAAAAAAAATAAAGTGAATTTTAATACTTTCATTTAACCTAATGTATCCAAAATATTTTAATCTTGACATGTAATCATTTACAGTTTTTAATGATATTTTGTATTATTCTTCATACAAAATCTGCTTAGTGTGGGGTTTTTACACTTTCAGCACATATCATCTTGGAGCACATACTTCAAGTACTCCACAGCCACTTATCATTAATGGCCGAGTCTCTAGATGAAAATGAATAAGTAATTCAAAAACATGGAAGATAGGTAAGTATGTAGAGTGCTTGAGGAGGGCAAATTATGTGCCTTAACCTGTTTGTGTGTGTGTGTGTGTGCATGTGTGTGTTTTGTTATCTGTATGCAGGTACCTGACTGTGCATAGTAGAGCTAGGTAAGAGATGGGAGTTCGTCAGGATAGAGTTCTGAAAATTTTGTTATTTTTAATATTTTTGAGATATAATAATTCACATACCATAAAATTCACTCTTCCCAAAAGCTTTGATACTTCTGCTACATCATGAAAGAGGATGTCTTTATTTGGAATAAGTAGGATAGGACATTCCAAGCTGAATTATTTATTATTTATTCCAGGATGAATTATTTGTTTACACAAGCTTAGGTATGTGACTAAGGATAGCTTCTAACAGAAAATTAAGTTTTTTCGTATTTGTTGGTAAAATTGGGGGTCTGAAGAATAGCAGGATACAGGGCTGGAGTAGGTTTTGCACATCTTCTAAGACATTTGAACTTCGTCGCTAAGGGAATGAAAACTCATTGAGATGGTTTGATTGCAAATGTGGTAAGAACACAGCACGACCACTGTACTGGGAACTGAAGTAGGCAAGCTTGGTGGCAGGAGGGTTTAACCAGTGAGAGCTTGATTTATTTTGAGAAAGGGATTGTGTTTTAACAATGTCTTGTATTTTAACAAATGGTTCATTTCTGTATTGTATGAGATGCTGTAGGAGACCCCCAAAGTCAGTGAGTGTTTATTATCTTTTTTGTTTTTTTCAATGTTCTTGGTCACTTTAATTTTTTTAGATGTTTTCACCTCTAATCTGCACTGTAACCAGAACAAGAAAGCCTTAATTCATACCATCTTCTGATGACAAAAGACAAGCAAGTTTGTAATTTAATAAATGTGGTCAAGTCTGACCTTTGAGATGAACAACAAACATCTTGTAGCCTGAAATTTAGTCCTAGGGAATTTCCAGGGACATTGGATAATATGATACCTTGATCCTTCTGCACATAAAGTCCTGGGCATGCAATTTCAAAACGCGTGTCCTGAGTCTTTCCATAAAAGATAATTGTGGAGTTCTTTCTTCTACGATCCTAAGATAGTTAGAACGATGTCTCATAAAAAGCCATGGCTTGTCAAGCTGAGTCCAACATGTTGGGAGCTAACTTATAATGATGAATTACATGAAAAGTAACTTGGGACGGGCCAGATGGAAGCTGTCACTTAATGCTTTTACCATTGTGGAAGAGCTGCCTAAAGGAAGAAATGTAGCGAGCAGACCATGGAAAACTTACACCAGAGTCAAACTCAAGCCCCAGTCTTGATAAATGACAATACAACATGTCCCTTGGATACTAAGCCCCGTAAACAAATAATAGCACAAACACACTACCACTTATATGCATGCTGAAAGTCTATGTGTGAGCCTCTGAGGTACTCTTGTCCCGCCTCATTTGTGAGTTCATGTTTAAAATAATCAGAGGAATTAGCTAAGTTGTTTGGGTAATCTCTTGAATAGTTTGGTGCTTGTCATGACTAGTTGAAACCTCTCTTATTTATCTCTGTGTACTTCAGAGAAACAGCAAGGAATAGTGTTGTTCTCAGGACTGCTTTGTGTTTACCAGCTTGAGGAACTTAGATAAGGCACTTTCTCCCCCGGAACATCAGTCTCTCCATCCAGGTAATAAAACACTGCCGTCTCATATTCCTGTAAGCTCTGAGGATGACCCCCCAGATAGTGATGGGCCAGATGATCCCATCATGCTAGGTGATCCCAGACTACCAGATGCAACAGCTGAAAAGTTCATTCTAAATGCAAATGTTGCTTTAAGACAAAACTTGGGACTTTTGAACTTAGACTCTGTTCTCCTAGAAAGAGATGACTGGTACACCTTGGTTTACTGCTTAGCATCCATTTCCCTTTCTGAGGATAACAGTTTCATGGATTTTCTTTAGAGACCTGACCCTCCATCATTCTTAGCTATGCATTTTAGGTAGAATTGATTACCCCTAGTTCCAGAGGTAGGCCTTGACTGATATATGTTTACTAATGAAGCCCATTTACTGCCCACATGATTAGTTTAGAGACTGGCATGTGACCCAGTTTAAGCTAATGTGACACAGGGAGGCATGCTAAGGACTTCTGGAAGTGAAGCTTTCTCACTCTTTAAAGAGAGCTAATGGGAACAAAGTTCTTTTTTCTTTTTTTTTCAAAGATTTTACTTATTTATTTGACAGACAGAGACCACAAGTAAGCAGAGAGGCAGAGGGAAGGGGGAAGCAGTTTCCCTGCTGAGCAGAGAGCCCGATGCGGGGCTCGATCCCAGGACCCTGAGACCATGACCTGAGCCAAAGGCAGAGGCTTAACCCACTGAGCCACCCAGGTGCCCCTAATGGGAACAAAGTTCTTTTTATCTCTGTTTATGAATAAACATGAAGACCTAGAGCATCTGTCCAATATCTTATATCCAGCTTATATTCTAATATGATAACAAAAAGGTAGAAAAAATGAAGAAAAGACATAAAATAGGCCTTTGGTTATAATGTTGAGTCACTGGATTGATCTGCACAGAAAGCCTGCTCTACCTCTGAACTTTTGGATATGACCATTGGTGAATTTCCTTAATTATCTAAACAACCATGACTTGTTTCTCTTATATACAACCAAAGAGTCCAATGAGTCCAGTGTTGCAGACTAGCTCATACCTGAATATCCTTTCCTGCTTGTCAAACTCCATAGCCCCAAATATCTTTTCTATTAGGCAGTCAGTGGTATGGACAGATCCCAGATGCTTCAGCAAGTCTCTTCATGTTAAACGGAGCCTGGTTTTGCTTTGTGTATAGAAGGTGATTCCTACATAGATACTAAAAAACCACAAACATTTATGCAATGCTACAAGTTATTCCAGCTCAATCTGTATGACTCAAAGTAGGCTTAGGCAAAGCTGCAGTTTGGTGATTGGTAATTGTCTAACAATCAACACAAAATAGGATTGTTTCTGATCTGCGTATCAGTGGACTGGATGAGATGATTTAAGATTGTTCCAAAAGACAACTTTCCTGAGACTTCAGCTTATGACCCCATGCTGCGTCGCATCATGGTTGCCAGATCCAGAGATTTCACATGTGACATGTTGCTCTTTTATTATATGGCTGATGAGTTTTGATAATATAAGAAAGCATTTCAGTCCCGTGGCCTGGAGCAGACAGCCCGGGTTTGAAATCCGTTGTTGCCACTTCAGCAGTGCATCCTCCTGTGAACTCAGACTTTCTCCCTCTGTGCTTCTGTCTTCTCCATTCTGAAACGATAATAGAATTCTCTGTCACAAAGGGTCCTTAGACAATTAAATCAATTATCACTTTAAATCCTTAGAACAGTGCCTTGCATGATATAAGCACTCAATGAATATGGTTATTCTTGGTGGTATTTTAGAAAATATCCAAATTTAATGATGGCTTCTCATTTTAAATGATCTGTTCTGAGTACCTCAGCAGAAATGTGGACACTGTGCTAGGAATTTTATATATAAAGACATTACAGACTCACAACAACACTGTATGAGGATTTTATGGCTCCCTCTTCCATATGAAGAGAAGGCCATAGATGGTAAGGGACAGAGGTAGGCTTCGAACCCCATCCTCTATGAAAGCTTGCTTAAACCACAACAAAATGTATTCATTTGCTTATCCATCCCGGTTGACTTGATAGTCTCTGCATTTTGGGGGACTTGACACAGACCTGTCTTATTTAGTCTGTTCCCAAGGATGAAACCTCTTCTATCTGGCTCCTTCTCCTGATTCCCCATATTCCCAGTGGTTGCAACACGTGGAGGAAGACTGTTCTTGTTATGTCAATCCCCCATCCAAGGCACTGGGTGAGTCACTTTTTTACCTCAATCATATATCACCTAACACAAATCAGAAGTTAATTTAAAAATCAATTAAAAACTCTTTGTTGCCCTCAGAATGAAGTTCATTTATCCATTTAGTCTTTCAACAAAGTTGTACCAAAGTTCCAAGAACTATGCTATTTCAAATTCCTTAGATGATTTACAAGGCTGTGAAGATTTGCCTTTTGTTTACTTTTCCAACCTCAGGTCTTGCTACACCCAACTTCATATACCAACCTTCATGGATTCTTTGCCATTTCTTGTATGTACCATGCTTTTGCTAATTCCTGGGTCTGTACAGGCTGTTACTTCTGGCTGAAATGCATCCCAAACGCCCACGTCTACTTTGCTTGGGCTGGCATTTACTTGTCCTTCAGACCTCAGCTCAGACAGCTCGCTCTCTGTGCTCTGGTCCCCAGAAGGAGTAGGGGCCTTGCTTTGTGCTCCAGCTCTGTCCCTGTACTAGCACCCCATCTGCTACAGTCTGTTGAAAAGTCCTGCCTTCTTATCTGACTCTCCCCTGGCAAACACTAATAAGAACAGAGATGATGATTTATTCATACCTAAATCATTAGCATGTAGCATAGTGCTTCATATACAGAGTAAGCTCAATAAACATTTGAATGAATCAGCTTTGTGATCTTTAAACCAGTGAAGACAGGATTGAGAGGAAAGGGAGATGCTTCTGGGAGTCACCACCTACCTCTGGTCACAGAGGCTGGAAGGAATCTAGAAGATAACAAGTTTCAAGGGATCTCAGAATCAATTCATTTCAACTGAATCCCTGATGCTTGAGTGCCTGACTTAACAACATCATGGTTCTCTCATTCCTAAGAAATCATGTGCTCAGTTGCGGACTCAAGAAAAAGGCTTGATTTAAGATGTCCATTAAGGGGGAAATAATCTGTCTCTCTGACCAAATTCCACACCAATAAAGAAAGTGGAAACTTATGGGGAGGAAAATTTTAGTCTTCAGGGAGATGATTCGAAAGAATGAGTAAAGCTTTCCCAAATTCCCATGAGTTGTGTAATAATTGTTAAGTTCTTAGTTGGAAACAGCATCTCCCAAACCTAATTGTATTAGGAAAGTTATACATCCAAAAGCAAACCCAACTCCACCTCACAGAATTTCATTTTCTTCTGGCTTCAGTGGATGAGAGCAAGCAAATTTAATTTAGCATTTACTATGTACCCAAGAAACAACATCACTGAGTACTTTCTCTATGCTAGACACTAAATGCTTTTCATAAGTTATCTATTTTTTTCCTTATACCAACTGTATAAAGTAATTATAATCACTTTCCTCATTTTACTGAGGAGAAACATGAAGCAGAATGTGGCTTAGTAGCTTAGATCTGGGTTCCAAACGTAGGCATTCTGGCTTCAGAGATTGCCATCTTAATCCAGTTAGCCATGTCCCCTCATTTTCATAGATCGCATATCACTTAATTCTCACAACTGTTTTGGCAGTTTATAAATGAAGAAATGACCATAACTTACCAAAGAAGATACACAGATGGCAAATAAACATATGAAAAGATGCTCCACATTCTTTGTTTTCAGGGAATTTCAAAATAAACAATGGGATACCAGTACGCACTTGTTAGAAATGGCCCAAATCCAGAATACTGACCATACCAAATACTGGTGAGAATATGGAGCAGAAGGAACTCCCACTCATTGCTGGTGGGAGTGCAAAATGGTACAGCTGCTTTGGAAGACAGTTTGGTGGTTTCTTACAAAAGGAGACATATTCTTGTTTGTTTGTTTGTTTTAAGATTTTTATTTATGTATTTACTTATTTGGCAGGGAGAGAGAGAGAGAGAGAGCACAAGCCGGCAGAGTGGCAGGCAGAGGCAGAGAGAGAAGCAGGCTCCCTGCTGAGCAAGGAACCCAATGTGGGACTCGATCCCAGGACTCTGGGATCATGACCTGAACCAAAAGCTTAACTGACTGAGCAACCTAGGTGTCCGAAAACCAGACATATTCTTACCAAACAATCCAACAATTGTGCTCCTCCTTATTTACCCAAAGGAGTTAAAACCTTATGTCCACACAAGAACCTACATATGGATATCCATAGCAGTCTTTTTCATAATTGTCAAAACTTGGAAGCAACAGAGCTATCTTTCAAGAGGTGAATGGATAAATAAACTAGAATACATCCAGACCATAGAATATTATTTAGCACTAAAAAGAGATGAGTTTTCAAGACAAGGTGGAAGTGTAAGCGCACATTGCTAAGTGGTAGACGTCTCTCTAAAAGGGCTACATACTGGATGATTCCAAACATGTGACATTCTGGAAAATGCAAAACTATGGAAACAGTAAAAAGATCAGTGGTTGCCAGGGTTTAGGGAAGAAAAAGGGATGACTAGATGGAACACAGTGAATTTTTCCCAGTGAAAACACTCTGAACGATAATATGATGATGGATACCTGTAGTTATAAACTTGTGGAAACCCCTAGAAGGTTTAAGACCAAGAGTGAACCCTAATGTCACTGTGGACTTTGGGTGATTACGATGTGTTGATGTAGGGTCAGTAGTTGTAACAACTGTACTACACTGATAAATCATGTTTATAATAGGAGGGGCTATGCACATATAACAGCAGGGAACACTCTGCCTTCCTCGTGTGGACCTTATACTGCTCTAAAAATTTATTTAATTAATTTTAATTTAATTGATTAATACTTTTAAGTTAATTAATTATTTTTTAAAATAAAAAATTTATGAATTCAGCCAAAAATTTACAGGAAAATAGCTCCATATGTCTTTTATTTTGCTGTGCTATAATTTCAGCTTCCAGTATCTGCCACATGGCAAGCACTCTCTCCACTTCATTAGTTCATTGTCTTTGCTTTCATCCCAGTCAGTACCATCCCAGTCACTCACTGATGTCTCGTCATGACATTTGGGCAGATCAAAATTTTATTTTAAATACACACACACACACACACACACACACACACACAACTCATGAGAGTACTTAAAAGTGGACCTTTAGAGAGAAACAAACAAACAAACAAAAGCAGAAGATAGCACTTGTATCTATATATTGAAAACATCACTTGCATCTATACATTGAAAAACATTCTCAAATTTTGAAAAAACAGTTATGTAATTCTAGAAAGCTGTAGGATTGGAAACATCTGGAGAAGTGTCTGAATCTTATCCTCTTCCCCTGGAAATATAGAATGTAGGTGCATGTCTTTCTGACTTTACTTACTTTCTTACTATATAGTCATAGTAAAATTTAAAAAATAAATAAATATGGGGGGGGTGGGGGAGAGAGGAGGGCATGCTTCTTATTCTCAAAATGCAAAACTTGTTTCATTCTGCTCCAAAATCTCTAGTGAGGCCAAGGTTGACATTTGAAGGGATGAATCTGTCAGGAATCCCTCTAGCCAAATCCCCCTCTGGAAATTCAGCCACCTCCATTCCCTTATGGACTTACAAAGCCCCACTATTTCAGCAAAGTGTCCTTCCATGAACAGACACAGCCCATTCCTGCCATTTCTGAGAAAAGCCCCTCTCTTTGAAATGAGACGAAAGAGTGGCTTTGACCCAGAGTCTTCCCTCATATAATAAAACTAGCACGTCAGCACTGACAATGAAGGACAGAGTTGTTCGTTTTTTTTTTTAAAGATTTTATTTATTTATTTGACAGAGAGAAATCACAAGTAGGCAGAGGGCAGGCCGAGAGAGAGAGAAGGAGGCTCCCTACTGAAAGCCCCATGCGGGGCTCGATCCCAGGACCTTGAGACCATGACCTGAGCCAAAGGCACAGGCTTTAACACACTGAGCCACCCAGGCACCCCAAGGACAGAGTATTTTGGGTGGATGAATAACGGATTTGATCCATCAACCCAGAGAAGTAACTGCCTTCTCAACGGGTGACTGTGAGGGCATGCTGACATGGAGAGTTGAGAGAGGCATTCCTTGAATCCCAGCTGGTCTTTCTAATCTTAGAAAGTGTTTCCAACCAGGTCTTCCCACCTGACGGCACAGTCACAAAGATAAGAGATAAATCCTGGTTGGGGAAGAAGCAAATAAAGTTCACATCCTTTGAGAGTATTGTGCCCTTGAGTATCCAGGTCATACTGGCAGTTGTTCCTTCTTTCCATCTTCCAGTATAGGAAGCTGGAGAACTAACACATATGAAGTTATATTATGTGTTGGACACTATGCTCTCTGTGCTCTACATGTGCTAGCTATTTATACTCATTAACCTGTTAGAAAGATATTGTTCACCTCATTTCACAGGACACTGAAACCCAAGGAGGAAATCAATCACTGTCACCAAATAAGTCAATGGTAGAGCTTGGATCTGGACCAAGACCCAACTGTCTTCAAAAGCCACACCCTTTCCAACGTACCTTTCTGTAAGGGGAAAGTAGATTGCAAAGCAAACATCTGAATCAAGCATTAGAATCTATAACTCCTAGTGTCAGTATCAGGGCAACAGGAATTACAAACATGGGTCCCCATCCAGGCATTGCTACTAACACACTATCACCTTGGGCCAGTGTTGATTTTCCCTGGGTCTCAGAAATGAGTATTGGGTTTGTGTGAAATCCACTGACTTCATGGGGAGTAATGGATACTTGTGGGATAATAATTACCGGATGATTCCTTTGCTAACACTCAATGATGTTTTAATAACGGCAATTTTGGTATGCTTAAATCCAAACTAAAACGCATGTTATGCAACATGATGTATTGGAAAGTTCTTAGATTTTGTTATAGAACATTTTTGGAAACACATTTGTGCTGGACCACTTCCTAGCCTTTCTACAGCTTTCCCATCTGTAAAATGGTGTTTCTGGAATTGATCTCACATGTTAGTAGGTTAAACATGATAGTATAAGTAAATGCTTATGGAAGTGCCTGGCAAAATGTAGGTACCCAATAAAGATAAGCTAAGGGGAGGATATGGGAGGATTATAAAATTTGGGCAGGCATCTAATGTCATAGATGGAGAATCTTTTTAGGCCAGAATTTTGAAAAAAAATTGAAACAGATATTTAAGGGCATAAAAATATGTGCATTCTTCTCTTGGTACTGTGGAATTGATACTATGACCCACTTTCTCTAGGAGCTCCTCTCCTCGAGAGTCATATGGCTTCTCCTTATGGCAGTCCCTCCATCCTCACTGCCTCACTCCATTGCTCATTCTGTCACTACCAGGTTGCACTGGGTATGCTGAGTGAGGGAAGACTTTGTGATTGCTTTCAAGTCATTTCATTTTTTGTATCTGCATCTCTAAAGGCAAAGTAGAGGTCAGGGCCTGACTTCTGTTATGTATTTAACAAATTTCAGTCTTCGCAGAGGAGGGAATCTGTCTTATTAATTTCTAATTTCTACCCACACTCTTCAGTATAGTAGCACAGGGCATGGTGTGGAATCAATACCCAGCGAATGTGTATTCAAAGAACAGATGAATGATTCAATATTCTTCCAACTGTGCTTCACCACCAACATGTGTTTGCTATCACCTACAGTAAAGAGTTCAAGCCCCTAAGGCAATCATGAAAACCACTTCGTGATGTAGCCCACTTCAAACCTTTGCAATCCCTTCCTGGCCAATGCCCTTAACCAGCTCTGTGCTCTAGGCAAAGCAATCTGTTTACACTTGCCAGACACATATGTTCATACCTCCTTTTCTTTTTCCTTTGCTCATATTGTTCCCTACATCTGCATTTCCTTCTCCCTAACCGCATCTAACCCTTGCATACTTGACAAAATCTTCCTTACCATTGAGAGCTCTCATCAAGTTTCCTCTCTAGAAAACATTTCCCAAAAGTTGTTTACTTATTTCAATTCTCTCTCTCTCTCTCTCTCTCTCTCTCTCTCAATCTTTCTTTCTAGTAGCACTTTTCCCCCCAAGTGACTGTGGATTCCTTTAAAGCAGTGGCCATGTACATACTTTTTCTGTATCCAGGGAGACCAGTACAGGGCCCAAAACACAGTAAGTGCACTATAAAAGGATCTGAATCATTTGGTTTTAACTCTACTTACTGGCAACCTTTTATGTGCCGGGGACTATTTAGGGGCTGGGAAACAAGGCCAATTCCAGACATGTGTCTTGCTTCCAGATAGCTGTCAATTAATCACTCAAAAATACCCGGGTACAATTATGAGAGGTACAAGGAAGGTGAGATGGAAGCCCACGAGAGAGGATTTGACCCAGAAGGAAGGAGACCCCCCCTAAGAAAGTAACAATTGAAGTATTAGTAGAAGACATCAGTTAGGCATGGGATCAGAGAGTGAATAAATGAATGAGGTCTCCAGGTACCCAGGGCAGTGTGCTTTCTTCTTATATACCTTGAGATTCTGAGTCTCAATTTCCCCCATCAGCACCACAGGGAAGCAATCCTTATTTCAATGTGTGATTTCTGAGGATGAAATGAGATAATATATTTGAAGTGCTCTGCACAATCCTTGGCATAGAGCTCCTACCTGATAAATATTAATGACCCTAGTCATTCTGTCAGTAATGGCGGGAGGCAGGGCATGTGGCTACTTGATAGGATATCTGAAGGAATTTGCTTACACGGAGACATAAACTCAATACTCCCTCCAATTATGAGGATAGTTGACCTCTTTCTGGACATTCATTCTAGATTTATTGTGTTTGTTTATTTTATTGGATTGAGATTCAGGAGGCCTAGATTTTAACTTTCTCCATTCTCCCATTTACTTTTAGGCAAATCCAGAAGTTAAACCTAATGATTGATATAGTTTCTTTCATGTGGAGTTTTTTCCTTGCTTCTTTCTTTCTTTTTCCCATCCTATCCTTCCCTCCCCCACTCCTCCTCTGGCTCTTTCTCTCCACCATTACCTCCTATTTAGTATTACATTCAGTCATGGCTACTATGGGTCAGGTGCTAGGGTAAGTACTGATGGTACAGAGATGACCACAGCAGATATATCCTAACCCTTGGATAGCTCACAGACTAATGGAAGAAACATAGCCATGGATTGCAATTGGGATAACCCCAGTGAAGATCAGACTGCTATGGAAACTTGGAACAGCAATTTGACCTAGTCTGGGAGGTCAGAAAATTATGTTTCAATTACATCCTAAAAATGAGTAGGAATCACCCAGGAGAAGGATCAGAGGACAAACCTTTTCAGGATAAGAGAATAGCATTTGCAAAGACTTTGAGCATTAAAGGGACTAAAGATGGTGGTCAGCCTGCCTGGAGAAGATAAGAGTAGTGGAGGAGGCTAGTGAGACAGACCAGTTCATGCCCATTTTAACCTTATCTCAACAGCAATGGGAGTGACATGATGCTGAGATTCCCATTACCTCTTCCTCAAAACCAGGCTTTTCTTTTTCTAAAAACCCCAGCAATAATTCATGGAAACCATTTCCTTCTTTTCCTCTCCTCTCCCAATCATGCCTGGAGTGACCCACCCTAGTTTTCCCCCCTCACCTCCACTAACAGGGCATGATTATAAGGAGTGCCAATTTGGAAAGTAGCCCTTTGGAGCCTGGGGCTGCAGCTGATGCTGCCCACAACATCATTGACCCAAATGTGAATCAACCAGGAATTATGGGATGAAGCCCATCCACTGGCAGTACCCCCAGCTATGTGGTTACAGTGAGAGAACTGGCCCCTTGAAAGCAATTGTGCCTGCCCATCGAGGAACAGCTAAGTCAATGGCCCCATTCATGGGCCTGCCCACGCCTCCAAGCTCTCCTACTCTCCAGAGATATATAGCAGGATATCCATATATGCAGCTGTCAGTGGAAAACCATGGAATGGGTGTGGTGTGTGGAAAATATCTTTCTTTTTGCAAATTTATGGAAAGCAAATATTGTAGTTCTCCTCCTTCATGATGCTAAATATAGAAGGTAACAGATCCTCCTTTTAAAACTTAAAACGGACATTGATTTTTTTTCATAAAGAAGGAATAGCAAAAACACAGGAGACAGGCAAATCTGCTACAATCATTGACTATTGATACAAAGGCCAATTCTTTCTGGTTAGACCCAAAATCCATCCATGCAAAGGATGGCTGGCATGAGTCTTAACTCAGAACTTAGTATTAACAATGGCATGTTCATGTTCAGCACATTCCTTCCAAGGCTGTAAGTCCCACCCCAAAGTATATTTCATTTCCCCTTCTTCCTTCATGGTGAACCCATTTTTTGTGTGTTCTTGTGGCCTCTGAGCTCAGTCCCTTCAGACATGCTAATGCTACATGAAGTTAAAGAGATAAAATACAGTTTTAATAAAGATTAGTAATTTCAGTCCATTCCATAATTTCTCAAGCTCAGCATTCTTGACATTTTAGGCCAAGTAATTATTTATTATAGGGGCTGTCTTGTGCACTGCAGAAAGTTTAGCAGCATCCCTGGCCTCTACCCCCTAGATGCCAGCAGCATCACTTTCCTCTTGCATTCAGCACCCAGACAACCACAAATGTCCCCAGACATTGCCAAGTATCTCCTGGGGGACAAAATTGTCCCAGGTTGAAACCACTGGCCTATTCTCAGGTTAAAAGTGGTAACATCATCTTCTATCACCCCCAGTGAGGTGAAGACCACCATTCTGCTCCATGCTCTAAAACTTCCAATGGCTGTTGCCTCCATTTTCAACCTCCTCACTGAATCCAGTTGTTTTATATTCTCTTCAGTCTCTCGTCCACATCAGAGACTTTTTGGGGTTTTGTTTATTTGTTTTTAGTATCCTCATTTACATTCCTTTTGGACTTATGAGGCAATAAAGCACAGTGGCTAAGACACCCTAGACTTTGAAATTAAAAAAACTCTAAGTTTGACTCTTCACTCTGCAATCTAATCACTATAAGACCCGTGGCAAGTGACTTAGTATCTCCACATCTCAGTTTCCTCAGCAGAGTGAGGAACATAATATTCACCTTTCGATGGTTTGTCTAGAATTATATAATATAATGTGTGTAAAGCAAGTTTCAGAACCTGAAATATAGTCATTACCTAATAAATGGTAGTTATCATTAGCTAGAATGATTATTATTCATCTCTTGTTCAGAAGCCTCCTTCCCCCTTTCTAAGGTTAGTCTTCCTTCTCTGCTTATCTTTCTTTCAGTATTTATACATTCTCTTAAAATGGATCCACCTCTAAGTCAAGAACAGTCAAAAAGTTGCCCTTTCATTAACATTTCCCCCTGAAGTCTAGCCTTCTGTTTCTAAATATCTAGAAAATGCTCTACTTGAATGTCATGGGATTATATCCAAAGTGGAATGTCAAAAAGCAAACAAACTCAGATGTATCAGGGATGAATTAAAAGGTCACTAAGGGGAAGGCAGAAGCATGAACTATTTAAATGACTCAAATGAGGCCACAGTTCTCAGCAAAACAAAATAGATCTCAAATCCCTTTAGGGGCAAAGTCAAGATTTAATTTAATCAGAGTGACTTTAGAAATACATTAACAAACTTTGGGGAATCTAGATTAAAGAATCCAGACTGAAGAAGGATCTGATGAAGAATCGTCAATCCAAACGACAAGCATTTACTATTGACGCCTAATTGCATATGGGATGTTTAAATTGCCTACTGTGTAGTATAGTGAACAAAGTACTATCTCTATCTCTTAGTGGAAAGAAGTATTAGGGAAGCCATATTTAACTGGTATCATGTAAGGACAAGTTAAAGGATCACACATGTTAGAAATTACCAAGATGGTTCAATTGGGAAAAAAAGAGATTTAAAGGAGATATGGTCATTTTAGCACAAAGATTCTCCTGTATTAAAGTAATTATACTTATTTCATGTGGTGCTATAAGGCGGAACTAATGGCAATGAACAGGAATTTCAGGAGTGGATTTCTGCCATTTCCCTGTAGCAATGGCATAATGGCATAATTAAGTTGGGAATGAGTTGTTTACAACTAGTTCTTTCCCAGGCTTCAGAGTTTAATTAGAGACTAACAAAGTTTTTATCACAAGTGTCTTCTCAACATCTGCTTACGAGATGGGAAGTAGAGTCATGGTTAGTAGATGAAGCTTGGAGTTGGCTAGATTTTCACTGAAATCCAGACTCTACTGCTCACTAGTCATGCTGTGTTGGTTACAAGTTCTTCCCCAATCTTAGCCCCAGTTTCTTAATCTTAATAAGAGGCTATTATACCTGCCTCCTTGAGATGGTTAATAACAATATCAAGTTAGTTCATTTTCAAAAAGCACTTAGCATAGTATATGGAATGAAACAAACACTCTGTAATTAACACTAGTTATTTTCATTATATTAGAGGGAATCTTGCTTAGGGTAGGGTTGGACTGAGAATAGATGGAATTCAAATCATAGTGAGTTTTGTATCCCCTGGTTCCCTCAGCAAACAATAAAAGCATAACCAAGATGTTGAAAGATCAGGACTCTGAATGGCATGGCAAGGTGGGGTCGGCGGGGAGGGTGGCATTCTACTCTTTTCCCCATTGCCCATTCAGACATATTCTGGATGTCAGTTCTTCTCCTGTGACTGGATACAATATTGAGGGGCTTGATGGTTTGTCTGATTGCTCTTCGTTAATAAAAGCATCCCCCAAACAATTTAGTTCAATGATTCAGCTCAGTTCAGTTTAATTATGATCAATCCCATGGAATTATCACAGTTGTAACTTCATTTTCCACTTAAGTTTCTTCCTTCCCCAGATCAGGCCTCTATGAGGTGTGGTGCTCACAGTTTCCTTTCTCTTTTTTCCTTCATTCCTTCATGAGGATTGAAGTGAAAGGTTGAGGAGAGACCAATGCTAGGAATAGTCTCCCTTTATCAATGCTACTATAATCTGAAATTGGTGTCCTATGGGCTTAAAGGGAAATAAAAACTGAGACTAGGTTCAGTGGATGTTCAAAGCTGATATTTATTTATTTATTTTAGAGTGGGAAAGCACGTGTATGCAAATGGGGGAAGGGGCAGAGGAAAAGGGAGAGAATCTCCATCAGACTCCCTGCTGAGCATGGAGCCCAAAGTAGAGTTCCATCCCAGGACCCTGAGACCATGACCTGAGCCAAAACCAGAAATCTGATGCTCAACCAACTGATGTTCAACCAACATACGTTGTGGCATACTTGTGAGTTCTTTATAAACAGTCCTCCAGTGCATTTGGATATTTCACATTCATTTGATTCTTTAAACATGGGCCACCTGCAAATTCCCCTTTGGCCTCTGGCAGTCCCACAGAGACTCTCTTTACTAGGGTCCCAATACTCATCCAGAAGTCCCTTCAGGAAAAGTCTTTTTAGGTTGACTCCTAGCTTTCTCTTTTCTGGTGACCACCATCTGATCCATTAGAAGCATCTCCATTCTTTGCATCCATGAACTCTGAGAGGGCAGGTCTTTCCCAACATAATTGCCCCTCTTCATCTCCCACCAGAACAGATACCAGGCACTGTTTTCCTCCATTAGGCTTTAGCAGTGTCAACCTACAGATTTTAGTCTTCTCACAATTCCTTAAAACTCATTCTTCCAAAGTGAGGTGGAATGAGCTCTTATCTCCCCTCCATGTTAAAAAAGCCACATAACTAACAACTTTTTCCAATTAAAACTTTTTAATTCTTCTCTTCACTAATTTTCATACCCTTCAGGTGAATATTGGAGGTCACATAACCTTTGACCCCATTTTTTTCAAGTTCTGCATGTATCAGCTAACACTGTGCTCTAGAAGGTAGAAGTAGTTGGCAATGTATATTCTGAAAACAAATTACAAAAGGTCCTATTTTAACATCTCTTTACAGAAAGCAATCTTCCAAGATACCAAAGTCACCATTGCATTGAAGTCTTATAGTGCCCCCTGCAATTGTGTGATGAGGCAGTACCATCAGGGGGATGGAATCCTAGAACTCCCATCCATTGGCAGACAAACCTGAGAGCTGTGTAGAGAGTATACGGAGAGCTCTTTCTAACCCATGAGTCCTTTATAAAAGTGGTGTGAGTGGCTAAGGAACTTGGATTATAATCTTTTATGTTTTCATATCTGCAGACATAATCCCTTCTAGTATTTTTCCTTTTTTTTCTTCAAACTCGTAACATATCAGAAGGATAATCCATCCATGGCAGGTCCACGTTCAATGTGGACGGTCAGAGTGTCACTTGACACTTGACAATATGTTTCATGATTAGAATTTCTGTTGTTCTTTTCTGCACAATTTAGGAAAACAAGTATGGTATAGCTGGGAGCAGAGGGAGTTTGGAGTTAGGGACCTAAGGATCAAGTTCCAGTTCTATAACTCTCTTGCTAGGTAGCCTTTGGAATAGGGCTTAATATCCATGTGTACATCATTCATTAATTTATTCTATTAAGAAAGGCATATTAAGTACTACTATATACAAGGTACATTGCCAGATTCTAAAGGATGATGAATAAACACAATCCCTATCCTCACAGAGCTTATGGTCACCAGGGACAGATATCAGAGTCTAAGAATATATTGAAAGAACAATATAAATCTCTTTAGTTACAGATTGCAGATGACAGAAGACAGTTTCCAACAAATATAAGTCCTGATGACTTGATGACTTTTGCAAAGGTAAAATATATAGGAAACTGTTGTATTTTGAGTACAAAGGGCATATGTAATAAGAGGCCTATCAAGAGTTGTCTATCTTGGGGTGCCTGGGTGGCTCAGTGGGTTAAAGCCTCTGCCTTTGGCTCAGGTCATGATCCCAGGGTCCTGGGATCAAGCCCCGCATCGGGCTTTCTGCTCAGCGGGGAGCCTGCTTCCCTTCCTGTCTCTCTGCCTGCCTCTCTGCCTGCTTGTGATCTCTGTCAAATAAATAAATAAAATCTTAAAAAAAAAAAAGAGTTGTCTATCTCTGTAGAACTCACAACTGCGACAGGTATTTCCTACAACATTTTCCTTTGCTATGGACGTTTATTTACTCTCGTATTGAGTAATCCAAAGGCATATAGTTCATGTTTCCTAATTTCTGATCAGCATCTCTTTCTTCTCTATTCCTTTTCCTTTTCACTTTCATAGATTTTCATTTCAACCTAATTCTACTTGTTCTTCTCTTTTGTTAGCATGTCTGCTTTGATTAAGAGGAAAGGCACAGATAAATACATTTTTGAAACCAGACATCACCCATATGTCACCTCTCTGTGAAATTATAACCATCCAATTTTAGGCCATTTTAAAATATAGAGGATTATTTTTTTTCCTCTCTCTCTCTCTCTCTCTTTTTTTTAAAGATTTTTATTTATTTGAGAGAGAGAGTAAGAGAGAGCACAAATATGGGGCAGGGACAAAGGGAGAAGGAGAAGCAGACTCCCTGCTGAGCAGGGAGCCTGGTGGGGAACTCACTTCCAGGACCCCGAGATCATGACCCATACTGAAGGCAGATGCTTAACTGACTGAGCCACCCTCGTGCCCATAGAGGATTATTTTCAAGTTTCTTGAATGTAGCAGAAACTAAAGGAGTTCCTGAATTTTAAATTAAAGTTTCTTTACAAAAATAGATTCCATTTATTAAAACCCCCTAAAGGATGGGGGACAGTATTTAAAACATTGACAGTGGAGACATTTTTAAAAATTATATGCTTCAACCCCTAAATAGTATTTCTCAAATCCTTCGTTTCCCCCTTTCATGACTTTAAATATTTTTTTAATTATCAAGCTTTGTAATAGTTTTATTCTTCTAGGTAACATTAACACTCAGGGTCATTAATATTAATTATATAAATGGATTAATGGTCACCACCATCCCTTTTTACTATGATTTCTCTACTCCTAAGTTCTTACTTTATCTCTCTGTTGCATGTATTTCTTTGTCTAGTCTATATTCCTTAAAAATGAAGGAAGGTTTTGCATGCTGTAGATTGAATTCTGCTTGTTTGAGGATGTAAATTTATTAGACAAACTATTGCTGGATATAAAATTAATAAGACCAATTTCTTTTCCTTCATAAAAAACAGACCCTATTCCACTGTCTTCTGCCATTACATGTGGTCCTGGAAAAGCAACAGGCAAGCCTGAACTTTTCCTTCCATATTAGTTTTATCATTATTGTTATTAGTAGTAGCACTAATATTGGAATATGCTAAATTTACTAGGATTTATGCTCATTATTCTATATAAAAATTTCCTGCCATAGGATACAATAATGTTTATTTCTATTAAATCATCTTTTACTTAAAAGATTTTATTTATTTATTTGACAGATCACAAGCAGGCATAGAGGCAGGCAGAGAGAGAGAAAGGGAAGCAGGCTCCCTGCCAAGCAGAGAGCCCGATACGGTGCTCGATCCCAGAACCCTGGGATCATGACCTGAGCTGAAGGCAGGGGCTTAACTCACTGAGCCACCCAGGTACCCCTATTAAATCATCTTTATTAGGTGCCTGGGTGGCTCTCTGTCAAATAAATAAATAAAATCTTTAAGAAAAAATAAATCATCTTTATTTTGTGAAACATTTTCTAACCAGCTAGAGAAAAGCCAGAATGAGCGTGTGAGGCAGATACAAGCTACATCTGTAATAAGAGAAGAGACAATGGAAGCTTAAACTTGCCAACATGGTATTCTTAAGAAACCAGAGACCTGATTCACTCCTCCTTGCTATGAATCTTTGTATTCACTTGCCTTCTTCAGTGAAATAAGGTCATTGTGAAGGATACATTTCCCTGGTGTGTTTAAAATAAGGGCATAATTAGGTCATCATGCCCTTCTCTGTGCCGCTTCTGTACTGCAGACAAACTCCTCTAACATATCACTTAGAGTCGAATACTTTTCCTCCAGTGCAGGGGTCCCTGCAGAGCCTAGCACAAGGCATAGCACTCAGTGCCATTCAAACATTGGGAAATTGAGCAAAATAACTCAAGAAACTCATTGTGCAAAGCAAACGCACCATTTCAGAGCTGAGGCCCATCTTTCCCCAAACCTCTCCCTCACCCTTTAGTTTCCACACAGAGTCCCCTTTCCAGAGAAAACCAGACCAGCAGAATGTGACCTGGTGTCTATGCATGGGCCATATCATGTGACTCTGGCACAGGGAAAGGGTTTCCCTTAGACTTGCAGTTTAAAACCTTCTCTTTCCTTCCATTTTTGTGCAAGATTCAGTAGTGCACACTTGTCCAAGCCTGAAGCAACAATGAAAAACTGAATAAAAAGTTTAAAACCACTATGTTCATTATCTCCATCCCCTCTCTGGCCCCTGGAAAAACGTGTGTCACTTTCTGAGTAAAACCATCGCTCCTTCCTTCTTTTCCCTTCCTTTAAGTCTTTGGAGCAAGCTTTGGGTGGGGCCCTTCATCCCCCATGAAATGAAACTTGTTATTTTTCTTGGGACTTTATGATTCAAGGGGTCTAATTCTGATTGGCCACATGTTAATTGGATCGCCACAAGGCGTGACACAAGACCAAGGAGGGCAGCTTACACTTGACGAGGTCTCAGAAGGACAACTAATATATAGGTGTTTTCGTACCAAGCAATCTGGTTCCATTCTCAAATTCTGGCTCTCCTGCTTTCTAACCATGTGGCCTAAGACAAATTACTTAGTCTCTCTGAAACGTCATTTTTCTCATCTGTGAAATGGGCTCAATAGAACCATTTCACATGATCATGTATGCATAATAATTACCTTAGTTTCTACCATGGAGAGTAAGTACTCCGGAAATGCGAACTCATATGCATAAATTGTCTCTCTCTTTCTCCCTCCTGTTCTCTCTCTGTCACAAACACACACACACACACACACACACACACACACACACACACACAAACACACACACACACAGTGATCATTTATTGGGTACCAGCTGCTGAACTAAGTATTGTGCCCATATCCTTGGGGCAGCTCTATGAAGGTGGTATCTAGCACCGTTTTTCTACAGACAGCAAAAGGGAGACCCAGAGATACTAAGATGCCTGGGGTGGCACAATTAGTAAGTAAAGTGATGAAGTACATTTGGACTCAGATAGTTGACTCCAAAGCCCGTGATCTTAAATGTTCTGACTTGTCCATTTCTTATCACCCAACGTATACGTCTCCCAAACTCTCTGAGTCCACAAAATAATCTTCACATCAGGTTGGTAAATGGACATTGCAAGGAAGCCCTCACATTGACCAAGTCCCTGGATACCTCTGTGGCCTTCCGTAAGACAGTCCCTTTCCTTGCATGTCCCTGGGGGTGAGGGAGACAGTTGCTCCCTCTATTAAGGATTCTCTGACTCCCTCTAACCCACAGTTCAGAAACCATTTCATTCTCTTCTGTGGTCGCACGTTTCTTCTTTGTCATTTTTTTACCTCAGTTAGTGCTTCTAACCCATTGGGTACTGTTTTCATATATCTGTCTCTTCTCCTAAACTAGGTCCTGAGAGCAAACTCGGTGTCTTATTTGTATGTTCTCCACCTTGTGTCCCCTGGATAAGAGTAAATGTGTGTCGAATAAAAGATCATACAACAGCCCTGGGATTTAAATAAATCGTATTTAACTTAAGAATATAAGCATATTCATTTTGCACTGGATCCTGAAAATTCTGTCCTATAACAAATGCTAGGTCAACCACTTCCCATGTTTCTCTGATTGAATTCTTACTATCATCCCGTAGGACAAGTATTGTTGTTGTCTGCACAATAATGTCGGGTGGAAGCGAGGCTCAAGGTGATAAGGCAGTTTGCCATGGTTGCTTTTAAATGGCGGAGTACAGAAATACACCAAATCACGGGCCCCTCCAAAGACATAGTCTTTCCTCTACTCCAAAATGAATGAAGAAGTTATCTTTCTCTGCGACATAGCTCATCACTTCACCCCAAATATCCACACATTCATAAAAACACAACCACACTGAATGGTACCCCACAAGCAGGGCTTCACCACTCAGGGTCAGTGTGACTTTTGCATGCAACATAATCTCTTCTTAATACACACGGGTCCCCTCTCTTCTCCTCTGCAGGAGCATCACTGTCAATCCTTGTCAGTTATTTCTTTAATCAGAGCTGAGGACAAAGAGTGAGGCTTGATGGGTGTCCAGGAAGAGAAGGTGCTAGAAAACAGGAGAGGACTAGAAGGAAGGCAAAGTTCATGGAAGGATTGAGGATGGAGGGCAGCTCCGACCCTCCTCCACCGTTAGTGGGCAGGCCAGGAGCTGTGACCGTCAGCAGTGAGCGAGCAAGGCCAGGGCCCTCCCTGTCTGTCTCTGAGATCATTCCCCAAGTACTCCGCCACCCTGGCATGCCAGGGATTAGCCCTGTCTCTCAGGAAGGCATGGCCCCTGCCGGCTCAATGTCCTGGTGCCAGACGCCAAGCCAACCCCAGAGCTGACTCAGTCATCCCCTCCTTGCACCCTGGCTATGAGCCTGTCTTGTCTACTTGTCCATTTACCTCTCACTGCAAGGAGGCAGATATATCTCCTGTAGCCCAAGTGCAGAGCCAGAGCCTGGCACAGAATTGGTGCTCGTAATTGTCTGTTTGCTTAAGAAGCACCAAGGTGTGAAGAAAGCACAGCCTTCAGAGCCAAACACACCTGGCTTTCAATACCAATCCTGCCCATTTGTCTGTGTGACACCATCTCCCCAAGACTCCTTTTCTCATTTGCAATTGAGAATAGTAATTCCTCTGATTCAACGTTCCTTGTGGAGCATATGAGATAATCCAAGTGAAGACAGTTTATGAAATGTAAACTGTTAACCAGTAAGTCTCATTATAATAAGGTAGTCCAATATTCCACTATTAGAGCTGCTGTTCTTGGGTTTTTCTAATTAGAGACCCATTTTACTTGGTTTGGATATACAGGCTCCCCCCAAAGATTTGCCCTATGCCTCTGTGTGCTTGGTGTCTCCTTATGGCATCATTGTAATGGACCGCATTCATTCATTATTCATTCATTTGTTTATAGTACTTCAGAAAAGTTCAAGAGATGCCTTCGTGAGCCAAGGGGTCATGGTTCTTGTGTCTTGGTACTTATAGATTAATGGGAAAGAAGGGCATTACACAAATAATCATTAAAATATTTGATTATAGTCATGATAGTGCTGAAAAGATGGATAAGACCGGAATCAGTGAAGTATATAACGGAGAATGCACTGTGTGTGTGTGTGTGTGTGTGTGTGTGTGTGTGTGTGCATGTGTGTGCACGTGCACCTCCATGGCCCTGGCATTGGGAGGCAATGCTTAAAATAGTGAAGACCTTCTTGATGTAAATTAGAGAGCCTGAAGAAGGTGGAGGATGGAAGTAGGTTAAATGTGTGTGTGTGTAAATACATGGGTGTGAGGAGGCAAGTAAGGATACTTAGACAAAGACCTTCCAGAAGGAGGGATTGGGTTGGCAGGAAAGACTGCCTAGGTAGAAGAGCTTTTGGCACCTTGAAAGCTGTCTGGGGAACAGACAGGAAAGACAATTTCTATAAAGTCTGAAATCAGCCTCACTCTTTCCTATTGGGTTGTAACCCATGTTCTCAGGTCCATGAATAGGAGGAAAAGGAAGGGGTGCAGAGGTAGAAGGGGAAAGTACAAGGAAAAGGGAGGTGAGGGAGAGGAGGAACAGGAGAATTTTGCAATCCTTTCCAACTAAATAGCATTATTCTTTCTAGAATTTGCCACCACTCGCTGCCTGGGTTCCCTGTCTCATCAGTGGCTTTGCTTCTCTCCATTATTTGGGGTAAAACTATGGGAGTTATCCTGATCTTCTCTCTCCTCTTTACATTCGGCATCCAACTACCACTGCTTATTGGCACTAAATATATCACATCTGATGCCTCCTTCCTATAACTTTCCCTTCTGCCACAGGCCAGACCCTCCAACCTCAATTGTTACAACACCTTTCCCGCTGACGTCCCATCCACCAGTCTCCCAGAAACAACTTGTGACTGACGATTCTAAAACACAAGTCTGATCATGTTTGCCTCTGTTTAAAAGTCTTTCATAGGAAGCTCTTGTCCTTAAGAAAAAGCCTAAACTCATTTCCTTGGCACCAGAACTGGCTACAGGATTTGCAGGTCCCAGAGCAAAATGAATATGCAGAACTCCTTGTTTAAAAAAAAGTTATTATTAGGAATTTTAAGACAGCAGCAGCAAGACGTTCAAGAAGGCACAAAGTCTTTCTGAGTGCAGCATGTGTACAACTGCACAGGCTCCATGCCCAGGAAACAGACCCTGCCTGGCCCTGGCGGCCCTGGATGGACCAGCCACTGGCAAATCTCAGGTGCTACCCAGACTGCACGTTACTCCTTAGTAAGCCTCGTGCTCTGTCTTGCCTCTTTTTATTGTACTCACGTACTCTCCCTGGACTCTTTTCCTTTGAGTTAACTATTTCTTATCCACCAAGATTCCCAGACACTATCACTTCTTTTCTTTCAGGTTGTAATACCCAATCCTGGGTTCCCACAGCCTTGACCTTCCCTTGCTAATAGCAGCTACTGAACTTCTTTGAAACTGTGTATTTCACATTTTCTCCACCAGATCTTGAGTTTTCTAGGGGAAGAGACAAGAACTTCCAACTCTAGGCTATGAATGGCTCCTACTGACCATTGCCCTGAACTAACTGTGCTAAGTAATTTATATGAATAATCTCATGTAAAACATACTATTATATTAGAAGTTGCTTACCGAAGGTCATAATTAGGAAATGGCAGAGACAGGACTCAGGAATAGGTCCTCTGACTCCAGATCCTATATTCTTAATTCATATATTTCATCAACTCCCAAAGTGCCAGGTAAACACATGAATATAGGACGTGGTAATCTGAATAATGGCCCTGTTCAAGATTTCCTAATACTTGGAGCCTGTACATGTTACCTAATATGGCAAAAATAAGTTTTGCAGATGTGATTAAGCTAAGGGCCTTGAGATGGAGAAATTATCCTGTATTAGTTGGGTGGGCCCTAAATGTAATCACAAGTGTCCCTGTAAGAGGGAGGCAGGAGGAGATTACAAACAGAAGCAGTGGGACCATGGAGTGTGATGTGGCCACAAGCCAAGGAATGCCAGTGGCTATCAGAAGCTGGAAGAGGCAAGGGACAGATTGTCCCCTAGAGCCACCGGACTGCTGATTTCAGCCCAGTGATACAATTTAGACTTCTAGCATCCAGAACTGTGAGAGAATAATTTTCCATTAGGTCACCAAGTTTGTGGTAATTTGTTATAGCAGTCACACACACCAAAAAAACCCATTAATTATTATATGGGATAAATACTGAGAAGAAGGATGAAGGTGTAGTAGAATGAATTATACAGTGGATGATTCTTATCAAATACACACACACACACACACACACACACACATACAGACACACACACACATACACACACTTCAATTTGCAAGGTAAGCAGTGTCCCCATTGTATGTATAAAGAAATTATAGCTAAGAGTTTAAATGACTTTAATAAAATTGCCAGTTAATGGGAAGGGGATCTGGGAGTAGACGGTAGATCTCCTGACTCCTAGTTCTGAACCTTTCTACTATAACCCGTTTTTTCCTTTATCAGTGAGGAAAAAAAAAATCATCTTAGTACGTAAGTTTTTGACCTCCAACTTTGAATCTGTATTTCACTCCACACCTATATCCACCTAGTGTACAATTGGTGGGAACACAGCCCACAGATCCTTAGCTACCACAGCTATGAACCCTTGAGGGCAAGGATTACCTCTTCTTTATGACGGTATTCCTGGTCCCCGGTACAATATCTGGCACCTAGCAGTACTTGCTGAATGTTTGAAGAAAAGGGGAATGAATTGAAGACATACAGTACCAGACTTGGTAAAAATTGTGATTTAGTGCATTTTTTTTCCATTTCATTATAACTTTAGATGTCTAAGTCACTAAAATAATGGTAAAAATAATCTCCAAACAGGTGGAAAATATTAGTTTGTAGTATAGTTATAGATGTGTCTGTCTTCACCAAGAGCTGGGGATGATTTGAGAGGAGACACTGTGTTCCCATGGCCCTGTATCTGTATCTCACCAGAGGTGTTTAATAAGCCAATATTTACTGTAGCTAAAAACATGATGAGACCCCTTCCTCTGCCCAGAACAAGCAAAGCTTTCATACTTCTGGGACACAAATCCAACTGCTCTCTTCCTGTGACTTGGTGTGGCATTTCCAACTTGAATATAAGTAGCATTTATATCATTTCAGCCACAATGCATCTCCATCACAGTATGTAATTGAGAGTTAACTCTGGATTCCTCAGGGAGGAATTACTTATGGAAGATTCATGCCTTTGGGATGTGGAGTTCCCAGTTGAAAGGTCTCTGTTAATTTATAGGAGGTCATAAATCAGCAGGAAAAAAAACATTGGCTCACAACTCATGGAAGGAAAAGATATTCTCCAGGACCAAATGAAAACCAGGCCACAGGCCTAAGGATTATGTAGGACCCTGAGCTCAATTATCTGTCCCTGGATGATTTGGATTCTTTGGAACTTCTCTACTTAAACCAGAGAAAAGAGGGTTTTGCACTGACCACTGACCATGAATGAGAGGGACATAAAATGTTATTCAGCTAACGATACATCACCAACAGTGCCATTTCTGTTCAGAAGAGTAATGCCATGCATTGCATCATTCACCATGATCCTGCCAATTGGCTCCAGCCATCGTGGTCCCTTAGGCCAAGGTTTGTACTTGTAGAGGACAGCTCACATTGAGATACTGATTTAAAACTGGGATTCTTAGCCTTGGCCAAGGTGTTTAGGAGACTTTTCCTGTTGGCTGGAATCAAGGAAGAAAGCAGGTGGGAAATAGTCTATAATTTGTTTGAGGTGGTGGTTACTCAGGTATATACAAAAGTCAAAACTCATCTAACTCAATATGTCAGAACTGTGTATTTTATTATATGTAAAATTATAAGAAAATGCCAATAAAATTATTTCTGGAAATAAGAAAATGGTTGTTTAATTATTAAAACTATTTGCCTGGAAATGTAACTATATATAGTTTGTGATTTCTGATCAGAGTAAGAAATATTTCCCTGAGTACCTGCTATGACAGGTTAAGATCTGTGTTAAATGATGAAGATAGGAAGTCCTTGCCTTCAAGGGGCTTCTGGGCCAGAGGAAGAGGCAAGGCATGTGAATACGCATTAATAACATAATTTGGTGAATGCTGTGGTGGAGAAAACAAAGAGAGCGGCTGTGGGATGACCCATTTATGCCAGCTAGAAGTGAAAGGTACATTCCTGAGGCTTAAAGGATGCTTCCTGTTTCCAGAAATTTCCCTGTCAAAGGTTGGGGAGGGAAAAGAGTATGAGCAAAGGAACAGATAGTAGTGTGAAATAATAATTTCATGTGTTTTTTTTTTTTAAATCATTATGAGTAGTTGGGATGGGAGAGACTTTTTGGATCAAAAAGTATGAGGTTGGAGGGGACAGTCAATGAGACTGGAAATGTCAAGAAACAAATTTTTTCCAGATGAGAGTTCGTCTCAGCTGAGCTAAAGGAAAGTAGTCTAGAGGCTGTATCATGTTTGTGTGGATATGGGAATCGCGAATATTATTTTGTTCTATTTTACCCATTGACACGGCAGAAGAAGAAAAGAAGATAGTGAAGACATCATTGCATGAAGATGAGTGATCAAGGTGGAGACTAGGAGACCCAGGTTCCAGATCCTTTTTTCCCACGAAGTGTACCGTGTGATTTTGGGTAGATCTCTTCCCTCTGAGTCTGGTTCCTTGCCGGTCACCTGGGGATAATGATAGCGACTTTACTAAATGAGAGTGAGATGCAGAACTGTAATGGGTAAAGCACTTTGGATGTTGTAAAGAGTTTTTTTAAGAAATTGGTGAGGGGAGCAGGAAGGAGTTTACAATATAGAAAGGAGTCCATAATACCAAGTTCTTTCCCACTTTTAATTTTGACAACCCTGACAGATGACCCTGTGAGCAGCCTATAAGGAGACATTCATGGAGATTTGACTACCTGAGTGAAGGCACAAGTACAACAAACTTGACGTTTAGAGAGGAGTACTATGAACATCCAAGAGAGGAAAGAGGCAGCACTGGGAGATGTGGGCTGCTCAAGAGCAAGGACAGGGAATGTTTAGTGAGTTGATGAATTTTGTGAACTCTCTACAAAGTTCTCACAAATTTCCCCAGTGTGGTGGACATTGAAATCATGTCACGTTCCCTGCTCCTGGGCCTTCACACGAACTGGGAGGCAGGGCTATAATTCCCTGGGCACAGTCCAGGAATGGGCATAGCATTTGGCACTGCTGAGTCACCCACAGGATATTAAAAACTTTGAGTGCCTCCCCTAAGTCTTCACTGACCCGTCTTAATGCTCTGTTGAGTCTCAAATCCTGTTTGTAAAAGGAAGACCCCCAACCCTTACAGGGGTCCCCCACTGCTGTTCTGTGGGAGCCATCCAGTCCCGTCCATTTGATTGATTTCTCCGGATACGCTGAGGGTGGTCCTGGGGGGAATGGGGTCTTGGCAGGATATCTCCCCATATTCTCAGCTCATTTGCCACTGTGCCCCTGCCAAGTTTTGCTTCCCGTTGCATTTCATCAGATCATTCCTTAGTCTGCCTCCTTAAGGCACATTCAAAGAATCTGAATTAAGCTTCAATCAAGCCTGCCTTCCCCCAGAACGCGTTGTTAGGGAACTTGCCTACAAAGGCAGCCCGGGCGCTGTCCCAGACTCCAATCTCCCTTTCCTCTCCTCCTCATCCTTTTCCTCCTCATCATTCAATTAATCCTCAGCCAGTTTTCCTCAGTGGCCCCTACTCTCCTGGTCACTGGGCAAGCCCTTGTGTATCCTGAACAGCAATGCCAAGAATCTGCCCATCATAGCCCTTCTTTTCTGTTCACTGCAGCCGTGAGACTTTTGTCTAAATATCTCTGGACTGGGAAGCAGTTTCATTTTCTGGAGAAGAGCATATGAGCTCTGGTGTCTAGCTTTCCCTATACCAAAGACAGGACCCTTAGCTAAGAGGGCTGCTAAAGATGCCTTCTTTCAAATGTTGCCACCACCCAAAGCAAATCCTGCTCTGAGACAGAGGAGAGAATTAATTTGTAATTACATCTTACTCATAACTGATACATCAAACGAAGTGAGTACAACCCTTGTCAGTGTCCACAGCTTCCTCCAAGCTGAGAGATTGTTAGCAAACATTCTTTGAAACATCCACAAGAGCTTTTATAATGTGGTTGTAGGGAGCAAGGAGCAACCAAAATAAATTCCACCTCCAAGTAGTTATCTCCATCCTCAGAGCTGTCACTCCAGACTAGGCCACTGTTAGCTCATACCCGACCATTATAGGAGCATCATACGATATCCCCCTATCTTCACTGTTACGCCCCTAACAACCTTTCTTCACCTGGCATCTAGAGAGACTCTTTAACAATGTAAATCACATCTCATTTCCCCCTCTCCTACTCCAAGCCAAAACCCATTTAGGATAAAAAATTAAGCTCTTTAGTCCTGCCTGCAAAGCCCAATGGTTTGATTCCTGCCAACTCATCCAAATTTGACTTCTGTCCCTCTTTGTCTCATTCACTCTGCCCCAGCCATCGCAGTACTCTTCTGGTTTCTCAAGTTCCCAAACTGGTTCCCTCCTAGGAGCCTTACAGTAGAAATTTCCCTTTTCATGCAATAGTCTCCCTATAGTATATACTAGGCTCCCTCTTGTCAGAGGGGATCTTCAGAGAGGCTTCCCTTGACCACCAAATTTAGATTACTTGGCATATAGTATTAGGTCAAGCCGTATGAAATGACTATTTTGTAGATTTAATATTAGAAGTTTCATAAAGTGCCACCTATTACAGGCTCTATACGTATTTGTCTTGAGTGAATAGTGAATGTTTATACATATTTGTGTTATTGTTATATAGGACATAGGACATATAGGACATTATGTCTTATATATAGTAGGTATTTAATAAAAGGTAGTTGCTAGTGCATCATTGTCTTAGTCATCACCATCGTCATCATCCTAAACCACAAAAGAAGATGTGGAATATGAGGAAGATGTTGGAACAAAGGAAACATCAACATTAAACTGATTTGGGATCTAGGAGACAGAAGATCTGAGGTAGGATCTTCTGTTGCCAAACCATGTGATCTTAGATAAAGCAATATCCTTTGGAGATAACACAAACATTGGATTCTCAAATTAGACTCAACAAGAATCAAGTATGGTACCAGGTATCAAGCTTTATGAGTAATTTCAAAGCTACAAGTAATCTCAAGGCACAAGGGAAGCTGGGAGAAGCTCAGGACTGCCCATGCTACTGCCTGGACCCTTTTTTGTCACATTAGGACTTGCTCTGTCCCAGATGTCACATAGAGGTCTCTAAAAGAAGTTTAAAAGCACATCACCTATATGAAAGCCAAACCTTTCGGTCATGAAACATCTCCATTTTATACTCCAGTAATCGCATGGATTGTACAACATTTTTCAGAAAGCCATGCTCCATGAATCTGTAGATTCTGGGTTTATTGGCCATAAGCAATCCTAGAGTGCTAAGATACATGCTGTTAAAAGTTCTCTAAAGGTAAAGACAGCCACTAAGAAATACCACCTGTGGTTTTCCCTGGAATCCTTCCAGCATATTTATAAGGAGATTTGACCAGCTCACATTTCTTCCCCATAGGGCGTCCCCAAGAAAAGGAAACAATGTATTGCAGGCCCAGTAATCCTTTCCATTCTCTAGACTACACTTTCCTCCTGTGTAAAATGAAAGGTTTTCTCACCATATCTGAGGACCCAAAAGCTTCTAAGTCTCATTGAACCCATGGTACTAGAGGCTGTTTCCTGTCACTACATATACCAGGCAGAATCCACATAAATAGCGTGTGATGAAAGGGATTCTCTACCAGGAGGATTGTCAAACTCAAACCCAAAACTTCCTCCCTACTTGAACATGACTGAGCAAGCAAGGTGTAATAAAAGGATTATGAACTCTGGAGTCCGAGGCCTGGGTTCAAGTCTCAGATCTAGAATTTAGTGGCTCTAGGTCTTTGGGAAAGTAGCATAATGTGTCTCAGCCTCTGTCTCCTCACCCATTAGATGGCAGATTTAAATCGTGAATTTAAATGAGATAACGCATATCAACACCAACCACGGGGACTGGCATAAAGTAATTGGCAGTGATGAAGTCATTCATTCATTTATAACATTGCATGAATCTCTGTTACAGGGCTTTCTATGTAAAACATCCACAGCATAAACAATAGAATAAGATGATATGAGGTAGGTCCACTTTAGTGGGCTGCACAGATAGACCACTAGCCACACACACCTCTTCTCATTCCTACCATCTTGCCTCTAGTCCAACTCATTGAATATGCAGCATCCAGAACAAACTTCCTAAACTATAGATCTGAGCCACTCCTTTGCTTAAAATTTTCAGTAGCTCCCAATCATAATAAAGGCCAGTCCTAAGCTCCTCTTCCCCATGAACAAGGTTCTCAGTGACTAGGCTGATACTCTCCTCTGACTGACCTCCAGGATTAGCCAGGGTAGACCAAGTGCTGGGACAAATAATCCCAGAATTTTAGCAGAATAATACAGTGAGCTTCTTTTTTTTATCCATGCCTCCATGTGATGTGGATCAGCTGAGAGAGGGGTGATTGCTCTGGGCAATAATTCAGAACCCTCTTTTCCTTTGGTCTTATGGGTTACCTTCCTTCTCTGGGTTCTCAGAGTTTTGTTTGTTTTTCTGACTGCCAGAATATAGAGAAAGAAAGGATCACCCATGGAAGGGTTTATGCTCCAGACCTGGAAGACCTACATTATCACTTCTTGTCCCATTCTGTCGACCAGAAATGAAATCACAGTATTGCTCCACCTTAACTACAGAGGAAGCTGGAAAGTTAGATAATGGTGATCATTAGCATTCTCTGCCTATTCCCTTTCAGCTGACCCTAGAGCAACTCTAGATTCTTTGTACTTAACTACCACACCATTTATGACCACACCTCTGTGCTTTTGACCCTATTGGTCTCTCCTTTTTATCCTTCAGTTCTTGTCTAAGCATTACCTTCTCTTCAAATCTTCCTTTATTAGACCCCTTCTTTACCCTGAGATAAAGCTAATTTGTCATTCTTCTCTGTACTCCTAGGCTTTGCTCACACAGTCACTGTTGTTTATTCGTGTGCTTGCTTTTTCTCTAGAATTTCATCTTGTTCTGAGCAAAAGCCTATGCCAGTGCATCACTGTGTCCCCACCATCCTGCAGACACCCCAGTACTGAGTACACTGCTCAGTGGTAAATTGCACTGTTACTCAGTGTTCTTATGTTCAAAGGCAGACCACCTGGTTTTGAAGCTTAACACTGTGGTATAACCTTGATCAGGTTGTTTACTCTCTGAACCCCAGGCACCTCATCTGTAAAGCCAGAAGAATATTAGCTCTCCGTATCCATGATGGTGAAGGATTCATGAATTAATAGGTTTAGAGCTCTCAATATGCTACTTGCCATGCACAAAGAATACTCAGTAAAATACTAGCTATTGGTATCGTCCTATACTTCTGACCTACTTTGTGGATGGAAGCAGAAACACTCTCCCCTGACTTTGAGCAGCTTTGAATTAAGACAGAGAAACTTGCACTGTGGATACGTGGCCCCCAGGGAGTGACTCAGGCAGGCCAAGGCTTTGGTGAGCTCCCATGGTCCTGGAAGCGTTTCTTGAGTGAGGTCTGGCAGGGGGAAGGAAAAGCTGACAAATTAAATGATTTAGTCTGTTCAGCAAAGTAAACGTGGCTCCAGGACATTAGAAGTAACTCAGAATGGAAGCTCCAACTGCCACTGGGTGGAGTAAATTTTTTTTCCAAATTCAATTTGTTTTCACTTGAGCTGCTTCATTTCATCAACACAGCTCTTTGGAACATTGGCTAAACTCCCTGAAAAAGTTTCCCTTTTTAAAGTGTTTTTTTTTTTGTTTGTTGTTGTTGTTGGTTTTTTTTTTTTAGTTTGGTGTGTGTGTGTGTGTGTGTGTGTGTGTGTGTGTGTGTGTTACCTTCTCTCTTCCCCAATTCCTCAAATGCAAATAAAAATGAAACACTTAGAAACTTAGAGAAAGCCCCTCAAAGCATCCGGTCATCATATGTGTGCACCAAGTATGTGCTTATAGATTGCTTGGTGAAGGTGGGACTGTGGGTTTTGATGTAAAGTTGCTACCAGCAGCAGAGTGACTATACTTAAATCATTAACCAAAATGGTCCTGGAGCTGACAACAATCTCTTCACAACAATCCTTTCATCCAAATCAGTCTTGTGTGAGGCCCTCAGTGCCTCCCCATCTCAGCCTCAGGAGGAAGGAAGAGGAAGAAGTAGACCCTCATCTGCAGCAGCGCAGAAGGTTTCTCAATCAAGAGTCCAAGTTGCAACCCATCCTTTGCATATGCATCTGGGCAACAGACACTTACACCATTGCTCCACCAACATGACCTGGGCATAGGCTCCAAGCCAGAACATGTTGGGGGAGTTTCCTTCTTTATTATCTGGAACGTTAAAAGGAGAATAATAAGCCAGAGGACCCTGCTTGTACTGGCCCATACACATTCTACCTGGCTGTTCAGAACCAGCTAATTCCAGACTAGCTCTGGTTCCTTCTAAGTATGAACCATCCAGTTTTAACGTTTTAGTTCTCTCTATTGGAGAGGAAATATATAATGTCCACAGCAAAAGACTACATAAAGGATATTTTTTTTCTTTCCTTTTTTTTTTTCCTGCTACCTCTTCCACCTTTTTTTGTTTGTTTGTTTTCATAAGAACTTGGCAGAGCTGATAAATTAAGCAGATTTTTCCACATAGGGCATATGAATTCATTGTAAACTATATGCAAGAGTTAACATGATTATGGTGGCTTAGCTTAAGAAGATAATTTACTTAACTTTTGTCTCTAAATTATTAGGTACATAATGTCTACAGATGTGAAAAATTGTCTACAAAGGAAAAACCAAAGAGCAACACACTATTTTATTGGTATTTTCCAAGAGATCAGTATTTTGTTATAATCCTTACATGATCCTATAAAATCTCTTTGTTTAAGGCAAATTGAAGCTCCTAGAAGTTAAGTTTTCTCAAGGTCCTACAAGTAGAACGTGGCAAAGCCATCAATCAGATTATGACATATCAGTCTTTAAAGCCCATTCACACCTGTAACTATACATCTTCTTTCTTCATTATCCCTTTCTTCAAAATGGCAGTATCATCTGCCTCTTGGGGTTGTTAGAAGGACTAAATGAAATCTATTTGAAGAAATCTATCTATCTGTATTTAAAAAAAAAATTTATTTGAGAGAGAGAGAGAATGAGCATGACCAGGAGGTGGGGGGAAGGGCAGAGAAAGGAGGAGAAGCAGACTCCCTGCAAAACAGGGAGCCAGACATGGGGCTCAATCCCAGGACCCTGAGATCATGACCTGAGCTGAAGGGAGACACTTAACCACTGAGCCACCCAGGTGCCCCTATCTGTATCTTTTATATGGTTGTATGTGAAATGCTACTAGCCATAAGATCTCAGAGGAGTCTCAGTATGTGGGAGCAGTTCAGGGCAACAAGAGTGTTGGGGGGTACAGTTCAAGGAGGGGAACAGAGTCCCCCAGACTTCCTCACACACCACGCTCACCTTCTACTGAGCTGGAAATTTAGCTCTGCCACTGCACTAACTATGTCACAGGACTAGTTATAGGGCTTCATTCATGGACCTCTCTCAGTGGCTATCACATAACATTTCTCAGTAAATGTTGGTTGAGATGTCAACAGGGATCTCTCTCACCTTTGAGAGCTCAGCAAAATTTGCTTCATACCTTCCCCCATTCTGCAGCCTGTAGACACCCAAAACCTGATACTTCAGCAAGTTCCCAGGAACCCTGGAGCCTTGTGCCTCTGAGGGTATGTATTTAGATGGGTGTCTCCATCCTATTCTGTAAAGACCCAGCTTGGAGGAGGTGGGGCACAGGACAGAACTATTTCTTTGAGTATCTAAAATATCCACTTGCACATGTATAAAAAAATAGACCATACTCAATACCAAGCAGAGAGGTCCCTTAGGAGAAATCTCTATCACCACCATGAAAATAACTGTCAGTAGAACAGAGTGGCACATCAAGAAATGTCTTCCAGCCACCTCACTACCAAGGGATTTCACAAACCCTTCATCACACCCAGTGTCAGCCTCTCTCCACATCACTGACTTCTCCCTCCCATTCCTCCTTTCTTTCATCTCATTTCTCATCTCTTGTTCCATTTAAGGAGCGAGATTGATAAATCATGTTCCTATCTCATGGAAATCTAACACTCTCATTCATGATAGTTTGACATTTATGAACACCCACAACTTGAAGATCTCATCTACCTCAAAAGAAATTATTAAGCTCTACCTGCCCCTTTTCCCAGGAGGCATTCCAGTGCTGGATGCTAAGATAAATAATACAAAAATGTCTATAGTTCCAGGAGTGCCTGGGTGTGCAGTCAGTTAAGCATCTGACTCTTGGTCTTGGCTCAGGTCGTGATCTCAGGATTGTGAGATCAAGCCTCCCATTGGGCTCATGCTGAGCATGGAGTCTGCTAAATTTCTCTCTCCTTCTTTCAGAGCTCCCCCTCCCCCCCACCACATGCTCAATTTCTCTCTAGAATAAATAAATCTTTTTTAAAAATGTCTATATTCTTATGCTTTTATGCACTAGGCACTGTTTTAAGCACATTGTATTTTTGAACTAATTTAATCCTCAAAACAACTCCATGAGATTGTTGTTATATCGCCATTTCACAGATGGTGACTGAGGTGCAGAGAGATTAAGCAACTTGCTCAAGGTCACATAGGAAGCAGTAGACCTATGATTTAGTCTCCGACAGTCTGGTTCCAGAGTCTGGGCTATTAACTTCTACATACTTATCAGATAGGCAGGGAAGTGGAGAGCCAGATACTCCCCCCTCCCAACTCACTACAAATCAAAGGAATATATTTATTTATAAAATTATTGAATAAGTACCATGTGAAGGAAAACTTTGGAGTTTTGGAAAATGTATAAAATGTAAACAACAAAAAGTAGGCCAAAAGCTCTCAGGATTAAAAAAAAAAATGTTAAGATCGAAGAGGATAGTTTCAGAAGAAACAGATTGCCAGGGCCAGTGATCACCTGGAGCCTGTGTAGGGATTAAGTTGGGTCATGGAAGGGCTGTGTTTTAAATCATATAATCTATCCTCCATACCCTCGGGAAAAGCACCACAACCACTGAGCAGGCTGCTTCCTTTTGAAGGCCCTTGGGATAGAGGTTGTAAAGAGACAGAAGGAGAGAGTCCCTCCCCTGCATGGAGATTCACATTGCTGCAGGGGAAGGGCCTTTCATCAGAGGAGGAAACTCAAGAAAGTCTCCACTTCCTAGTGATCTTTGTCTTCTACTTGGGAACTACTGTGGTGTGTCTACATGTGGACAATGGTGTCTGTTGTAAGAATACAACTCTCTCATCAGAATTCAGCAGACTGCGTAAGCAGGGCTGGGGTGTCTAAATGAGGTGTGGAAGTGACAGCTCTCTCCCCCAGCAACTCTTTCTAAACACTTTGCTCCTGTCAACAAGGGAAAAGTTAAATCATCCTGAATCCCTAGACCCACCATTATAGGAAAGTAGGAAAATCAATCTGATAATCAGATTCTTTGACATTGCACACTGTTTAATGATCTGTCTTGAGAAATAAAGGTCTCGTCCACTGAACAATTTTCATTTTTTCCATTTGGCAAACTCTCATACCCCCCACCTTTCCTTCCACCCACATTCACTGAGAGGTTATCTCATTAAGCACAGTCCTTTCTTTTTGGGTTCCAGCATTGCATATACCCAGAATTGTAATAAAAGTAACAGTAGTCTTTATTGAGTACTTACTATTTGACTGCACCATGCTGTTTGACAAGCATCATGTTGTGGAAGTTTTAAGACAACTCTGATGTTAATAATATTATCCTCATTTTATAGTGGAAGAAACAGATGTTCAGAGAAGCTTTCATGGTCAGTGAGTGACAGAACTTGGACCCAGCCCAGGTCTGACTGATTCTGGAGCTTTAATTACCTCACTGATCATCCCAGTTGAGACATATTCACTCCCATTGATGCAGAATGCAACAGAGGTCATTGCCTCCACCACCAGGATGTCTGCTCATTCATCCACCCTGTAAGGCTTCCCATCACCAAAAAGCCTCTGTTTATCCATGTCAGCTACACTGAGCCCAGAAGCTTCATGGATCCTACCCATCCTAGCCACACAAGTGGAGGCTGTTCTTCCTCCATTTGCATGCCATTAAAGGTTGGAAATGGGTCCTCCTTGCTTAAAACAACTGATTCTGGATTAAGTTTCTTCAGACCTATATAGTTCTCTCTCATTTAAGAGTTTGTCTTGTGGCTCTGCTTTGCTATACTCCTTCTTTGCACTCTTGCCTAAGACCTATCCTAAGCATTCCTCCTAATTCTTTAAAGATTCACCTCTGTCTTCCATCTTTCTCCCCATTCCTGTATTGCTACCATCTTTGATGCCTTTAGGACTAGGTAATCCTTCTGACATCCTGATCTTTAGGATTCCTTGCCCTTTTTATTTTGTATGATCTTCTCTATCTCTCCATGTTGGCCACATTACCTCAATTCACTTATCCCCAATATACCATTTTTAGGCCTTCTAGAAACTTCCAGTTTACAGATCAACCTGTTTTCTTCTCATCTCCCAGGACTCCATTTTTTCATGTCCTTCATCATCTAGCTGACATCAACCATCACAACAACTACTTTTCTCAAAATCCTTAATTTCTTACTTTGTAATGATCTTTTGGTGAGTCCTGTGTAGAACCCAAAACCTGAATGAATTCAACTTGTTACCTGCTCCACACTTGAACCTGGATTACTGGGTAATTGTGGAGAAAAAAAAAATCACTCTGATTTAGAAACAGTATTAATTCATGGTCTCTAATCTTAACTCAGCCCTTAATGACATTCGGGAGAACGATGATGTGTCTAGGGGCAGTTTTCATCTTCTGTAAGGCAGCTGTTTTAAACTGCCTCCTCTGGGGAAGCCTGGGTGGCTCAGTGGATTAAAGCCTCTGCCTTTAGCTCAGGTCATGATCTCAGAGTGCTGGGATGGAGCCCCACATTGGGCTCTCTGCTCTGTGGGGAGCCTGCTTCCACCTCTCTCTCTCTCTCTGCCTGCCTCTCTGCCTACTTGTGATCTCTGTCAAATAAATAAATAAAATATTTTTTAAAAAAATACTTAAACTGCCTCCTCTGCTCTAAAAGGCAGGACACCCGTCTCTCCCTTAGTCTCCATCTGACCTTGCCTCCCACAGAAAAATAGAAGACATCAGTCAAACTCCCTCAACTTCCTGCCATAGGACTTACATAATAGCATCTTCACTCATTCCCTCCTCCTCCCATCTTGATGGACCAGAACAAACATTCTTTATCTACTGAAAAATGGATCCCATTCTCTGGATTCCTTCCCTTCTTCACTTTTCAGGAATGTTACTCCATCCATCCCTCCCTCTCCACTGACTGCACCCCATTAGCATGTGGACACGGCCCTGCCTCCAATCCCGAGGTACTCCCCCAGATTCCACACGCATTCTCTCTTCTTTCATGGGGAAGGCCTATATTTAATATCTCCATTTTATCACCTCCCACCCACTCTTCAAACCTCTGTTTCTGGCTTCCCCACCTTCGGACTATGGGGGCTACACTTGGAAAAGTGTATGGTTTTCTCCCTCTTGCAACATTGCATGTGCACTTTTCACCTTTTGTCTTATTTGACTTCTCTCTTGGCCACTCAAAGCATTATCTGTCCTTAACTTCTGGGCCCTGGTATTCTAATCATCCTCCCAGTCATCTGGCTATTCATTCCTTTCCCTCTCTTGGACCATCTTGTTTCATGTGTCCCTATATACCTGATTAATCTCATCCTTTCTTGTGATAACTCCAGCATGTTCATGCCCTCTAGACCTGCCTCTTTATTTCTGGTTCATTTTGTGTACCACACATTTTTATATTCAATGATCTGCTACAGATTGAGCACTTCATACTCAACATTCATGAAACAACCCCCCTCAACCTGTCACTAAACCCATTCCTTTTACTCCCACATATCAGTGTCAGTGAATACTGCCAGTTTCTCAAGCTAGAAAAGTAAAAACAGCCTTGGTCTCTTGCCTTGCCTCAGGTCCCAGATGTAAAAATTATTAAATCCTATAAATTCTATTTCTCAGCTATATCCTGAATATACCTACTTACATCTAGTTTCAATTCCACTCACAGAAAACCACCTGCTCTCTTACTCCCAAGTTCCAGCTGTGTGCCCCCCTCCCTTTTGACTATTGCCCACACACCCTCATTTGGTTAGCTTGCTCATCTTCTTCCATCAGATTTGCACTCTGATATTACCTTTAATAAAAAGCCTTTCATATCCCCAGCACTGAATTGGTTGTCTCTTCTCTGTGCACCCTACAACTTCTTGTGATTATCTCCATCATAACAGTTACACGGTATTTTAATGGTGTTCACTCGCCTGTCTTACCCACTATCTTGTTTGTAACTGTCCTGAACACTTAGCCCCGACTTTGGCATGTGTAAGTGATCATTCAGTATTTGCTCAATGAATGATCTACTTTTAAACGATAACTTTATTTTCTTTTAGTGACATAGAAGCATGTATTACTCAATGAGTGTATGACTATTCTTTTAATTTTTTTATTTTTTTTTATTTTTATTCATTTTTAAAATTTCTTTTCAGTGTTCCAGGATTCATTGTTTATGCACCACACCCAGTGCTCCATGCAATACGTGCCCTCCACAATACCCACCACCCAGGCTCACCCAACCTCCCACCCCCGGCCCCTCCAAAACCCTCAGTTAGTTGAGATCAGGAACATGACAAGGATGCCCACTCTCACCACTCTTGTTCAACGTAGTGTTAGAAGTCCTAGCAACAGCAATCAGACAACAAAGAGAAATAAAAGGTATTCAAATTGGCAAAGAAGTCAAACTCTCTCTCTTTACAGATGATATGATACTTGATATGGAAAACCCAAAAGACTCCTCCCCCAAACTACTAGAACTCATACAGTAATTCAGTAATGTGGCAGGATACAAAATCAGTGTACAGAAATCAGTGGCTTTCTTATACACTAACAATGAAAATACAGAAAGGGAAATTAGAGAATCGATTCCCTTACTACAGCACCAAGAACCATAAGATACCTGGGAATATACCTGACGACTATTCTTTTAAAAAAGTCAGCTTTATTGAGTTATAATTTACCTATAATAAAATTCACCCATATGAAGTTCAAATTTCAATAAGTTTTGATAAATATAAATAACCAACACTACAGTGTAATATAGGAAATTTCCATTGCTGCAAAGAATACCTTTGTGCCCCTCTGTAATAAATCACTTCCCCTCCTCCAAAACTCCTGGCAGTGACTTCTGTGTTTGCATCACTACAGTTTTGCTTTGTCTAAAATTTCATAAAATTTGAGTCATATACTGTGTAGTCTCCTGAGTCTGGTTTCTTTTGCTATGCATAATGTTTTTAAGATGCATCGCGTGATGCAGATCATATCAGTAGTGTATTCGTTTTTATTGCGGAATAGTGTTCCATTATGTGCATACACCACAATTTGCTTTCCCTTCACCAGATAATGAATATTTAGATCATTCCCATTTGAGGCTATTATGAGGGAAGCTGCTATAAACATTCAAGTACAAATCTTTGGTAAACATATTTGCATTTCTTTAGGGCAAACGCATAGGAGTGGAAGTGCTGGATCATGTGGTGGAAATATGTTTAACTTTGTAAGAAACTACCAGCTATTTTCCAAAATAGAACGCCTTCCCACTAAACACAGTAAAGATTCCAGTGGTTGCACTTCTCACTAAAATTTGATGTCGATCTTTTCAACTACAGCCTCTATAGTGGTTGTGTATTATCTCTCCATGGTTTTAATTTGTCCTTGTCTGGTGACTAATGACGTTGAGCATATTTCTGTAAGCTTATCATCCATTTGTGTCTTCTGTGAAGTGTGTGTTAAATTTTTTTTTTTTGCCCATTTTATTGAGCTGTTTACCTTCTTATTTTTCAGTTATAAAAGTTCTTTATATATTCCAGATAAAGGCCTTTGTTGGACATACATATTAAAAATATTTTCTCTCAGGCTATAGCTTGCCTTTCTATTCTATTCAAAGTACCTTTTAAAGAGCTGAAATGTTTGAATCAGATAAAGTACGATTTATCAAATTTGTTTGTATTTCAAATGTTTTGTGCCCTTGGGTCTAAAAAAAGTGTCCTACTTCAGTAGTAGAAATTTAATTCCTATATTTTCTTCTAAAAATTTTATACTTTGAGCTAGTACATTTAGGTCTGTGACCATTTCTGGTTAGTTTTTGTATAATGTATGAGAAGAACATTAATTCATTGTTTCCCATGTGACTATCTTTTTGATCCTTTGTTGAAAGTCTGCTCTTTCCTTCAGTATTACCGTGGCACTTTTTTGAAAAAGCAATTAATAGGCATATTTATTTATTTTGGGTGTATTTGGGGGTGCAATTCTGTTCCATTGACCTTTGTGCCTCTCTCTTCATGCCAGGAATATACCATATTAGTTAATGTTTTTGATAATAGGTATTCAAATCAGGCAAGATAGTTCTATCACCACTGTTCTTTTTCAGAATTATTTAGGCTATTCTAGGATTTCCATTTTTTAATATAAAAGTTTAGAATTTTCATGTAAAATTCTACAAGAAAGAAAAACAAAACCCTGGGATATTGATTGAGACTGTATTGAATCTATTGGTCAGTTTGAGGAGAATTGGGATCTTATGAAAATGTCTGATTATTAACGTACCATTCTTCTCCATTTACTAGTTAATGTCCTTTCATGTAAAATGCTCTGTAACTTTAGTATACAGGTCTTGCACATATTAGGTTACATTTATCCTTAAGTATTTGGTGGTTTTGATCCTATCATAAGTGATAGTTTTTGAATTTCAAATTCTAACCGTTCATTGTTATTAAAAAGAAGTACCATTTATTTGTTATCTTTTTCCCTTTTTTTATTAACATATAATGTGTTATTTGCCCCAGGGGTACAGGTCTATGAATCATCAGGCTCACACACTTCACAGCACTCACCATTTCACATACCCTCCACAATGTCCATCACCCAACCTTTTGTTACCTTATAACATTACTAGATTTGCTTTTTAGTTTTGGCACCATTTGTTACAGATTTCTTAAAATAATCTGTACACTCAAGTATGTTGCCTAAAAATAAATATAAATTTCTTCTTCTTTTTGGGGGGGCACCTGGGTGGCTCAGTGGGTTAAAGCCTCTGCCTTTGGCTTAGGTCATGATCTCAGGGTCTGGGATCAAGACCCACATCAGACTCTCTGCTCAGTGGGGAACCTGCTTCCCCCTCTCTCTCTCTGCCTGCCTCTCTGCCTGCTTGTGGTCTCTGTCAAATAAATAAGTAAAATCTTAAAAAAAAAAAGTTTCTCCTTCCTATTTTAATAAGTTCACCTTTGTGTTGTAAGGAATAATTCTGTTACTTAAAATGGGGGTTTTTGATGTTCAGTCAGGTACAGACATAGAAGAACACCACACAGAGAGACATATTAAATGATTTGTTATACTTGCAAATCCCGAAAGAGGGAGGCATGGCTCATCACTCAGGGGGCCATATGGAAAGAGTTCCAAGGGGGCAGGCTCTGCCAAGCAGGTGGAGATCAGGGCCCATGAACAAGTGCCTTTATTGAGGGTCAATGTGGAAGACAAAAGCAAAAGGCACAAGGAGGTTTTACTGGTACATTTGAATGTCATTAACCCATAGACAGGGGAAAGCAAGAAAGGTACCCTGTAACAGGGACCCACCTTATCACACCAGTGCACTGGTCACATGGGTGGGGTGCTCATAGCCTGTTTGTGGGGATGTTGAAGCATCAGGAAAATACAAAGTTTTAAAATTTTACAATACAACCTTCTATATTTTTTTCTTGCCTTATTTCATTGTATGGGACTTCCAGTACAATAATGAAGTTATGTAATGGAAGTCATTAAAGTAAATAAACTTGCCTTGTCCTTGATCTTATGAAAAAGCCATCCAGTCTTTTACCATTAAATATGAGGTTAGCAGTAGGTTTTTCTTATAAATTGCCTTGATCAGGTTGAGAAAGCTCTTTCCTATTTCTAGCATTCTGAGTTGATTTTTTTTTATAAAAAAATACATGTTGAGTCTTTTCAAGGCCTTATTCTATATAAGTCGAGTTAATCTTTTGAGTTTCTTTTTATGTTTACTCTGTAAATATGGTAAATTTTGTTGTGTTATTTTGATCAAAAAATAAACATGGCATTTCTGGATTAAATATCACTTGATCAGGCTATAATCCTTTTTATAAATTGCTCTTTTAAATTTGTTAATATCTGTCAGAGATTTCTGCATATTTGTTTATAAGGAATATTTTTTTTTAAATCACAAAATGCTGGTGTATTAGAATTAGTTTAGAAGTGTATTATTTATCTATTGCTACATAACAAATTGCTCCAACACTTAGCAACTTAAAGCAACAAATATTTATTATTTCACAGTTCTTGTCAGTTAGGAATCCAGGAGTAACTTACATGGTTCTGCCAGAATCTCTCAAGAAGTAGTCAAACTGTCTTCCAGGGATCTAGTCATCTGGGGCTAAAGATCTCAGCTCATTCACAGTCTCAGTTATTCACAGTCAAGACTGGTTGAAATTCCATGCAGACCTTCTCATAAGCTCCCTGAGTATCCTCAGAACATGGATTTTGGCTTCCTACAGAGTGATGGATGGGGAATTTGGCATTGGAGGGAGAGAAATTTGTCTTTTATAGCCTAATCTCTGAATGGATATAAAAATACCATCATATCTACCCTGCTTTCTTAGTGATACAGACCAAACTTGATGCAATGTGGGAGGAAATTATGCAAAGCATGACTACTAAGAGATGGGGCTATTTTCCTTCTGCCTGAAGAACTTACTGTAGCATTTATTATAGTATAGGTTTGCCAGTAACAAATATTCTCGACTTTTTTTTTCTCTCTACAGATCTTTTATTTCACCTTCATTTTTGAAGCATAGTCTATCTGGGTATAAAAGAATACACTGTTGTTGTCTTTTCTTTCAGCCTTCTAAAGATGGTGCTCCACTAGTTTCTGTTGCTCACCTAATTTCTCACTGGATGCCTGCAGTTAGTTCTACCTTTGTTCTGTTCACACTGTACATTTTTTTCCTGCTTCATACACTATGTTCATAATTTGATTATGATGTTCCTCTATGTGGCTTTTTTCTGTTTATCTTGTTTGGGGTTTGCTGCATTTCTTAGATCAATAGGTTGGTATTTTCTGTCAAACTTGGAAATTTTTCATACCTTGCTACCTCAGATCCCTTTCTTAGATCCCAATCACATGTATTTTAAGTCATTTGATACTTTCCAGCAGGTCATGGAGTTCTGTTCATTTTTTTTTCACTTTTTTTCTTTTTGTACTTCATTTTCAATAGTTTCTGTTGTTATGTTTCCATGCTAAAAAAATTTTTTAGCAGTTTTTAATCTTCAGCTTATCCCCTTCTGTGAAACTTTAATTTTAGATATGCATGTTTTACCACAAGAAATTCCATTTGGTTTTCTTTTATGCCTTATATTTCTCTTCTCATTATATTTGTGCTTTTTTTCAATACTTGTGCATGTGATGCATATTTATGAAAATGTGTTTAATGTGCTTATCTGCTAATTTCATCATCTTTGTCATTTCTAAATCTGTTTCCATAGATTGATTTTTCACTGGATTATGGGTCCCAGTTAGCCTTTTTTCTGTTAAGTATAGTGTATCAAATATCTCACATTTTTGAGGACTACATTTTTTTATGTTCCTTTCAGGAGTGCTAGATATTCTTATGGCAGGTAGTTAAGCTACTTGCAGATTGGTTTGATTCTTAAGAGATTTGTTTTATACTCTTTTGGGGTGACTCTAGACTAGTCTTTACTTTAGAGCTAATTTAACTTAATTTCTATGATGTGACAATTCTGGGATCTCTAATGAATGCCTCATGCATCCAACAAGGCCCCTCCTCTATGGCTTGTGGGAACTCGAATGATGTATTCAGGAATCTTTTGGCTTGAAATTCCACAGTAAGTTCTTTGCCCAGAAGTTGTTCTTTGTCTAAACTTGAAGCCTTTACTCTAAGCCTAGGCAGGTTGGTATTCAGGCCAGGATTCCACAGGACCTCTTTACAGCTCTCTCATACTTTTTTCTTAGTTAAGCTACCTCCTCTCTGGAACACTTATCGATAAAATTTAACCACTTTAGCCTCTCCAAACTCCAGTTTCTTTCTTATCTACTCAGCAAGACCACTCTTGCTCTCTGGGTTGCCCCTCCCTATGATACATTCTGGAAATTTCCTCCAGGCAGAAAGCCTAGGTGATTTCAGGGCTTACATCATCTGTTCCCTTCTTGCAGGAATCACAGTTCTGCACTGAATGTCTAAAAGTTGCTGTTTTCTACATTTGTCCAGTAGTCTAGTTATTTATGATAGGAGAGTAATTCTTGACCCCACTACTCTCTCAGAAGTACTAGTATATTTTAACTACTTCCAAATTTAAGTAAGTTCCCTGAGAGTAAGACATCTTCTTCCAGATCAAAAAATGGGGGTAAGAGGAATTGGGGAAAAAAATAAGAGTATAATATAAGAAGACATTCTACTTAGAGCAGAGGAGAAAGGGAAATCCTTCTTCTGGACCACAGATTAGTGGGAAAAGAGGAGAAAGAGTGGGGGAGAAAGAAGAATGAGTGTATGGGTGTCCCAGAGTCCTTGCTCTGTAGGATGAAAGATTATCTAGGGTTCACTGTCTGATTCCTCTCTTTTCTATGTGGTATGAACACTGAAGTGAAAGTCAATAGACTTGTCATGATACAGGGATTCAGAATAATATTCCCCCAAAGCAGAGACTGTAGAGTAAATAGTGTAAATCATGATCCAAATGAAAGCCATGAGAGAGTCTCAGAGGTGTATTTGTACCAGTAAGAGATAAAGAGAAGCTCAGTCAGCAGTGGGGGGCAGGGGCAGTATGCGTGGCTTGGGGGGTAGATCTGTGTCAAGAATGAGGTCATTAGATATAAGAGTAAACCAGGAACAAGCAGAATACCCACTAGAAAACCCCAAAACATAATGGACAAATTCTACCGCAGTGAATACTAGTCCAAATACTACTAAAATTTGCTCTGAGGCCACGAGAATCCATTCCTTCAAGCCATTAGGTTTTCCCTTATGAACTGAAATAAGAGAGGAATGTGGGGGGAACTGGAGGAATCTAAAGTAAATATCATAGAAAGACTGAAAAAATATCAGAAGCTATTTATATTATTTGATCAAATTAAGTTTTAAATTACTGTGGATTAGATTCAGTTAATTTATTTTACTTGGAAAACAATAGGAAGGAGAATCAGTATGATGAATTTAGCTATATCGTCTTTGCTACACACACACACACACACACACACACACACATACATATTCCTTATATATAATATATTCCTTGTAACTATACAATCATCCTGGAAGGCCATATTATGATTCATATTTTACAAATGAGGAAATTAAACCTCAGAGAAGTGAGCTGACTCATGTAAATTTACATAGTGTTTTGTAAACTCTTTCAGTGTCCTTATGAAAAACCCCTGTGGCTCTGTTCCTAAGACCCTGAAATTTCTTATCTCCTTCTCCCATTCCTTTCTCTATATACTCTTGCTCTGGGCCAGAGCTTCTTTCCCATTGACTCATAATTAAATTCAGATATCTTCCAGTACACTTCAAACTGATGCTTTGGCTTGAATGTCTTTGTTGTCTTGTGCATTTATCTCTGAAGGTTATGTTTGGGATTATACTTAGAACCTTGACCTACATCCCATTGCTGAACACTGTTTTTCTAACTCCAGTCTCCACAGTACTCAGCCCCTCAGCATTCATCTCTCAGCCCTGGCCTCATCTGTCTCCAGAACCTACCACTCAGAGTATCACAACTGTGAGAACCTAGAAATCGAGCCAAAAGACCCTGGAACTAAACCCCATGATCCTCCCCCCCATCTTTAACTTTGTTTCAAAGAGTTCTTTTCTGTCCCCAGTATACTGTATTCATTTAAGCATGCTAAGTTCACCTCTTAGGGCCTCATGTTTTGATAAACATGTCATTTCAACCCAAAAGCACAACTCAAGAGGAATAATAAAGTTCTTTGTCTTAAACCTCAGACTCCAGTTTAGGAGATTTGTACATTCAGTTTGTACCAGATAAAACCTCAAGGTATGCCAATGCCAAGGTAAGGATGTCCGTCACCCTGTCAAAAGACTGCAAAGAAAACAAAAGTTCTCAGATTTCCTAAGCAGACCACAAGATCTATCCCTTCCCCGGTTTCTCTGGTAGCTGCCTTAAGCAATTCCTAAATCACAGACAACTGCTTAATGCAGTCATATTTAGAACTATTCTCACATATGCAGTGCCCCTATATGATATTATGATTTATAATAAATACATCTATTTGGTCATTCAGATATTTCTCATATATATTTGGTCTTATTCCCCAGTTCTTGCTTCACAGGTCCCAAAAGTCTCAGAATTTCCTGCAGGATAAGAGCAATGGGAGCATCCTTTATTTTATTTGGTCTCTTGTCCTCAGTTCCTAAAATGCTTCCCAGCCATAAAGGTGAAACAGGTGTCTTATTTTTCATAAGGAGCTTCATTCCACCACAACTGAGTTCATGTTAATGAGGGGACTTTTGGAAAGCCCTTATTAATGGGGACTGGTTGCCAAGGGAACCAACCACAAATAGAAGGTTGGGACTTCCAGTTCCATGCCCTGATTTCCAGGAAGGGGAAAGGGGCTAGATGTTGAATCAATCATCAGTGGCCAGTAAGTTAACCAATCAAACTTACATAATGAAGCCTCCATAAAAAACCCAAAAGGAGGAGCTTCAGAGAGCTTTCAGGCTGGGGAAACAGAACACTTCAACATGCCACTTACCAGGCTCCCAGCTCTACAAGGACAGGCTCCTTTGTTTGGGACTTTGCCCTATATATCTCTTTAACTGGCTGTGGATTCATATGCTTTAATATCCTTCGTAATAAATCAGTAATCTAGTGAGTAAATGGGTTTCCTGAGTTCTGCAAGCCATTCTAGCAAATTAATCAAACCCAAGGAGGGGGTCATGGGAATCTCTGACTTATAACCAGTTGGTCAGAAGTATGGGTACCAATCTGGATTTGTGGTTGGCATCTTAAGTTGGAGGAGTTTGTTGGAACCTCCAATTTGTAGCTGGTCAGTCACAAGCACAACCCAGACTCATGGTAGTATCTGAAGTGGAGGGCAATCTTGTGGGACTAAGCCCTTACCTGTGAAATCTAATGCTGCCAGTGGGTAGAAAGTGTCAGAGCTGAGTTGGGTTGAGTTGAATTCTCTTGCACTCTGCTGATGTCCAAGAATTGCTTGTTGGTGTGGGGAAGCCTCCTCATCAACATATTGGAATCAGGTCCAGGAACCTCAATAGACCATCAGTTAAGGGTAAGACCAGAACCAATCAGAAACAGTGGGGTTTTTTTCTGTGTGGTTGTGTTTGAGGCCAACAACCAGATTTCTGTTCAGCTCAGTTAATTTCTTTAAGGGCTGTTTCCATACACAAAGGAGTACCCCGAAGATGATGGGAGACTGTATGTAAAAAAAAAAAAAAAAAAAAAGCCCAGAGCACAGCTTTGTCACAATTGAATGCTCTGAACATGGAAGTTTCTTTTCCTCTGCGTCTATGTTTGTTTACATTGTGGGCTGGTTTCATTCTACACTAAGATGGAAAGGACAGACAACACTAGATCAACCTGTCATAGCATCCATTGAAGGGAAGTCAGCTGAGCTCCCAGCTCAACAAGCCATTTGGAGGCACATGCCTCTAGCACATGCCAGTGAAATGAGAACAATGGCTTGCATTGGAAATACTGACATGACCTGTGCTCTCAAGAGGAAACTTTGAAAAGACTCACTTCACACGAAAAGAGCATCTGCTCTGCCCAGATCCTCCACAAGTACCCTTAGTTCCTGCCTCTCTAACACTGAAGCAGACCCCCAATACATCCTCCTAATGTTAGATGTCACCTTTCACAGTTTTGCAGTATTCTCTGAGTATAAGTATTACCTTAAAACTCTTGTCTAGTCACCACTTCCAAGGAGACTTCACTGATTCTGAACCTGGACCATGTGCCCCACCTTTGTAATTCCATAGTGCACATCTTCATCACAATACCTACAACATTGTACTATATATAGTTCCTTATTTCTTTTTCTCATTGGATCATGAACACCAGGAAGGCAGGGACTGGATTTTGCTTGTTTCTGGATTCCTGGTTCCCAGGAGAATAGCATAGTTGATTAAAACATGAATTAGGGAAACCAAAGTGAAAAAAATAATATAGCAGATAGGAAAAGAAATGAAGATGAAAGGAGGTCAGGAGAGGGAGAGAAAATATAAAAGTAGGAAGGAAGCAAGGAAGGAAGGAAGGAAAGAGGACAAAAAGGAAAGGAGGGAATTAAGGAAGAGAGAATAAGGAAGGATGAAAGGAAGGTTGATCTTCATCTTTCTATTCAGAAGAAGCCAACTTTAGAAGTCTATAGTTCTAGAAATTTAGTCCTTCTTTACAAGTTGAAAATAATACTAGATGAGTTTCTTGGCATTGGATAATTCTTTTGAAAGCTGAAAATGCAGAGTTGGAATAAAAAATAAAATGATAGTTATAGAGGAATGAAATAATAAATTTAGAATGTTCCAAAGGCACCATTCCAGAGAGAGAAGTTTTATGCTGTTTCACTAATCTCATCTATGGAAGTGGGACATGGGAAGGTGGATTTACCTAGGGTTCAAAGGGTATATTTTCTACTCAAACATTTGTCAAAGACTGATTTCCTCAACTAATTTCATCAATTTCATGTTGACACCACTCAGTACAGTATGTTTTTGGCCTCCAGATGCTATCTGTTAATATAACCAACATGGGAAGGAATTCAAACCATAGAGATAAAGAATCCCAGAGAATGTTGTGTGATAGAACACATAATCACAGCAGAGTTCAAGTTTTCCAGTCATACCAAGAAGTTTTATTTGTATTTTGTTGCATCTGCAGTTTTCTTTTAAATCACAGATTTGAATCTTTTTTCCCCTGGCTTAAGAACCTATCCTTGGATCTCTAGCTATAAGATAAAGTGTAAATGCAAACTCTTTTATAATTTGACATTAATCTATAATTTGGGGATTTATCACTTCTTTCCTTCTTGTGCAATATATTTTCACAAAGTGACCTATCTAATATATTATTTAAAAATATCTAGGGGCACCTGGGTGGCTCAGTGGGTTAAGCCTCTGCCTTCGGCTCAGGTCATGATCCCAGGGTCCTGGGATCGAGCCCCGCATCGAGCTCCCTGCTCATCAGGGAGCCTGCTTCCTCCTCTCTCTCTGTGATCTCTGTGTGTCAAATAAATAAATTTAAAAATATATATATATCTGTATGCTTCTTTTTTCATACAATTTCCTCTTCCTGAAATACTCTCCTTTTCCTTTTGTATCTACCTAGTACCCTGTTATGTTTATTTTTCTCAAAAAATAGTCTGGCTTAGTATATTGGGAATATGAACTGTGGAGTCAGTTAGCCTAGGTTTTGAACCTTCTACTTAATCATTGTATGTTCTTGGGGAATTTTTGGAGACTGCTTAGCATCAGACTGTTCCTCTCCAAAATGGTGATGTAGTACTGATCCCAGAGTTGCAGGCATGATCCAATAAAATATTTTAAAGGCTCAACCTAGTGTCTTGAAATTATTATTTACTATTATATTGTTATCATATAATTTTCCTTATCATTATCATCATAATTACAATTTTCTCAAGGTTGTTGGTTTGAATAAAATAATTCAGGTACAGATGTTAGTACTGGGATTAGCTCAAAGAGAACAATTAATGGTGATAGTTATAATTACCATTATAATACTCCTTATACTTTAACTCCACTTGATATTAATCAACACTCTTCCTCTGCTAGTCTTACAGATGTGATTTATACCTACCTTTACCATGGTACTCATTGTAATATTGCATAATTATTTATGTATTCCCCCTTAGTCTATGATTTACTCAGTGGATATCCACGCTCAAGTTGTATCTGTAGAGCTTAGTACCAGATTAACTCTTAGCAAATTCATGTTGAATGAGTAAACAGAGTTAATGGTACACACTGTGCCATTTCCATGGTTTTGTTTTATTTTGCCTATTTACAACATACATCATTTATTTGCTAACTGGTTGTCCAGTGTGAGGAATATAGTCTAGAAGCGCTAGAGTGGAACAGAGGGCTCAGACCATTGGCCTTAATAATAATAGTTCAAACTGAACTAAATAGGCTTCCTTAAAGGTCGTCTAGAACTTCCAAATACCCCCAGAAAGTACTTAATTACAACTAGCAGGATCATTTTGGAGAAACTTGGAGCCTAACCATGTATCCTCTCCAATCTCTCATTACCAATTCTGGGATGAGTTCATAGAAACTCACCACTGGTCATTAAATGATTCCTTCAGTGTTTCAGGATTTGGAACCACCATCCTACTCCATGGAAAGTTTTAGAGGAAATTAGATTATGGTTGGGAACATTGGCCAACTAGATGAAAGGGAAATAAGTGTATTTAATAAATACTCCACTTTGTGGCTTCTAGCTTCAGTCCATGTTTCATCTTCTATCAAAAAAGGGAAAGTACTAACTCCTTCAAAACCCCACTGAAACTTGCCTCAGCTTAGGCCCGTGAGGCCTAAACCCTGAGGTTTAGGCCCGTGTTCCATACCCAAATAAAAAATGAGGCCCCAAGGTAATGCATAGTAAGATATTTTTAAGTACCCCAAAATTAAGGTAAATGGCCACACAAATCATAAATTTTACTTCCTGCCTCACTTAGTGTGTTGTTCTCAAGAAGGAATTACTTTATTGCAGCTGGAAAGGGATTTGGCATCAAAATTTCAAATCTTGACTTTGATATTTGCATAGATTACTTAGCCTATTTGGGCTTAATTTTTCTGGCCAGTGAAATGAGAACAATGCTTTTCATAATATTGTGATGAATAATTGTGATATGTTGGTGAAACTGCTTACCATAATGCTTTCATACAGATATCAATAAATACTGTTTTGTTTCTCATTTTCCCTTGGCTCTATGAGTAGTCCTAAAAGTAAAGCCTTAGGAGTTTGTGCTATGGAGAATTCACATGTGTACTAACCCATTTCTACATTAATTCATAACAACATAGAGAATTTTACATTTGTAGAACAAATTCTACAAAATGGTAGAATATTATCCACATACTGCCATCCATGGCTTTTGTGGCAATTTTTTTTTCAGAAGTGTAAGATTGTACTGAATACTTGATACACATGTTACCTGAATATAAGCATGACATATTACAAGGGATTATTCACTTTCCAAAAGCCTCCTTTACTTTATACAGAAGGATTAACCATGTGATTCAGTTTAATAGTGAGTTCCCCCCAGGTACCTATAAAATAAGATTTTTTTTTTAAATGCCATTAGGTGGCTTTCAAAAATGAAATCTCTTGTGAGAGGAAATAATATTTTATGAGGTTAACTCAAAGTCTACTAGGTTGGCCAAGTGCCCCCCCCTCCCAGAAAAAAAGGCATGTTCATTGATGAGACAGAGTACCCTGATAAAAATCTCTTAGGTCACATGTGTAGTGTTATGGAAAAGTAGATTCATCCTTTCTACAAGTGCTGTTCTTTGCGTGTACTAGTGATGATAGAGATAAAGAATAGGGAAATCATAGTTATTGACTGTCTCTCCTGTGCACCAACTCATATGTGTGACATCATTGAATTCTCTCAACAACTAGATAAGGCAAGTATTATTATGATCATGACTATTTTGAATATTATCGTTTTGCAAAAAAATGAAATACTGAGATCTCAAGATCACTCAGCTGGTTAATACTTGCCCCAGGATTCAAACACATCCCTCCTGCTCCAATATTTATACCTTCTCCTAATGCTTTGGTCTCATTGTATAGGATCAAATGAAATGGTTCAAATACAAGTTTTCTGGATGTGCATAATATTGCAATTTGGGAATTAAGGAAAAATTCACAGAGATGTGGCATCCAAGCTGAGTTAAAAGAAAAGGGAAACATAAAAGCACAGATTTTTAGCTTTCCAAGCATACTCCTAGGAACTAATTCAAGTGAAATCACAGATCCTGAACTTCAACTAATGAAAAGCTAGATTTGTTGGCTAGACTGGAGTCCCAGGGATATTCCAAAACTATCAAATAAAAACCATCATTATTGAGGGAAACTTCAGTTTAACAGCAAATTAATCTGTTAAAACATAAGGGGGAAATGCATCATGTAAACAGTTCATTTCTATGGCCTTTAATAGCTCCTGAAGCTTTCCATTTCTCCAGAAATTGCTCTCTTCTTACTCAGATTGCTGGCAGTAACACCAAGTCTTCAACCAAAGGAAAGGGACTGACTAGACCTCATTATGCTGTGATTTCAATTAAATATCATAAAGGAAAAGAGAGAGTTGACAGTGAGTAGGTTACAGAAACAGGAAAACATTTACCACTGGGCAAGCAGCTCAGCCTTCATGTTCTGTCTTATGCCTGGCTAGTCAAAGAAACACTTACCCATTGACAACATTGAGGCACATCATTGCCTGTCAGAGAGGCCCAGGATATGGAAGCATCCAAGTTAGTTCACAAGAGTGCTGGACTTCTCTCAGCTTAAGTCATACTCAGGGACCTCAGAGAATTCAGTATCAGCTTCCTGCCTTCTATAGAGGCACAATAGTCTAATGCAGAGCAGTTTCCTCTTTTTCTTTTTTTTAATTTTTTCCCTGAAATCTATTTTTTCTAGTATAAGATATTGAAAAATCAATGAGCATTAATGACTAGACAGTGAGAAAACTGGAGATATAGAAGAAGAAATAGAAGAAAGAAGATGTCAGAGCATGAGTAGATTTCTTTGATACAGTGTAAGGAGACAGGAAAATGAGACATAAATAAGATGAAACAAAACAAACAAAATGTGTATGTCTTAGAACTGAATTCCTCTCTGTTAATCAGAGAACTAAGGTACAAGGGATATGTTAATCAGTAAACAGTTGAGTTAAACTCTTATTATGTGCCAACATGGAGTTATCATGGATGGGATTAGAGTCTTCAACCTTGGTGGAGACACAGTGTGGCCAAATGGGTAAAGTGTATGATTTGGCATCAGGAGTGGGTGAAAACCACCATTTACCACCTGTGCACACTTAAGTTATTTAAAACCCATACTCAAATTTTCTTATCTCTCAGAGTAGCACTACCTATCCCATATGATTTCTGTCAATATTATACAATATCATGTACACAAGGTGCTTAGCACAGTTTCCAACAGACAGTAAGCTACCAATTTGATTAATTATCATTAATGAATTATTACTGTGAAAGGAAATATTTCCTTGATTTATCTAGGAATTTCACTATTAGCCATTGCTAAGATGATTAGACTAAATGATTACCTTGATTTTTTTCTACTGAAGAATTTCAGTTCTTTCTCCAAAAGCACAATTGGCACAGCAAGTAGACATCAAAAAATATAATCTGTTTTACACTGAGAAAAGTGCACATACAGTTAATATAATTAGAGTACAGTCGAAGATAGAATATGATTTTTTTCAATATCTGGGGTGTTTGGGGAAAATAATAGGTGGGATAGCCTAGTAGAGAAAAAATATATAGATCAAAATAAAATGTCAGAAAAGACAGTGACATTAGACACTAATCTCCCACCCCCAAAATTTAAAAGTTCAAGGAAAGAAATTTATTGGCTGAAAAAATCTTGAATTAAAAAATATTAAGTATTAAAATATTAAATATTAAAATATTAAATATTAAAATATTAAATATTAGATAGTGGGTTAAAGCCTCTGCCTTTGGCTCAGGTCATGGTCCCAGGGTCCTGGGATTGAGCCCCACATTGGGCTCTCTGCTCAGCGGGGAGACTGCTTCCTCCTGTCTCTCTCTCTCTCTGCCTCTCTGCCTACTTGTGATCTTTCTGTCAAATAAATAAATAAAATCTTTAAAAAAATATTAAATAAAATAATAATCTTAAATAAAGTACTTTAAAAAATCTTAAATAGGGGCATCTGACTGGCTCATGACTCAGAAGAGCATACAACATTTGATCTTGTGGTCATGAGTTCAAGTGCCACGTGGCATCTAAAGATTCTTTAAATAAATAAGACTTTTAAAATCTTAAAGATCTAGCACTACTTAAGACTTAACAAACATCATCATGGCCTAGTAGAATTTATCATGTAAAGGCAGGTATGCTTCATTAAGAAAAAAAATGATGTATTCAACATACAAGCAAATTAAAAAAGAAAACAAATGTCTCAATTGATACATAAAAGTTTACAATTTATTCATGATAAAACTCTCAGCAAATTATCAACTACAGGATACTTTCTTCATCTGATAATAAGCAGCTTATCATAAGTCTACTGCAAATAGAATACTCATTTATGAAGCCTTAGAAACATTTCTGTTAAAGAAAACATAGTAGTACAGAGTAACACAATCACCCTTACTAGTCATCTTAATGTCCTAACTATGCAATGAAACAAGAAAAAAAAAAAATGACACATATAATTGGAAGTTGTCATTACATGTTTAGAGATAGTAAATCAAGAAAAACTATAAATAAACTAAGTGAACAACTTTGAAACCTTGGAAGGGTTGAATAATATATAAAAATGTGTGTATAGTAATAATAATGTAACACAAATATAGTCATAATAGCAAAAAAAATAAGATTTTTATAAATAAATTTTAAAATATGTATGTGTAAAATCTTATGGAGAAAATTACAAAAGGTTCTTAACAAACATAATAGAAAACAAAATATATGGAGAGTTGTGCCATTTCCCAAATGGAAATGTTAAAAATCACAAAGTGATGAATTTGACCCAAATTATCAATATAGTTCAATGTTGTTTCAAATGAAATCCCAGCAAGATTTGCCCCCTATAACTCTATACACTTATTCTAAAATTCATCTGTACCTGAAAACACCAAAGATTAGCTGAGATAATTATGGGGGGAAAAAGAAAAAGAAAAGAGGTAATACTTAACTACCTATCCATTAAGACATTTTAAAGCTACAGAAATTAAAATAGAGTGATATTGGAGGAGTGAGAGAAAGCCAGGTCAATGGCAGAATTTGGAGCCCTTAAGTAAGCTCAAATATATGTAAGAAAACTCACATACGGTGGAGGTGCCATTATAAATCACTGGGAGGAAAAAAGAAAACTCAGTCATTGGCATGATTTTTCATTTGGAACTCACTTCATGCGCAAAAATAAATCAAAAATGTAAATGGAAAAAATTTAAATTAGAAGAAAATGTAGGATAATGATTTTGGCAAGAAGAGAAGAACCAGATTCCTTGGAAGACTCTCAAATCATAAGTTTATATTAAGGCATTGATAAAAACTGATTACATAAATATTACACTGCTCTTTACAAAACACACCAGCAAACATACTAAAGAAAAAAATGGCAGGCTTAGAAAAGATATCTGTAGTACAGAAAACCAGTATGGATTAGATTCCTGATCAGGTAAGGAAGTGACATATCAGCGTAAACAAACCAACAGTATAACTTAAAAATGGGGATATGATGGGAGCAGACAATGCAGACGAATCAATGAATGTATGAAAAGATCGTTACTCTCACTAGTGATAAAAGAAATGCAAATCGAAACAACCGTGAAACACCATTTCACACTAAATAGTTTGACAGGCATTTAAGAGTCTGTCAACACCAACTGTTGGTAAAGGCATGAGAAAACTGAACTCTCATACCCTGCTGGTGGGAGTGTAAATTAGCACGATCCCTCTGGAGAGCAATTTGGCTGTAGACAATGAAATTTAAAATGTGCATTCTCAGTGACTTGGCAATTCTACATTAGAGAAACACTTGCTCATATGTACCAGGGGATCCAGGATTATTATTTGCTTGCAATAGAGAAAAATTAGAAACAACCTTTATGTCCTTCAACAGGGAATAGGCAAATAAACTGTGATATTTTCACACATTTACTCTAATAATAAAAATTAAAATGAGTTAATTGGACCTATGTGTAGACAGGAATGGATCTCCAAAAAAAAAAAAAAATGCCGTCTCCATTAGAATAGGAGGGGGAGGAGCCAGTTATTAATAAGTAGTATGAAATCATTATGTAAAAAATTTTTAAACAGAAGCTACATGTACTATGTATGGATACATTTCATAATAAACATAGAAATTAAGGGCTGCAAAATTCATGTTGGGGATTGCCTCTAAGGATGATAATAGAGGAAAATGGAACTTCAGCCTTATCTGTAATATTCTATATTTAAAAAAAAGAATCAATCCTGTGGTGAGTACTTATTTTTTTTTTAAGATTTTATTTATTTGACAGACAGAGATCACAAGTAGAGAGACAAGTAGAGAGACAGGCAGAGAGAGAGGAGGAAGCAGGCTCCCCGCTGAGTAGAGAGCCCCACTCGGGGCTCGATCCCAGGACACTGGGATCATGACCTGAGCCGAAGGCAGAGGCTTTAACCCACTGAGCCACCCAGGTGCCCCTGTGGTGAGTACTTTTTAAACATTATAACTGGCTGGGACAGGGTTGGGTGTGCAGGGGGACTTCAGAGAGAAAATCTGACTGTGCCGCTTGAAGGTAAGCAGCAGGAGGAAGAGAGTGGTTGTTTTTTCTTTCCGTTCTCAGATTATAGAAGGCATTTAATCACTGCTGCTTCTCCTCTCACAGGTATTAAAACATAGGGCCTTTCCAGGATAGAGGGAATTACATCAGAGTAGTAGACATTAGGCATCACATGCATACACACACACACACCCTGCTTGTGCACAGCTGTAGTGTTAAGTTGCCACAAGCCACAGAGCTAGGTTGTCCCAAGACTGGAGGGATGTTACCTTGTTCTTTCCATTTGGGATCCCTTTGCATGGCTGCTTGACCTGCTTACACCAACACTGTCTGAGGCGAATTACCACTTCAAATCACCCTGCTTACCTATCTTCTCTAGTAGACCTGAATGCTCTTCAGAACTTCAACAGGTATTTCATGAATTTACCAAGCTCCCTAGTAAGTGTGTTAGATACACTTTCTCTTTTTTTTTATTGTGTTATGTTAGTCACCATAAAATACATCATTAGTTTTTGATGCAGTGTTCCAAGATTCATTGTTTATGTACAACACCCAGTGCTCCGTGCAATCTGTGCCCTCCTTAATAACCACCACCAGACTCACACATTCCCCCACCTTCCTCTCCTCTAAAGCCCTCAGTTTGTTTCTCAGAGTCCACAGTCTCTCATTGTTTGTCTCCCCCTCTGATTTCCCCCAGTTCACTTTTCCTTTCCTTCTCCTAATGTCTTCCATGTTATTCCTTATGTTCCCCAAGTAAATGAAACCATATGATAATTGGCTTTCTCTGCTTGACTTATTTCAGTCAGTATAACCTCCTCAAGTCCCATCCATGTCGATGCAAATGGTGTGTGTCCATCCTTTCTGATGGCTGCATAATATTCCATTGTATATGTGGGCCATATCTTCTTTATCCATTTGTCTGTTGAAGGGCATCTTGGTTCTTTCCACTTTTTGACGACTGTGGCTATTGCTGCTATGAACATTGGGGTACAGGTGACCCCTCTTTTCACTACATCTATATATTTGGGGTAAATACCCATTAGTGAAATTGCAGGGCCATAGGGTAACTCTATTTTTCATTTTTTGAGGAACCTCCACACTGTTTTCCAAAGTGGCTGCACCAACTTGCACTTTGTCTCTCTTAATCCTCAAGACAGCCCTACGTGGTCAGTATGTTAACCTCATGTTATAGGTAAGAAAATTCCAACATACACGATTAATTAGCTTCGCCAAAGTTACAGTTTGTAACTGGTGTAGCTGGGGTCCAAACCTAGGTTTGAATGACCCCAAAGTTAAGCTCTGTAAAAGGACCAGGGAAAACAGTTGCTAAATCTGCTTCTTCAGCCACCACGTTCAGAGCTTCGTACCAGACATCACAGAAAGAATAAAAAAATAAATAAGGTGTGGTCTCTGCTGCAGAACAGTTTGGGATCCAGTAGCAGGCTTACCTCATCCAAGACATAAGAACCCTCTATATATTGGGAGACTATAATTAAGCCATCTTACAGTCCCCTCCAGGCTGAAAAAGACTGCTGCCTTTTATCTTTGCATATATGTCATAAATTCCAGGCCTTTGCATTCCCATCAGATTCCCACATCCCTTTTGGATTTGGGGGCCAAGAATTGATCACAGCCCTGCAGTGAGGGAAAGACCAGCACCGCCTCACTCTAGCCAAAGGTTCTCACGTGTGATGTAAGGGAATCCCTTCTTGGTCCAGCCTGGAGGTCTCAGGGCAATTAATATTTGAAAGTTGCAAGAAGTAACACCTAAAGCCTCCCTGTTGACGGCCAGGCCCTGATGAATTTTTCCTATGTGTTGAATTATTTTTCCTCATGTGTCCACATGCAGTGTCTGCTGAGCTCATCTGTAGCAGGAAGTGGGATCAGTGAGAACACCAGGGGACAGGGTAGAGAATGTGTCCTCTGAGCATAGCTGGAAGAATAAAACTCAATTTTTGGATGTGTTCTCTCTACTAAAACTTTGAGTTTAAGGAAGTTTTTTCCCCCCCTTTTTTTTTCATTGACCACCACCACACTTGGAAGAAAATAACTAACCTTTCATCCCAGTGAACCACAAAAGCAATTCATTATAGAGTACCCTGGAGGAAGATTAACCAAATGTCCTTAAATAAACATGGCAGGGAGTTGCCTCTGTGCCAGTTGTGTGAGGGGCAAGCATCTTGGCTACTTCTGCCTGCCCAACCTGTGTGTGGGTGGTAGGAGGGGTGTGGGGCGGTAGTGAGGTTCCTGTGGTTGCTGGAATGCAGTGGTAGTGACTGGAGGCCACTCCAGATGTCAGTGCCAACTTAGATCTGCAGAGTCAGCAGGAAGGAGAAAGAACGGGGGGAAAGTCCATTCTGAGATGTTTAAGCTGTAAGAATCCTCAGGGATTTCCTGATCCACAGGTCCCCAAATGGGCAGAACAGCAGAGTCACTTTCAAAGCTTCTCTGAAAACACCAATTCCTGGAGTACACACCAGACCTACTGAATCAGAGTCTACAATTGTGAGGCTACACATGCAGGCTGGGAAACTACTCTAGAATCTGATATCCTCATAATACGATTGGAGATGCTAAAGTTAAAGAGGGATCATGATTTGCCCATCCTCAATGGCCATGCAGGTCAGAAGCCAGAGGTCTCTGGCTGAAGTCACTCCTTTCTCTAAACCCATCATCTTCATCTTCTCCATCCTTCCAATCTCAAGGAACGGTCCCACCAAACACCCAGAGCCACAGTCAGACACCTGGGAATTACAATCACGGTCTTTCACCGTCTACATGAAACTCATGCCCAGTATTTCCAATTTTACTAATTAATACTGATAGTATAGGTCCCTTACCCACTCTCTACTTACTTTCCCAGCTCAACCCTCACCACCTCTCACACGAACTACTGTAATAACCTCTTAACTGGTATGTCGGCCTCAGGTTTGCCCACTTTATCCATTCCACACGGAAGCCAAGAGGGTCTCTGTAAGGCCTTAAAACATGAATCTGACCTAGTCACTGCCCTACACAATCTTTCAGCGGTTTCCAGAGAATGACAATTTTAAGACTTTGACCAGCCTTCATAACTGAGCTCATTTTGTGCTCTTCTCCAACTATGAACTCACATCTCCTGCAACACAAAATTTCTATTTAATTCCATTTATGCGCCATGAATTCCCGATCTCTGTTCTCACATACACACACTCACGCACACACACCAAATCTTTATTCTAAAAGACTTAAACTCTGTGTCCTCTATGGAAGTCTTCCTCAATCCCTGGCATCTGATTTTCTCTCTTTGTCTCTATAGCATTTCATGATTCCCCCCATTAAACCTTTTATCAGGTTGTCAGATTATATTAGAAATGTTTCATGTTAATTGTTTCTATTTCTTTCTGTGGTGTGAGGCCCCCTAGCACCAGAGTTCATTCCTGGTTCCTTCCAAGAATGAAACATACAACCTAGCATGGTAGGGACTTAAAGTATTTGTTTGACCAAAACAAATTCTCCTGAAATAAGTTGATGGACCTAATTTTTTTGAACCTGATTTTTTTTAAAGATGTTATTTATTTGAGAGAGAGTGAGCACGACTAGGGGGAGGAGGAGCAGAGGGAGAAGTAGACTCCCTGCTGAGTGTGGAACCTGATGTGGGGCTTGATCCCAGGACCCTGGGATCATGACCTGAGCCAAAGGAGACACTTAATCAACTGAGCTACCCAGGCACCCCTGCTTGTATCCACGTACATTACTGTTCTTGTATTCTTTGGGTAAATACCCAGTAGTGTGATTGCTGGATCATAAGGTAGTTCTATTTTTAACTTTTTGAAGACCTTCCATACGGTTTTCCACAGTAGCTACACCAGTTTGCATTGAACAAAGGTTATTTTCAACTGCAGTTCACATGACCCCCTATAGCCTGTCCTTTTTTTCTGCTGCTGGAGCACTACCCCAGCCCCACATAGCCCATTATCATGTTGCAGAAGTTCTCCACACTCAGTATAGTTTAAAGTCACAGCATCTAGGTTCTAGTCATAAATTTGTCAGCACCTTGTTTTGTAATCTTTGGTGAGAAAAGAAAATTAACTTTTCCTTCTTGGTTCTTTTAAAAAATAAAAATACTGAGAACTGAGGATCATGGAGGGAAACAATGACTTTTGTGTGTGAGTGGTAAGGATTTGGTACAGCCCTGCTAGAGGGTGACTTGATAACACCTGGAAAAACATAGAAAAGCATGCATACTTTTGACTTAGCAGTTCTACTTCTGGGTACTTTCATAAGACAAGCATCCTCAGACTATGGCTCATAGGCAAATCTGGTCTATTTTTATAAAGTTTTTTGGAACACAGCCACCCACCTGTTCTGTTACATATCACCTATGGCTCCTTGTATGTTACAAGGGCAGAGTTGAAGAATTGCAACACAGACCATGTGGCCCACAAAGCCCCCAGATTTATCTGGGCCTTTATAAAAGACATCTGCGGATGCCTGCTACGAAGTTATGAAAATGTCATTGGGTCACTCATGTGCTTCTTCAAAGGACAGGGCTTCTACACCCTCAGTCCCAAGCCTGTGACTGTAATGTAATGTCTTTAGGTTTTCAGGCCCAGAGATTGCTAAGTTCTGCTTGTTCAGCTCCATCTGGAGCCCGGGACCAAACCCTTCCAACGGCACAGTGTCCAAAGCAGCTGCTCACGTCATCTGGCTTCCCAGGGATGCAGTCTTCTCTCCTCTGCAATTCCTCACAGGAGTCCTGTTTGTTTCTCCTACGTAAATACTCAGAAATAAAAGTGCTCATTTTCCTTCCTTCCCTGAACTCTTTGAGACAATCCAGATCACCAAAACAGAGAAGAACAAGACTTGCCAAGCTCATTTCCCCTATCAAGGAGCACTGATTGTCTCTGGTGGCAGACCTCTCCTTCCATTTTGGGAAAAGGAGTCACATTTTTGTCTCAGAAGTGAATCATCCTTCCAAGAATGACCATGGTAGTTTCTGTATTTTCTTCACAGGAAGAAAAAAAAAAATAAGTTAAACATTTAATTCGGCACCCTGCTATACACATTCATTTTACAATGGAAAAAGCAAGAAGACTATTAAAAAATAATAGTAAAAAGAAAAGGCCTGGGGTGCCTGGGTGGCTGAGGTGGTTAAGCATCCAACTCTTGGTTTCAGCTCAGATCACCATGTTAGGGCCATGGGATCAAGCCCCGTTTCAGGCTCCGTGCTCAGAGTGGAGTCTGCTCAAGATTCTTTTCCCTTCCCTCTCCCTCTTCCTCTGCTCCTCCCCCTTCTCACATCTCTCTCTCTCTCTCTCTATCTCTAATATAAATAAATAAAATCTTTTTTAAAAAGGCCTAGTTCACAGGTGGTTTTGAGGGCCCATTAACATTGTCCAAACTAGCTTTTATAAACTCTAACATACTTCATAGATATACAATGAAATTATTATTAACAAAATTTGATATTCCAAAACAGCAAGTGGGAGTTACATATTGCAAAAGTTATCTATACAAAATGCCATAAATTTATTTTAAAGAATTAAGCTCACCCAAAGCAAATCCCACAAAAAGAATAAACCATACACATAAATAAATGTGTATGTATGCATCATTTCTCCCCAAAGGATAGCTTATGAAACTTTAATGAATGCATAAAACAGATAAAAACAGAGCTGTCCTTTTGAACACAGCCCTACCTTCTAGGTATCTCCAACTTCACAAAACTGGCCCACAGGACATCTCAGAAAGACCCTTGAGTTCTGCAGAATGAACAAAAAGAGGAAACTGTCAGTTCTCTAAATTACAGAAAGTTGATCCTGGAAGAACACTTAGGCAACATTTTGAGCCCATTCCTCATTTTCTAGATTAACAACTGATGACAAAAGAAAAGAAGTACTTTGCTCACAGCCATAGAAAGCTCATTGTTGAATTGACACAAGTTCAAGTTTAGATCGTATACTTAAAAAATTACCCCTCTCAACAACAACAAAAACAATAAAACTCAGAAACATGCCTGAGATGTGCCTTCTGAGAAGGCACAGAAGATTTTAGGTTCGCCTGACTGTCTGGGAAGCTTGCCTTTCTTCCTTTCTCTCTCTCTCTCTCTCTCTCTCGCCCTCTCTCTCTCTCTCTCTTTCTTTTTCTCTTTCTCTCTTTCTTTCCTTCTTAAGATTTTACCCATTTATTTTAGAGAGAGAAAGTGCAAGCAGGGAGAAGATTGGGGGAGAGGGAGAGGGAGATAGTCTCCAGCAGAGTACACTGAGCACAGAGCCTGCCACAGGGCCAGATCTCAGGACCCTGAGATCATGACCTGAGCCGAAACCAAGAGTCAGACGCTCAACCGACTGAGCCACCCAAGCACCCCTCCTGAGAGCTTTTAAGAGACCAGGTCACTCTACGCTGAGCAGGAGGCATCCAGCAGCACTCACACAGCTGCCAGGCCCTCACACCATTCATCACTCCCTTCTGAACCGCTTTCCAGACCTACCCTGGACTCTACTTCCTGACAGGTTGTATATTGTTTCCGTCTCTGAGCTCAGGGTTCATTTTTCTCCCATTTATGGCCCTGCTTTACCCTTTGGCAAAGCACTAACCATGCATCTCCCAGTTTGCCTGATCCAGCCCAGGCTATAAGCATTGGCACACTCATTCCCAATGGGTGGCCCCACTGAGATCTTTACCTTCCGAGCAGGACTCCAGCAAGACTGAGAGCGATTCTCTCCTGAAAGACCAGATGCCTACACCGTGCGAAGGAGATGTTAGGCTCTCTTGCCTCTCTCCCTAACACCCATTTACTGAATTTTGCCCTCCCAGCTGGAGGGTCGGCACGCACAGCCTCACCAGCAGATGACTCACATGCACACACATAAATACGGGTGCCTCTTACTTTGCTGGCAGGACCTGCCCTCATACTAATAATTAATATCACTTGGCACTTACAAAAGATCTTTCAGCTTTGAAAATGCTTCACAAGCTCATATTAATTGACCAGACTTGCCGGCTTCAAATATTTTCACTCTACCTCCCAAGCCTCTGGGTGTTTATCCATGCTACACCCATGCCCCATGCAGAACATTCAGCATCAACTCTGTCTTGGGAAGCTGTCGAGAGCTCAGGGCATCCCAGCTTTTCCAGCTTCGGATCCCCATAGATCCAGGCCACATGACTCCTTCTAACATACTCTTAAAGGAGCGCTGTCTCTAGGAGTTTCAGAGACACAGAGACAATGTACCTAGAGTTTTAAATTCAGAAAGATTGGGACTCAAAATCCAGAACACCTACTGAGAAAACTATCTGCCTCTGAGCCCTGGGTATTCCCTAGGTAGAACAGAGATGATAATACTCGAATGGGCTGTTATTAGGATGAAAGAAAGAATCCAATGGTTTCAGTGTGATACCCAGCACATAAGAGGTCACACTGATCATTTCATATTTTATATGCTAGTTAGGTCTAATTGTTACTATCAATTTAAAGATGGGAAACTGAGGCACAGAGAAATTTGAGTAACATGTATCAGCTTTCATGGAGAGTCACTGGGGGGAGCTGGGATTTGAGGCTGGACAGCTTGGCTGCAGAGCCTGACCTCTGATGACCACACTGCCCCACCTCTCAATAATGGCACCAAGGGATGGCAGAATCAGTACCACCACCACACCACGGAGGGTGGGCAAACTCTTCTGAATTCAGGATCCTGGTGAGGACAGATCCTAGTCTCTGCTGCCCTATGCACGGTCCCTCAGTGGTTTTCTGGTATTTGGATGAACAAAATCTTAGATGGGTTTTATATTTTTTGGAAATGTTAATAATTAACTATCAGAAGATTTTTCACTTTTTTTTTCTGTTTTCAGTAGGTTTTAGCCATTTGTGGGAAAAGAAAATTCTTGGAAACGGCCAATCTGAGTTGAGGCCCAGCTCCTCTCTTGTCTCTTTGGGTGGAAACTGTTTTCTCATCTGTAAAAATAGGTTCATAGCATCTTAAGGGAGTGCTGGAAAGGAAAAAAGATGATGTTAAGGTTCTCTGTCAAGTCAGAAGTTTTCAGAGTCCTTTCCTGTGTTATTTGTGACAACAAACAGAGTGATTTACTGAAGAGAATGCCCCCTTGGAAGAAGCAGACATGAACATTCCATAAATTCTCATCCCCACAAGGTCCTGGAGTTTTACCCAGCCTCCCTGAAAACTGGCGGTTCGGTCTCTTTCTTCGCTTTGGCGGAAATACCACAGTCTCTAACTTCTCCCGTTAACCTGTTTGGCCGCACGTGCTATTGCCAGATCCCAGGAGAAGCTGTAAGAAAAATCAAGATGAATAAAACACAGACCCTGCGAGGGAATACCCCACCATGGGATAGACACAATGATGGCAGAATCCTTGCTTGGGAAATAGAGCGATATTCTGTGAAGGGAGTCAGGAGAGATTTCAAGGAGGCAGACTGTGGGCTGGATTTTAATAATGGAAGAGGTGGGACGGGGTCGGGGGTGGTAGTGAGGGTCCAGAGGTGAGAAGGAGCTTCTGGGCGGAAGGAGTGGAGTATAGGAAGGAATGTGGAGCGTCATGATTTGGGCAACTGCTAACACTTATATTTGTTGGACCTCATTGTGTCAGGGAGAGGTGTTGGGGGGTGGACAGACTCAATCCAGAAGAGCCTTGCACTCCAGGAGCAACTCAGCAGCTTGAGATCATATTTCCTCCATGTGCAGAATGTCCAGAAATGTTATGTTGTGTGGACCCTGTCCCTCTGGATCCTAGAAGTTGTTGGTCCTCATACGCCTGTTTTCCTGACAAGACACTTCTCCCTTCAGGGAGTAACCCCCACCTCAGGCCCCGAGCTGGTCCTGCCCTTCCCCTGCAGCCACCCCCACCCGCAAGATACTCAAAGTGCTTACAGCAGCAGAGGGTGGGAGCTGCTCCCCAGAGTAGTGGAAAAATAAGCTGCTGAAAGGTTTATTTCCCCACTCAGAATATTTTTATAAAGCAAATGCACAAGGCTTGTCACCACACACACTCAGCTATTTTTAAGTTTCCTGACCAGATCTTCGGGATAAGCCTTTGGGGACGGTAAGTGGCGGCAGGGAAGTGGGCGTTGCTCTTGGCTTTGGGGAGACTGGGTCTTCTGGGAGCCCTTGAGTTTGGTTTGGCCAGAGAACATTTCTGGGGGAGGCAGTGGGGGTGAAGTGGAAGCAATTAGCCCCCTCGTCTGTTTACCTTATTCATCTTCTATGACTAGGAGGAGCTCCCACCCTTTGCCTTCAGAGGGCACAGGGGCTGCCAGGAGAAAGGAAGCTGGGGTTTCACCTCCTTCCATGCCACTGTGTCATGGATTCAGGGCACAAACAAGGGGGCCTTAATTGGTTTTGTACCATATGCTAGGCCTGGGTCATGACTCAGATGAACAGATTCCTTTCTCTTCTCCCACACTGACCAAACCTCAGCCAGATGGGGCTGGTGGGTGAAAGGTTGAAAAGCCAGAAAGGGCAAAGCCGTGTGAGTGATAGGGCATTCTCAGAGTTTCCAACAATGAGGTTTCTCAGCTCCTGAGGTCCCAAAATCCAGTCCACATACAAGGTCAAATGAAAATGATCCAGGTTTTGCTGGGAACTATGGTTGACTTTGTCACATTTTATCTAAATAACAGTGAAGTGGGGCGCCTGGGTGGCTCAGTGGGTTAAAGCCTCTGCCTTAGGCTCAGGTCATGATCCCAGGGTCCTGGGATCGAGCCCCGCATCGGGCTCTCTGCTCCGTGGGGAGCCTGCTTCCTCCTCTCTCTCTCTGCCCACCTCTCTGCCTACTTCTGATCTCTGTCAAATGAATACATAAAATCTTTAAAAAAAAATAACAGTGAAGTGTGGCTGTTTGTAAAGGAAAAGAAGTACTAGTGCATTCTTCATGCAAAGCAGGAGTCTTCAGATTGAATTGGCACAAAGACCTCAATAATAATTTGTGTGTTTCAATAGGGCTTACAAGTCGTGCGTCACCTTGGTGCTCCAGGCAGCCGGATAGGGTATGACAATGCCGTCCTCCTCAGTTTACACGTGAGATAACGTAATACCAACACCTAAATACAGAGCACTGTCAAGATGCAGATCTTCTGAATTCTAGACAAGACTTTACAAATGTAAATGCTTTAAAAAGCATGCTTCTTAATAAAAGTACGATGGAAGTTTCTCTGAAACTCATAAAGTGAAATAAATTGCTGAATGAAACAAAACCTGTAAATGTCACAACCAAGATCTCAAACTAAGTCTGTCTGGCACGAAATGGGTGGGTTGCTTTCCCCCCTACCCCCACCAACAACAGTGTTCTCCATACTCTTATTGTTGTTAACATTCAAATTTAATACTGTGTTCCCCCTCTGGACTGCAGAGATGTGGGGTGCTAACTTGCTCTGAGTATAGTTATTTTCAGCTCTCGCTTTATGTTCCTGTTCCCAGCTTCTGCTCCATGGCTCTGGCCACCTCATCACTACCTCTCCTGCCGTTCTTGCTTGCTCTGGTCTTCTCTTCCATAGCCCGAGCTCCACCCCTACAAGCATGTTGAGTGCACAAGAATCTGCAGTAACAGAAGGACAGGATCACCCATAGGGCCACTTAAAGTCAGGGGTAGATATCACTGCTGTGAAAGGTCATAGGCCATTTACCCTCCCTAGAGCTGTATTTCTTTGTGTCCCTGACCCTGTCCACCACAGTGCTGTGGGGACCTCTCCTCCCTTCCTCAGTTCTGGGATCCCCCATCAAATCTAGTTAGTGATTTAGACATTTCAGCTAGATGATGAAAATGACCTGACTTTAGCAAACAAATCACTTCAGGTTGCTTTTTTGTGTTATCCCTCCTCCCAGCTCTTCATCTCTAATCAGAAAGGAAAAATCTCAATCTGTTGCTCCTTCTTAGGAACAAAAAAAAAAAACTTTTCAGAGGCCCCCCCAAAAGCTTCACAGTCTTGTCCCATGTCCACCCCAAACCAATCAAGGGAATGGATTAAAAAAAAAAAAAAAAAAAACCACCAAGGATTTTCTTCTAGACCAAGAGATAGGGTCCCCCTCCCTAGCCTTATGCAGGAGGAGTGACATCTGAAAAAGATCAGAGCTGTAGATGCAAGCAAAGGGGAGGATGTATTTAGTTGATCGATATTCATCATTAGCTGCTGTAGCAACCCACAAATCTTAGTGACTTTGTGTTTTCTTAGTGACCTTTTTATTAAATTTATTTTTAGAAAAGTTTATTTCTCACTTACTCAGGGTCCGATGTAGGCCTGGTGGCCCTCCTAGGTAGCTCCCCCCGCCCCAAGCAGTGATTCAGGAATCCAGACCTTTCCCAGTCTGTGTTTCTGCCAACACAGAGCCTCCCCTTCCAACTGTGGGGATGATGGGCTAAGGGGAAGCACACATGAGACTTAACCACCTCCTCTGAAAGCGATCACATTGTTTCCATTCATATTTCATTGGTCAGAGTGAGTCACATGGTCCAGCCAAGTGCAGAGGAGGCTGGGACATGTCAAGGAGAACATGAGTATCAGTAACACTAGCAAATGATGGCATGGTGGGCAATTCACAGAACCATGAGCCCTGTTCCCTCAGCAAGAGAGTCATCTAAGGCAAGTCTCCACTCTTAACAAAACAAAAAACAATCAGAAGATCTGACATTATAATCACTTCTCAAATCTGTAACAGTTCCATAAACGTTTTAGCTCAGGTCTGTAGTATAATACCTGTGTTTCCCTCCTGGCCCAACCCTATTTCCCCAGCATTTTACTTAAAACATAAATTATGGTGTTGCAGACAGATTTTATTTTCCATTACCTAAAGAAAACACCAAGAATTAAAGCTTCTTTCTTTGATAACTTCCCATCTCTATTTGCTTTGATTTAACATACTTATATAAATTATACACTAACAGATCCTAGGGTAAGAATCCCATTTCCCTAAGTTAAAAAAAAAAAAAATCCTCCAAGCTATCTTTTTTTCAATTAAAAGTCTTCTTCTTCATCATTATCTTTCTTTTGGCAGACAAAGAAATATTACACCAGAGCTTTGCAGTCTGCTTCTCTTTGACTGAGGCTTGTCTGAGATGGAGCTAAAAATGAGGAACTTTGGATGGTTTCCAGTTGAATTCTATGGTTTTCTTCCTGTGTCAGCCTTTTGCCTCCAGAAAATTCTGGGGAAATTTAGTGTGGGCCATGGCTGAAAGGAAATTAAAGGTTCCAATTCTGTCCCTACTAGACAGCACACCTTGTTGCTCGGCCATAGCTGGTGGAAAGGAACGAGTGCCTTGAATTGGTTCAAAGACCCAAAGACATTATCAAGCTCTTAGTGCACATCCTGAGGCCAAGAACTGGAAATAGGAAATTGAAAGAAACAGTTTATGACTCAAATGAGCATTTCTTGAGTGGATTTTTTAACGTTCCAAAATGTCATTTTTAATACCTCCCTGTCATAATGGAAGTTACCATTCACTTCCACGAAAGGCACAGGCCTCAATGTCAGGCTGAAGTTAATCAGGAGAATTGCATTTGTACCCAACTTTACTATGACTAGCTCTGGGACCTTGAGATTAATAGTCCCCTCTATGAGTCTATTCCCTCACCAAATATAAGATGAATTTAGGGTCCCATCCAATGTAAGGGACAATGTCTCACTTATCTCTCTGTCCCAGCACTTGGCACAGGGTCTAATTCCCAATAGTATAATTAATCATTATAAAATGATTCATGAATGAGATTGTATTAGTCTGCCCAGGCTACCATTATAAAATACCACAAAATGGGTGGCGTACACAACAGAAATTTATTTTCTCCCAATTCTGGAGGCCAGGAATCCATATTAAGGTGTCATTAGGGTTGTTTCTACTGGGGTCTCACTTCGTGGCTTGCAGATGGCTACCTTCTCACTGCGTCCTCACATGGCCTCTTCTCTTTGCATGCACAGAGAGAGAAAGGGAGAGATCCCTGGTGTGTCTTCGCTTTTTTTAAGGACACCAGTTACCAAATTAAGGCCCTACCTTCTGACTTCATTTAACCTTAACTGCCTCCCTAGGAATACAATCATGTTAAGGGTAGGTCTTCAGTGTAGGAATTTGGGAATGAGAGAAGGACACAATTCAGTCCACAACAGAAACCTATGATTTCTCTCTTTATACCTTATCATGGAAGAAAAAGATCTTAATGCATTACATTTTTATGATAGGCTTTACATGCTATTCTCCTGTGATATGTTATTATCAACATTATCAAAAGTAAAGAATTGTCACTGCAGGTAAATCAGAAATATTTGGATGATTAAGCTTTAAAGACAAATCTAATGCAGTTTTCACTGTGGAGGGAAGTCTCCAGTTCTGCTAGCCTTGGAGTATGTATGATAAACCTGTCTCACATGCATTTCATCACAGAACTGACAATTAGATCCCTTTGTGTACCTACTGACAAAATAGGTTTTATATCCTTGATATAATGTATCTTAAAATATTTAGAGGCTGTTTATTTGATGCCTGCAATTGAATTATAAAAGTTTATAAGGACCCTGTGACTTTACTAAAATTGAAATTGGCAACAATGTGATGCAGGAGGATCTTATGTTTATCCAGATCCTTTCACCCCTGTTCAGGTGTAGGTTTCAAGGCAGAACTGATATTGAATGAAAAGGAACAGAAAGAGAGTGTGTGTATGTGTGTGAGAGAGGCAGAGAAAGAGCTAGAGAGGAAACAGCAGCGAAGTCCATTATTCATCCTATTGTGAAAGCTGCCTGTGAAATCAAAGTGCAGATCTCACGTCCTTAGAAAGCTGTTCTAGTATCGATCAAGGCTGCTCATAGCGTGTGTACAGAGAAATGACTTAAGCACAAATGAGAGCCCCAGGGGCAACACAAGATAGAAGACCTTTCTTTCTTTTTTTTTTTTTTTAATATTTATTTGACAGAGAGATCACAAGTAGGCAGAGAGGCAGGCAGAGAGAGAGGGGGAAGCGGGCTTCCCGCTGAGCAGAGAGCCCGATGTGGGGCTCGATCCCAGGACCCTGAGATCATAACCCTGGCCAAAGGCAGAGGCCTAACCTACTGAGCCACCCAGGTGCCCCAGAAGACCTTTCTTTACTATTTAATGAAGGTAATCACATGAATATAAAATATGTAATTATTGTATTGGGATTATAATGTGGTATATTCTAATCTTTAACATTTATATAAAAGTAATGCAGTCTATTGTTACCATGACAAATCCTATTTGAGAGGTGGCTGCATTTACCGAAAATCTACCACATCTCACATGCATTTCATACGGCGTTAGGGACCCTAGCTGCAACTGCTCTCCAATTATTTTGGCAGTATATATTCTACTTTAAAGATAAATGAATTACTTTTCAAGTTTATCTGAAAGTGAATGTTTAAATTCACCTTTGAGCACTGATTGTGCCTTTGTCAGGGGGAGGGAGGATCCAATGCTTTAGTGAATATTTTGTTTCTCAAAGATACGTTCAAAATTCCATTTTACTTCAAGATGACAAAAAAATAAACTGTTCTTTGCATAATAGCATAAAGTTGGTCATCGTTGCAGATAGATGGGCAGCTCTGCAGACCTTTCATGAAACCCATTATGTGACTTTTCCTTTCTTAGGAGCTTCAGGTGAGTTCTGGACCAAAGGCAGGGAGAATTATGCTAGCAGTAATATCTCTCTTATGCTGATTCCTTGGGCCAGACAGTTTACTAATTCCTTTACATATTTTAACCCTTTAATCCTTGCAGCAACCTTATGAGATATGCTCTGTTATTATTCTCACTTTACAGAGGAGTGAACAAAGACGCAGAGAAGCAACCTATCCAGAGTCACAAAGCTGGTACGTAATTGAACCCGGATTCAAACTCAGGGATCTTGGTGAGCACTCTCACTGGGAAGAGAGTAGTTGGCTTTTGCATTATAGTGACACATTGAGAGTGGCAAGCAGGTGGAGGAGGGTGGATGGGGGTTAAAAAAAGTAGATAGGCAATTGGCAACCCAGTTGAAGGGTTTTCCAGTCATAATTGATCTTGATAGGGTTCAGAGGGCCCATATTTCACAAAACTCCATCCTGAGGCTGGTGGCACATATTAATAAAATAACAAATTTTTTTCTTCTGTGTATTGATTGCTTAGGCTGTGCTAATAAGTTCCTTATATATGGTCCTGACTTATTCCTTGGAACAATGTAGAGTGCCAATGAAGAAGGAAATAAGAGATCAACACTTGATCAAGTATATTGAGTTTAGGCCTTAGGGTTTGGTGCAAGGGAGAGAATCCAATGAATTGAGACTTGGGTTGGAAAGCTGTGAGGTGGATAGAAGAAAAAGGTTCCTGAGTGAGGTAAGAAAGTGGTGAGTGGATTTTGTCAGACTCTGGCATTGTGGATCATGGTGACCCTGGGGCATCTTAAGGACAGGACTGAGCCTCCAAAATTGGCCATATGATTGGACCCAATGCTTCATATCATGGTGGAGCAGGCTTGGCCGACTCCATGGAAGAAGAAAATACTTTCAGGGACAGGTGTCACAAAGAAGCTTGTTGTTGGCACTACCAGAGGTGACACTAGGCCATTTCATCATATCACCACCTAATATGGAGGCTTACTTTAAGCATCTTGAAAGAAAGGGCACAATGAAGGGAATACAAGACAACATCTATTTAAAATGAAATTTGGAAATTAAAACAAGGGTCAGAAGATCACAAGATTATAGCAACTCTGTTTCTCACCTCTCTATTAAGATAATAATAGCTCAATTCAATTTCATGCCAAAATAAATCTGACTTTGTGAAAATTTTAATTTCTGATGTAATCTATGTTAGGTATGCATATGAATTACAGTTAAAAGGATGGAATATTAAAGGGGGTCTGGGTGGCTCAGTGGGTAAGTGTCTGCCTTCTTCTCAGGTCATGATCCCAGGGTCCTTGGATTGAGCTCAGCATTGGGCTCCCTGCTCATTGGGGTCTGCTTTTCACTCTCTGTCTGCCGCTCCCCTCTACTTGTGATCTCTCTCTCTCCCTCTCTCTCTCTTAAATAAATAAAATCTTTTTTTTAAAGGATGGATAATAAAATAGAAACTTAACAAAATAAGCTAACATCATGACAGTTGAGTGATTTTTTTTTTCTGGACTATACTTCTTATACATATTTGAAATGAGACAAATGTAATTGTTTTTCACTCCATGGGTATCATGTAAAACTAACTATATGTACACAAAAACACACACACACACATTCATTCATATACATATGTACACTAAAGTGCATACTACTAAAAGTCAGAATCAAAATCAAAGTCCCCTGCCCTTGAGGGCAACAGGTAATGCTCTGGCATCCAAGGAGTTGATAGCCCGAGGGAAAGGGAGTGGGTAGGAACAACAACAGGAAGAAGAAAAAAAAAAAAAAAAAAAAAACCCAGCTCCTAATGGCAAAGCTACAACCGCAGCAACAGTGTGCCAAGTTGGAATGTTTGGAGAACACTAATCTTTAGATAATAAACCCATTATATTTGCATCTCAGAATACCAGCCTTTCACAGGGTAACTTGAGCTCCCTAATTCTCCTTGTGCAGAAGAACAGGAACAACTGGGCATCCTTTTAGGCAAACTTGGGTTTCAGCCTGTCTTCCCGAGCCTCACACTTTCCTAGGACGCACAACTCCAAATTTTATGAACTACCTTTTGTGTTGGTGAAAGATCTGCTTCCATCTGTGTTCGTTTTACCGGGCTACCTTTCCTCTAAATGACAACCTCAGCAAATTGTTGCTAGGCAGTTTTAAGTTTGTTATTCCTCTGTAACTCCTAGAGCCATGATCTACCTTCTGCCATCTGCATTTCTCACATGAGTAGCAATAGCCAAGCCTTGTTGCTACAGACCAGATATAGAAAGATGCATCCGAAACTCAGAGACCGCATCACCTCTTCAGAACGACACTAAAACAAGAGCCCCTACGTTTATTAATAAGGCACACAAAGCTTTTTGGATCTGGCCCCTATTTATCGTTCTAGCCACATCTCTTGCAACTCCCACATGCACAGATGCTACCTTCCAGCCAATCTGGGCAACTTACACCTCCCTGAAGGCATCGAGCCTTCATGTCCCCTGTCACCTCGCAAGTGTGGCCTCTGCTTTCGGTGCTCCTTCCCACACATCACCCAGCAAGGAAGCACCTACACTTCTCCATCCTTGGCTCAGGCATATCGCCCACTCTTGGAAGTGTTTGTTCACCACCGTCACCTACCTCCAAATTGGCTTTATTTTTAATCCCCCCTGTTCTTCCACTTGCCTCCACCCCGTCATGGAAAACATCTATTATTGAATTTAATGAAGGGGGGGGATTCGGAGGGGGAGACCAACAATGAGAGACTGTGGATTCTGAGAAACAACTAAGGGTTTTAGAGGGGAGGGGGTGGGGGGATGGTTGAGCCCGGTGATGGATATTGAGGAGGGCATCTATTGCTGGGAGTCTGGGTGTTCTACACAAACAATGAATCATGGAACACTGCATCAAAAACCAATGATGTACTGTATGGTGACTAACATAACATAATAATAAAAAAATGAATTTAGAAGAGGAGATGCTCTATTATATAATTCAAAGCTGATATCATCAACTTCCTACTGTGTCCCTCCCTTAGTCCTGATGGACAGAACATGTCCCATTCATATATGAATCCGTAGGTCCTTGTATATGACTTGGCTCTGAGCTGGGACTCAATGTGTGCTTGCCAAATTAATGGGAGAACAAGATGGTAAGTGAGAAATAGGGTTGTGGAGACTCAAGGAGCTCTCCATTCTAATCAAGATGAATGTGATAGATCCTCTGAAATGAAACACAACAACATGTAATTCAAATCATCTACACTGTGTAAACAGACTCCCTTCCTCAAAAGCATAGATATTTCCATTGTACTCCTCTTAGGCTTTTGTGACTGAGCTGCAATTTTTCTTCTATCTCGTCTCACACTCCAGAAAATTTTTTTTCAGTTAAACTGAATTTCCTTTAGTGTCTGGAATGCACCATCTTTGTACTTCCTTCCCGCACGTGCATGTGTTCCCTATTCCACTCAATGCTTCCCCCATCCCAAATCTTTGGCCTTAATGAATTCTATTGATTTTTTCAGGTCTCAGTATAGACACGGCATTCTAGAGAATAGTAGCCTTATCTAATATGTGAACCATTGTTAGATTCATTTTCTCTGTTTTCCCATAGAATCCCATTTTCTTCCAAAATGTTATGATGGGTCCAAGAAAGGGAGCAACCCAGACAGTCAAGAACCATTTGAATAGGCTTTAAGAGAGGTACCAGGCGCAGTGGTGAAAACCCAGCAGAGGTGGTACAGAAAGTGGTGACCTCCTAAATGACCAGCTAGAGGACATGCATTCTTCCCTGTCATTCATGCTGGAGAAACATCCCCACAACAGAGAAGGGGGCAAAGGGAGGTCATCATGAATTCACAGAACACTTCATTATTTATCTTCAAACAGCTGCTAGGGCCAGAGCACTCTCTGATGTCAACTCACAACAGTACTAATCTCAGAACCTTTCTCTGCCCAGCTCACCTCTACACTCTGACTCAGTTTTGCTCCTGAAGCAATCAGAAACAGAATTTTTGATATTCGAAAGGATAAGTAAGAGTATAAAGTGGAGAAATAGAATAAAAAAAAAAAAAAAAAACCTCATCAAAGAACACCCACATTTACACCCCCTACCTACTATGGGCTTCCTGATCTGAGAAGGGGAAAAGCTTAAATTTTAGTAAAGTATAGTATTTTGACCACTAAAGGGGATAGGACATTTTGATTACTCAAAGTTATATTGTGGTTTAAAACGGATAGAAGTCACATTTTCTCTAAGGGTGAGCAGATCAGCTGTTGGGTTACCAGGGATTTTCATCCAAGGAGGCAGGGATAGAAGAGGAAAAATACACTCACTTTCTTTCTTTTTTTTTTTTTTAAGATTTTATTTATCTATTTGACAGAGAGAAAGAGAGCGAGAGCGAGAGAGAGAGAGAGAGAGAAAGCACAAGCAAGGGGAGCGGCAGGAGAGGGTTAAACAGAGCAGGGAGTCTGACTCAGGGCTCAATCCCAGGATCATGACCTAAGCCAAAGGCAGACACCTAACCAACTGAGCCACCCAGTGCCCCAAATACAGTCACTTTCTGATTGTACCACACCCTATCTACTCATCCAATATGCTAGGAACAGAAGAAAGGGAGGGAGGGAGAAGAAGTGTTTCAGCGTGGACATTGTCCCATCAGCACAAACAGCTGTTTTGGTAATTTTGTTTCTACCTTGGAGAAGATGACTCAAGAAGTCATGGCTCTCTCGCAATAGCCAGTAAGAGCCTTGAGTTGACTGATTTTCCACTATATATCTTCTAATCATATTCTTTGGTGCCCACTTGGAAACCGTTCTATGTACAGTAGAAAGAATCCGCTGACCAGCTGTAATGAGCACTCACCCCCATGGGGTAATCATAGTTCTTTCTGGGTGTGAGTGAGTAAAATGCTATTCTGCTTTAGGCTGTAGTCACCTGCAGATATGTGGGGGATGAGTGTGCTCAGTTGGTAACTTCTACATATGCTGACAAAATAGAACAGGCATGGGAAAGTTTCATTCCAGTGGACCTCTTAGATGGCCTCTCCATTTAAACGCTCCCCCTTTCCACACCCCTAAAATTTTTTCACAATCTGGTGAGTTGTTTTGTTTCTTTTTTTATTTTTTTAAAGATTTTATTTATCTATTTGGCAGAGAGAGAGAAATCACAAGTAGGCAGAGAGACAGGCAGAGAGAGAGGGGAAGCAGGCTCCCCACTGAGCAGACAGCCTGATGCAGGGCTCTATCCCAGAACCCTGAGATCATGACCTGAGCTGAATGCAGAGGCTGAACCCACTGAGCCACCCAGGTGCCCCTGTTTCTTTTTTTAAATCACTACCACACTAAGTCTCTTATTTGGCAGGTGCTTTGCATGTCATCTCTTAGTTGAGCATCACCACAGTCCTTTAAGTTATGTATCAGTGTCTCTTATTTTACAGATGACACAAAGGGGCAAGTAAACTTCAAGAACTCAGTAAAAGATACAACCAACAATCTATCCCCAAGCCCACTACACCTAGTTCTCTCACCTCTCTGTATTGTCTCTTTTGGCAAGAAACAGAAGGAAATTTTCTGAATTATGAAAGCCCTCTTTCTTTACCTCTGGGTTGTAGAAAACCTATACCCACCTAGTGACAGGGAATGGCCTCCCACCCTGCCTATCTAACTCTACAACCTGTAAAATCTATTTCAGCATTTGAATGGAAAGCTGTGAAAGCTCCAGCTGAGGTCCGTTCCAACACTCCATTTTCACTCATCAGTGGAAAACAGCTTCTAGAATCAGCTGAAGCTGGCAGGTTGTCCTTATGGACAAAGCCCATAAGGCATTAGAGATGCCCAGGATACCTTGGCTCAGTCCACCTGGATACAGAGCTTTCCAAAAGAGAGCAAATTTGCCCTGTTTGACAAGCAGGAAGAAGATTCCAAGAGCTCTCATCATATCCAAAGTAGTTTGGACTCCAGTCTCTAAGAAAACTGCCATCATACGAATCCCATGGCATATAATTACACTTGAAGGAATCCCCTGCCCTAAGAGAATCCTAGGATCAGCAGGAAACTTTACTCACGAAGCTACATGTTTCTGTATCTAAGTTAATTCTCTTAATGTTTATGGATTCTCCTTATGGTTCAAATACCTATGAATCATGTTGATTATTGACTTTCACATCCTCCCAGTAGATTTAGCCTGAGCAACTAATATTCTTTTTGCCAAATGACGCTTTCTTGAAGCACAAAAAGACTTCTAAAGAAAAGTCTATGGGCGGTCCATCAGAAAAAGAAAAAAAAATGCATTTATTTTCCAATTCACAGATTTTAGAGATAGAAAAGATGCTTTTTTAAAATGGCTCTTTAATAAGATATTCATGTTGCGGCTGGAGTAAATTTAATCTTCAATGCCCCTCAGGAAAAAAAAAAAATCAGAGATCTAGTATAATCTTCCTGTGGGGTAATGTTTTTATAATCTAGAGCACCATGGAAACATAAATCTATGCATATAATGCCCATCCATTTGTAATTTTTCACCCACTAAACCTAATACCTACATTAAGCAGTGCTGCTTCCAGGAGAAAAGACCCTCGAGATTAAGAGTCTGTAAAACAAAACAAAACACAAAACTAATTTTAGCCTCTCAGAGTTTCAAAATGGCAATGTTTTTCATTTATTTCGTGTCATCAGTCTTGAAGACCTCGATTAGATCTCCCTCCTATAGAAGTCTTCCTTAAACATCCCCCTAACTGCAGAGCTCTTTCCAGGTGGGTGGGCTTGCTTGCTTGCTTGCTTTCCAAAATATTTAATACACACTGACATATTGTCTTTGCAAATCATTTCATGTGTCAGTAAATCTATAAGCTTCTCAAGAGCAGAGAAAAGGGCAAAAGCATTGAACTATGAGAGAAGTCCAGCCTTCCCAGTGGCTTTCCATGTGATTTTAAATAGATCACTTCTTAGCTACACCATTTGTTCTCATTTATAAAAAGATTATTTGGTCTCCAAGGCCCCATACAATTTTAATATGCAATGGTTTTATGATGAACTGTATCACAGTAGCCATTTATCCCAAACTCTCCTCGCGGGATGTATAAAGCCTAGGTTCACCAGCTGTAACCACCATCAAAGCAGTGATACCATGTCAGCCTTCCTTGATTCCAATGTCTATTACTGTGGGACATGCAAAGAAGAGCTCAGAAGCTATTCCATCAAAGGAACGAATAGTTACTTTGTAAATGGACTGGCATTTATTAAACACATAGACTATTCCAGATATAAAATGTGCCTTGCCTATGTAGTCTTCAGAACACAAGTGAAGTAGACACAGTAATTCCAATTTAACTAAGAAAGATGATGGAGGTTCATAGAGAATCAGTGATTTGTTCAAGGTGCCACAGTTGGTGGCCAGCTTGGCACCGAAGGCCGTCTGGCTCGTTTGCACGTACTTTCTCTGCACCATTCTACCACAAGTCTCTAAGCCTGTCTGCAAAACAGTGTGCACACCCACGCTGCTGTATTTTGTGCTACTATAAGGAAAGGGCTTATTTATGCTGAACTGATCAGGATGGCAACAGTACTCAGCCCTAATTTGATGAACAAAGAATTAGGGGAGAGGTCGGGTTTCCCACCAAACCCTCCCAGGCACATGGGCAAGCCAGAATGAAGTTGCAAAAGGGGCTGGGAAAGCATGCAAGATGAGATGATGGTGCTTTAGGTTTGTGATCAGGAAAGCCTGCGGCTCCTGCTATCGCTGCCAGGCCTGCAGATTAAGTTTCTTTCTTTCCTTCTTCAAAAGCAAGAATGCTGAGACCCTAAACTTGTTTTCTTTCAAATGTTATAAGCCTTTCAGGAAACAGCTTTCTCTGGGAACCTGCTCATTACAGAAAGCCCCTTGAAGAAGTGCCAAAACATAGTTAGCAGGGAGAGGGGAGGGGCGGGGAAAATGTTGGGTTGATTCAGCAGAGCCATTTGATGGTGAAAATGCTTTTATCAAGAAAGCAGAGAATAGCCTGGTGCCTTCTCAACCATGCAGAGCACACAGACTCCTGGGAAAGGAACTCACATTGGGGAGAACTGTGTAGCTGGAAACAGATTTCTGAAACTTAAGGGCGATATTAAACTTAATAATTATAATAATAGTTCCTATGTACTGAGGACTCCAGGCATGGAGATCAGGGCTTTCTACTGTATTTAATCTCATAGCCACTCTGGATAGATGTAATTACCTTTATAAAGGAAAAAAATCGAGGCTCGGAGAATAGAAAGGACTTGCAAATCTCACATAGGTAGGACATGGCCAAGGTATTATTCGAAGCCCAGCCTGCCAACAAAGTTCACATTACACTGTCTCATCTTTCAGTATCTGAGGAAAGGAAGCTCTGGGCCATGAGGCCAGTTTAAAACAAAGTAGTATTCAGGATGGAGAAATTGGAGGAGCATGTTCATGAGTTAGGATTCCACATGGAACCACCCTGAGGTCACTCTATTTTTAACAGTGAAAAAGAAAGACCTGGAGCCCTAGGGTACATGACTATTGCCATTCCCACGTGTCCAAGTTTACAGGACATGGATGAGAAAAGTGCCACTGATCTCTGAGCATATTCCACATGTATAGGCATCAGGACTTGGAAACTATCCCCAGAATCATTTCCTGAAAAGTTCCTTGGAGGAAAAAAAATGGGAGGGCATGGGGCCATTGGTGGAAAGCAAATATCTTGGGCTTTTGAGTTAGACAGTTCTAGCTGTGCATGTTGGCTCTGACATGTATTAGTTCTCTGGTTATGGGCAAGTGGAATAAGCTTTTAGAATCTTGATTTCCGGATCTGTGAAGTGGATCTAAGAAGTGTTTACCTTGTAGGGGTACCTTGTAGAGGTCAGAGACATTGTACAACAGTGACTAAAGAGTAATCATTGCAAAGCGATCCCGTGATTATTGGGGGGTTTCATGGTTTTTATCGCTGATGTTGATATTATTCTTGGTATGGTTGTGGCTGTTGTAATTATAATTATTAGTAGTAGCATTTCAGAAAGCATATAGGCACATGGGCATGGATTGATTCCTCATACTAAGTAATAATTAAGGACTTAATTTAGAGTAATAACTAATCAAAACAATGACATATGATATTTACTGAGTGACTGCTATGTGACAGGCTTGCTTCTTAGTACTTTCACGTCTTATGTCATGTAATCCACACAGTCACCCTACTTGGTAATGAACACAATGTTATTTACTCAGAAGGTGGGAAAACTGAGGTATAGAGAAGTTAAGTAATGTCTTCCAAAGTCACACAGAGAGAGAATTTGGGCAAGGATTCTTACCCAGGAAATCTGACTCAGGCAAGTTTCCTGTGAGCACTTAAGAGTGGGAATTGTCTATATCATGTATTTACACACTAGGTTCTGCAGATCCCTAGGAGCTGCCAAATGTTAAGAAAAATCCATATGAGATGGACTATGGTCTACATATTCATATCTGCATAGTTGCTCTTACTACTTTTATATGTTGAATTTTCATAAGAGATCTCATTTAAATAAAGGATTTTGTGGCTGACAAGCATTAAGTAATTTGGTCTAGATAGAGCGTTCTTCATGAGATAGAAGTCCATGGGGTTCTGGCACAGTTGGGTCAGTTAGGACCCCAGACTGGTGGGGAACAACCATATTTAACACCATGTTGACTTTCACTTAATTTGTACAAGGTCTGACCCTATTTATGGTGGAACTAACATGTGATTCTTCTCAATTGGGAAGGAACATAGGGATAGCTTGGGTAAGGCAGACTTCACCACCCCCAGTGGGGCACTAAATAACCTGATAGTTTCAGCACTCTCTTTATGAACAGCAGCCCTGCAGCTAATTTCCTGGTGGCCTTTGTCTAATGGAGGGAAAGATATCTGGAGCTCCAAAGATGCTTGGTTGGCAGACATTGCTGGGATAGTTGGTTGGTGTAAGTTAGAATGAATTATCATTATAATATTATTTATTATTCTCTTTTAACACTGAGATGATTTTAAAGTACTTTTCCATATCTCTGTACCTCTTGAAATTTCCCCCTAAAATGTCCATTGTTAAAAAAAAAAAAAAAGAAGATAAGGGTGAATTCTGTGACAGGGAATGGCCTTAAAAGAATAGAGGGGTGTCCTTAAAGCAGTAATCTCAAGAGTTCTCAGCCATCTCATATTATATCTTTAAAAAGTCAAAATGACCACCATACACATGACTGAGGTTCAAATTTTGAGAAACCCAGTCTTCATTCCTTTCATATCTAAGAGCTCATTCAATGGATGGAGAGGTGAGGACCACAGGCATCAACTGCAGCACACCTTGATTAGTTTATTCAGAGAAGGAAGACTTGATCACTTTTCTCCATGGTCCCTGGGGACAAAGAACACTCTGAATGGATGATCCTTCTTCTGGGTTCCCAAGAGAAGACAATAGCCTGGGATCATCTCAGAATTATCATTGCACTCCCCAACTACAGACTCACCCTATTATAGGAAAAGGAGTCTCAGGTGCTGGTCATTTGCTCACTATGGGGATGAATCATTATTTCCCAAAGTCAGCTCCTTCCACTCTATCTGTGTATCTTTTGTCATTGAATGGCACCATTCTGATCCTAAGCTAACCAAATCAGAAATCCATTGTGGATGGTGCCTTCTCAGGCTCCTCTCCATTACCATCCAAAGCTAGCTCGTCCTCTGGTCCATTCTTCTTCCCTGGCCCATCCTGCGTCATCCATTGACTGTGCAATTGCTGCCTGTACACGTGCACTTCCTACCCATTCTCCAGGCTGCCGTCGTAATGAGATTTCCAGAGCATTTGTGTGACAACTCATTCTCCTCCATAAATACTTCAGTGGCTCTCCATTACCCAGTTCAGTGCTGTACAAACTTTTACACTGCGGAACCTCTCCTTCAAGTGAAAGTTACAAGGATACATAATACAAATGGAAAGACATAAAATTAGAACAGCTCTGCTTTAAGTTAAAGAAGAGAAGCAAAGCACTAAAGCATCCCTTCAACTGAAACACATACACACACACACACACACACACGCACCAGGAGGCCTGGTCCAGAAACAGCTCCCAGGGAGATGAGGGATTCAAAGGAGTTCAGTTGGAAAGTCACTATCCTGTGGCTAATACCTGAGTTTTCATAGTTCTCAAGTAAGGCAACACGCATGATATAGTAGGCTTCTCTGGGGCCCACCTTATCCTCTCAGCTCATCTGTAATTGGAGCTATCACCATGATAGAGCAGTCCCACTCACCTAATGCTACCCTCTGGACCAACCCTCAGCTGATGAGGAAAGGTGCTATTGGGTACATCCTGCAGGCACCCATCTGTAAGGGGAATTCTGCAAATTTCTCAAAGGCCCTGATGAAATGGAGCCCCTCTGACTCATGATGTACCCTCAAACTGGCTTTTCTTTCTTGCCTGCCTCCCTTTGCCTGCTCCCTGACCATCCCATTCTCAGGATGGTTCTCCAGGGAATATCCCAGTTTTGCAACCAGAAGTCCTGCATCCCAAGACCCCCCTCTGTTGTGGCCAAATCAGGATTGTTGGTCACTCTTATGATTCTCTTCCAGATAGTCTCACCCAAGTCATTGTCTTGGGCTCTGCTTTTGGGAGGAGTCCACACTAAGATCTATTAAGCCATGCTGGAAAGCAAGTCTTTTTATTAGGACTACCAGAACTGGAATCAGATGGAATCTTTGGCATTTAACAACTATGCTGCTAGAAGCAAGTTACCTTGCTTCTATAAACCTTAATTTCCTTATCTGGAAAATATGGATCGAATATCTGCCTTTAGTAGGTATGGGTATGCTTTCATCTCTTTTCCACATTATTAACTAGCATATAGTTGCAGAATAACTACTACATTCTCTGCGACTAGATACAGCCATGTGACTAACTTCTGGACAACAGGATGCAAGCAGAAATATTGTGGATTAGTTCCCAGAAAGTTTTCTTAGAAAACTTCTAATATACTCCCATGACCCTCTTTCTTTTATCCCTTCTTCCTCGCTGCTGACTAGAATGCAAACAAGATACCTAGAGCTAGAGTCACTGAATTTGGGCTATGACATGGCCTGGGGCATGAATATGAAGGCTCAATGAAAAATAAGCCCAGGTACCTGACACAGTCTTATACCAGAGCCACCGTCATACCCCGGAACTCCAGATTTGCACATGAGAAAAACACATGTGTATCTTGTTTATGTCATTGTTGCTGAGGGATGGGAGAAATGCAAATATTATTCTCAGCCAAATTTAACCCTAGTTGAAACACTAATTCTTTATGTTTTTGTGAGGATTAAGAGATATTTAGTGTGTAAAGCATTTAGCATAGCACATAGATGGCATTCATTATTGACTGCGTTTGTGGTGGTGAGAGTGACGTGGAAGGTGGGAAGCGCATTAAGGATACTCAGCTGCGAGCAGTTTTTCATTGTTTTTCATTTTTCAACCAAGCTTTCTAGTCTAGTCTGACATTCCTTCCAGATACAACAGACGACTCATATCTCTTCATTCCCCAAATACACTGCAAACACCGATTCCTCCTGGTATTTACAATTCTCTTCTCTCTGCCCAGGCTATCGTTTCTCATCTGCTCCACCTGTTGACTCTGGTTCAGCCTTCAGGGCTCTGCCAGACTCACTCCCCTAGCTCCCTGGGAAGGACTAAGCACTCGCATCTGTGCTCCCACAATGCACTGCACGTCATCTCCCTGCAGAGCGTCCATTGCATTGGGTCCCCATGAGCTATAAGCTTTCCCAGCCTGGAAGCAATTCCTCTCCACAGCCTTCCTCATTTCCTGGTTTTCACCCCAAATTCTGTCCATTTTTTCCAGCTTCATCAGAATTCAAGTTGTGAGTGTGATACACATCTCTTATACCAGAAAAATGCAATGTGCCTTGATCATTTTGTGTTGTTTCTCCAAGAAAATGTGGCTTCCAAAACCTAATAGGCAGTGTCCCTGACCTCTTAATGAGATGTTTCAAAGGACCACAGTTCTGAAGATGCCACCTTGTACAGAAGAGTTGCTTTGGGAATGAAACCTAGTGAATGAAGATAAGCAGCTCTAAACTGATGTTTACTCACAACACATTTGACACCAAATACTTCATGTCTTTTCTAACACCACTTCTCCAACTCTCCAACACCAGCTGGGTATATCCTACAATTCAATTCACTTCTGACCCTATAGCATCAGATCTCGTAACATAAGGACTCAGTCCTACAAGACTGCCCCCAGTTCAAATGCCAGTCCCAGGCTGTCATCAATACTTTTGAACAGCCAACTATAAACTCGGGAGGTTCCCACAACCAACCCCCTCCTCAGGTTCAGTAATTTGCTAGAATGATTCGCAGAACTCAGGAAAGCATTTGCTTACTATTACTGGTTTATTACAAAGGGTACAAGGTTCTCAGAAACACCCAAATTGAAGCGTTGCATAGGGCAAAGTATGAGGGGTGGGTGCAAGGACATTCTGTGCCCTTCCCAGGTGCACCACTCTCCCAGCAGCTTTATGTGCTCACCAATCCAGAAGCTCTTCAAGCCCCATCTTTTAGAGGTTTTTATGGAGGTTCGATTACATAGGCATGATTGATTAAATCTTTGGCTATCAGTAATTAGCTCTATTTCCAGCCCTCTCTCCTCTGCAGAGGTTGGGAATGGGACTCAAAGTCCCAAGCTACAAATTATGTTTTGGTCTTTCTGGGAGCCAATCCCCATACTTAAGCTATCTTGAGGCTCCCAGCCACTAATATCTCATTAGCATACAAAAGATACTCTTATCACTCTAGAGATTCCAAGAATTTTAGGAGTTGTGTGCCAGGAATCAGGAACGAAGACCAAATATATGTATATCTTATTTATTACAGTGACTAACTTCTCCATCTTGGTCAACTGGTATAAATTACTTCAGAATAGTGAGACTGTGCTTAAGGACAAACAGGGAGTAAAACTCAGAGCTAAATTTATAGCCAGTGCTTTCTGATGCCAACGATAATACCACATCACAAGTCTGCCTCCAAAGCAACTCACATCATCATCACATCATAATAATAATGATAAGAATGACAACAAAAGCTAATATTTATTGAATGCATATTAGATGCCAGAAAAGAAGCTAAGCACTTCATAATGATTATTTCATTTTGTTCTTACTCTATATACATATCTATGGCATGAACTCTTTTTTCTCCCCATTTTATAGATAAAGAAACAGATCTGGAATGTTAGTGTGACTTGCCTAAAGTCACAGAATGAGTAAGTGGTAAAGTAGAAATGTGAGCTCAGATTCATCAGGCAGAAAAGCAAAAGCTCTCACCAGTTTGCCAGAATGCATTTTTCTGGAGGTCATGTCCAGCTCAAATTTAGCTTTCATTTTTAACCTCAAGGGATAATTAACTGCCCCCTCTTCTCCTCACACAGTATTGGGTACACCCCTTTCTTACCCCACTCACCACGTTGTATTATAGTTATTAGTGTAAACATCTGTCTCCTCTGCTTGTCTGAATGTCTACTGAATCACATTGTGCATTGTTTATATGTCCAGGGCCTGGTTGAATGGCTTACATAAAATAATCATTCATTCAATTTATCAAGTGACAATGGGCACATAATAAATTCTTCTTGAATTGAAATGGGCCTTGAGCTCTCTACCTGTAAAATGGGGACTGTTCTCTCCTGTGGATATGGACAATTCCTGTTCTTTGATGTTGGGAATTACTTAAGATTTCATGAGCCAATACATATGTGCAACTGGCAAGGAACATCTTGGGGAAATGCTACCCTCTTATTACAAGGCACTATTGAAAAGGGACCAAAAAAGCAAATTCCTACTGTCCTAACATGATCCAGCTGCAAAAGACCAGTTGTCATTACAGCAGCAGAAAGTTATTGCCTCTAGACTGCAGACTCGTGAATTGGCCTGAAGGCACAGGGTATAATCTTTATTGCATATCAGTATAAACTCCAGCCGCACTGTGCAAATACACGCTATCCCTGTAGGGGAGAAGCTGCCATTGTGTCTCACCACCAGGTATGCAATCAGCGTCTGGTGGGCAGATTGCCAGGCTGGCCATCTGTGTTGTGCTTGGTTGCTAGGGCGCAGGCAGAGCGCTACGTAGTGTCTTGCTTTTACCCTAGCCGCAAAAGCCTGGAGCGATGACAAAGGCTGCTCAAAGGGCTGGAGTTCCAAGGAAATGTACATATTTGGCTTAATTCATGGAACGTCTATGGACGGCCAGCTCAGAAGGCTGGGATTTTTGTTCAGGCTCTGCTTCTGTGGCACCCCTGATTAGACATGTACTTCTCTGAGCATGCTAAGTCTTCACTTGTAAATGAGAAGGACCCAAAGCTCAGTGTGTGTCAAAGAGGGTCCGCGGACCCCTGGCAGTATGTGAAATGGTCACAGGCACTACGTGGACAAACTTGTAAACACTTCAGCTTTCTTGAATCATTGCACTCTGCACAAAAAAATATCTTATAAATACGTGGTGTAACATAATTAATTGATTGAAATGAGCATAAAGTAAATAATTTAGTTTTTAGAGGATTGGCATTATAAAATATGAACACTGGCAGAGGGGGTATGTGGATATGACAGACACTGAAAGTGGACCACAAACAACTGGGTTTGGAGGGGTTAGATCTGAGAGTCCAACATCTGACCCTGCAAGTCTATCACAAGTGCTAACTGGGACAATTATCTGGATGTGCAAACAAAAGTAAACTTATTCTGAAAAAATGTATACATGCCATGTCTATCCAAACATTCTCTAATAGAGGACATCAGACACTAGGCTAGGCATTATGGTTATGAAGATGAAGAAGACGAGGTCTTGGCACCTTCTGATCAGGGACACACCTGGGAAAATAAATATCTTTAATTTAGTGTGATGTTTATAATACTGTGAAGTAACTTGGGAGCCACAGAGAAAAAAAGCAAAAAACAAAACAAAACTCTGAGGAATAGCCAAGGGAGAGATCATTCTTTACAGAAGATATGAACATTGAGTTAAGCCTTGAAGTCTAAGGAAACATCTAAACATCTAAGAAGGAGAGGACATTCTGGGAAGACAAAAAGCATATAAACAAGTGCTGACTGGCAAATTATGGTTTCTTACTTTATATTTTATGTGTAAACAAAAGCAGCCATGTTCTATTTTGTACACTTCATAAGTGAGAGAACCAGGTGTTGAATGGAGTTATATACAATTCCAAACCCATGGTGTTTCTACTATATCATATCTTATTTGCCACTTATAACTGAAACTTCACCAATGTATAGCTATTAACAACATTCCAACTCATTTATTCTTTTTCATTTAAAATTCAATTAGCCAACATATAGTACATTAGTTTCAGATGTAGAGTTCAGTAATTCATCAGTTGTATATAACACCCAGTGGTCATCATATCACGTGCCCTCCCCATTCACTCATTTATTCTTAGTCTACCAAGTGTGAAATACTAATCAACAGAAGAAGGGATGATGAGATCTGCTCCTTAAAGTTCAGTATCCTCAATTGAAGGCAATTTCTGGACTTCATGTTACTTTTCTTTTTTAAAAATATTCTCTGTAGAATAATTCCCCAAGATATTTCACATTTGTTATGTTAGGCAAAAGCCAAGTCTTTTCACAAAGACTCTCTCATGTTTTCCTTCCAGTTTATACACAGATATATTTCTCAAAAGGAAGGACAATGGAAAGATCCCATTCCCAGGGAAAATTTTGTTACAGTCAAGGCAGGAAGGATACAGCACTTTGGCATTGATTATTAAGTTCCTGACATTTAGGGACTCATTTGAGGAATGCTCCCTGAGAACTTTACTCTAGAGAAACAGAGGACCTCCACAGTTCCTTCTCCTACTCTTTCAAGTTTTAATGTGAACAATCAAAACAAAATGCCATGAATTCTCTACATTTGACTTTTAAAAGAAAAGGGCTGATTTGAAAAGAAAATGGCTACACTTTTGCTTTACCTTTTTACAACCAACAGCTGTTCTACGTTAAATCAGACATTGGCTACTGCCTTCAGGTGGATGCATTTCAGCGGTGGGAATGGGAAGGAAATTGCATGGAAGCCAAATATAAAAACATGTTTTGTTCTACAAGTATGAAAAAGCCAAAGAGGGAAATAGGAGTTGAGGGTCTTCCCATAAAAAATGAACCACTTTGGGGGCGCCTGGGTGGCTCAGTGGGTTAAGCCGCTGCCTTCGGCTCAGGTCGTGATCTCAGAGTCCTGGGATCGAGCCCCGCATAGGGCTCTCTGCTCTCTAGGGGAGCCTGCTTCCTCCTCTCTCTCTGCCTGCCTCTCTGCCTGCTTGTGATCTCTCTGTCAAATAAATAAATAAAATCTTTAAAAAAAAATGAATCACTTTGGCTTAAAGAGAGAGTTCTCTGTCTTTAAGAGAGAACTCAACCTAATGGCATGTTACGATGAAAACAGTAAAAAACAAAACAAACTATGAATTCAGGAGTGACCCAGAGATGAATATTACCTCCACTGTGCTGTTCACCAACTCTGTGACCTTGGAGCTCTCCCCTCTCTCAGTTTTCTCATATGCAAAATGGGACTCATAGTATATACCGTAAGAATTGTTGGGAGAATCATGCTACAAGTCATGAGATTACTTGGCAGCAAGAAGAGACATTGTACATGCTATGTGAATGTGGTGACAGGGAATGGGGGTCTCTGTGCTCCATTCCATTCATTCGACAGTGACATTTGGTTATCTGGTAGATGGTAGGGCTGCTCGATATTCTGGGTCTCTTCATCAGGGGTTTTGCTTTGGTTGTTTTGTTTAATGGATATAATTAAACTTTCTATGTCTATAATGCTGGTATCTAAAAAAATTAGTGGTTTTTAGTATATTTAGCCTGTATCTGGTCAATTTCTAAATTGTCTTACCTGTTCTAACATTTTTTATTAATTATCTTTGATTCCCCAGATATAAAATCCCATTCTCTAAAATGGTAATTATTTTGTCTCTTTTACAGTATTTCTTTCCTTTTTTGTTTTCCTCATCACATCATTGTCCTCTTGTTAGATTCTAATTAATTCAGATAAGACAAGCTACATTTTCTTTGACATGAGACAAACAACACAGTGATTTGACTGGTTCTGTAAGTTTCCATGGTGATAGCTAAAGAGGGAAGATTTCTATTGTCCTTTCTCAAATGGTGCATCTGTCAACACATCAAATCAGGATGGCACCAGATCTGTGCCACTGAGTAAAGGCCAATTCTGAAAAAGTAGAAAGAAGTCGCAGTGCAGAAATGCTGCTAGTTCAGAGCAGGGTAGGGCTTTGTCCTGGGGATTTTATTGCATAATCTCATTGAAGAAAACTTGTATGTAGGTATAGCCACCATTTTGGTTTAGAGGTATGAACAGCTTCAGGTCTTGAGGGAGACAGCTTCCTGGCCTCTACTCTCAGGTCCATGAAACACAGGTTCATTTTGTCCATAAAAAGAAGGGAATTCAGTTCATGGATCAAACTCAGTATAGCCTTCAAAGAAGGGTCCACCCATAGTTCTTTCTCATAAGAAGAAGCATTTCAGAGGCATGGGTTCATAATTTATGCTTCCCTCTACCTCGGGTGCCATTAGCCTTACATCTTTAGTTCCATAGAACTTCTACGCATATTTATCCCCAATTACTTGGCAGAGATATCTTTGCATTACCTGTATGTAACCAACATATGTTTCTTTTTTCTTTTCTTTTTTTTTTTTTTAAGATTTTATTTATTTATTTGTCAGAGAGAGTGAGCACAGGCAGACAGAGTGGCAGGCAGAGGCAGAGGGAGAAGCAGGCTCCCTGTTGAGCAAAGAGTCCTATATGAGACTCGATCCCAGGACGCTGTGATCATGACCTGAGCTGAAGGCAGCTACTTAACCAACTGAGCCACCCAGGCGTCCTCCAACATATGTTTCTTCATGAAATCAATAGTGGCTCATACTTTTTATTTTAAATTTTAAAACCCCACCACCATCCTCCCTCACCATTTAGTGTTTTGGCCTTTGTACTGAAGATTTTGTCTATAATGGCCTTTATTCCCTCTATATCTTCTGTGCGCAATAAACTTCTGGTTAGGTAAGGCAACACCTCATCTAGACTTCCTCTGAGCTCTTACTGTGTCCTATGTCTTCATAATATTTAGCTTGAGCACATTGAAAGCAGATTTATCCCATACTTTTCTCTGTATTCTCATTGCCAAGAACTGAGCCCAATGCATATTTTTGTTATCTACATCTATGAGTTCGGTTGTTTTTAGCAGCAAGTGACAGAAAATCCAAATCAAATTCTTATTAATAAGAAAACATAATGATTCAAAAAATTGAGAGTAGAAGGTGAGGCAGACTCTAGTTTTTTTTTTGTTTTTGTTTTTTTTTTTTTTAGATTTTATTTATTTGACAGAGAGAGATCACAAGTGGGCAGAGAGGCAGGCAGAGAGAGAAAGAGAGAGAGGAGGAAGCAGGCTCCCTGCAGAGCAGAGAGCCCGATGTGGGACTCGATCCCAGGACCCTGAGATCATGACCTGAGCTGAAGGCAGAGGCTTAAGCACTGAGCCACCCAGGTGCCCCGCAGACTCTAGTTTTGACTTAATGTTGAGGTTATGGCTCTGATTCTTCTCCTTGTGTCTCTTTTATCTTCAGACAGGTAGTTAGTTGGCCACAGCAATCATGAGCCTTATGCCCACACACAGTAATTCATAGAAGAGACACTGATTTTCCCCATGGCCAGATTTACCTTCCACATCATTTCCAGAATTGGGCCATGTGCCCATCCCTAAGTCAATTACTATAACACGGAATGGATCTTAAGATCGGTCAGATCTATCCCTGGAGCTATAGGTGGGGCCAACTTCCTCTACAACACCAGACAGTGCTCCAGTTGGAATTCAGTTGAGAATGCATTCAGCTAAGAGTAACTACTTGACTTGCAGTAGTTAAATTAATAGGGGTTTACTTTTTTTCACATAACAAGAACTAGGTGCCTGCTAGTATTAACTCAGCCCCCTGAAGTTATCAGGACTGGCACCTGTGAGAGGTCTTTCCCTCACGCATGTTTCAGTATGAGTTACAAACAGGAGGAATTGAAAAAGGAAGAAAGTACTTGCTGTGAGTTTGGATTTCACTGATCGAGGAGGGATTTGCAAATATGGAAAAGGATAAGACTCTAATAAATGCCACAACATGGTGTCTATTTAAATAGGAAACGATGAGGCAAACACAGGGTTTTTAAAGATTTTATTTATTTATTTGACAGGCGGAGATCACACATAGGCAGAGAGGCAGGCAGAGAGAGAGGGGGAAGCAGGCTCCCTGCTGAGCAGAGAGCCTGATGCGGGGTTCGATCCCAGGACCCTGAGATCATGACCTGAGCCGAAGGCAGAGGCTTAACCCACTGAGCCACCCAAGGTGCCCCAAACACAGGGTTTTTAACTTACCTAATTAAATAAGTAGAGATTTTGTGTGTGTAGGTGTTCTATCTTTGTCCATTAAAAGGACCTAGAAACACTGATACCCTTTTCACAATAATCACGTCCAGTCCTTGGTTTCTATGTACTCTTCTCAACTAAAGAAACTAGACCCCCTAAGAGTAATGGCTTATTCAGAGCTGGAGAAAGGAAAATGCAGATAGGTCTAGAATGTCTTGTTGTAGGCTTAAGCAAGGAATTGCCTCAAGATTGATGGCCACAGGCCAAAATGCCACCAGAGCCAGTTTGAAGGTGCTCCACTGGCCAACTCTAAGACAATTTATGCATCAAAACAATGACATTTGCAGGCTATAATGTTTTGAGTAAAGTAGAAATCCATCCAGTTTATCTATACTGATATAAATAAGTGGGGGAAAAGGAAAAACTCTTACAGTAGAAGACCTGAAGTATCAATCCTCAAAATACATTTTTATTAATCAGTAAGTGCTGAGTACAGAATACTTATTAATTAGCCTCACACTAGAGAAACCTTAGACCCAAGTAATAAAAGTTAATATCATCAGTAATGGGGCAAATTAGCATTTGATGCCTAACAGTAAGATGCCATGAAAGGAATATTTGGCAGATGTTACTGCTAAACTATTGTAAATCATAAGGAAACATCGTACAAACTCAAAGGGAAGGACAGCCTACAAAGCAACTGGCCTTTCCTTTCCAAAAATGTTTGTCATGAGAGATAAAGACTGGGAAATTGTTTTATATTAAAGGGAAATAAAGATACATGGCAATGAGGTGCACACGTGTTCCTGCTTTGGAGCCAGAACATAAAAAGGACATTATTCAGGCATCAATAAAATTCCAGTTGGGTACAGGTATTAGAAAGCAATATGGTGTCCCTGCTAACTTCCTGGTTTGGGTGGTTGTATTATCATTATGTAGAATGTCTTTGTTTTTAAGAAATGCAAACTGATGCAACTTATTTTCAAACAGTTCAGAAACAATAGTGTATATGAGCACGTATGTCATGTGTGTGATTGTATATGTAAGAGAGGAAGAATGCTAAGACTAATGTGGAAAAATGCTAATTGAGGAATCTGGGTGACAGAAATATGGGAACTCTTTGTACTATTTTGCAACTTTTATGAGGATTTCAAATTATTTCAAAATAGAAAATTTTTAAAAAGAGGAAGCCTAGGCATATGGATGTTGCTTGGCAACCGAATGTGTTTATGATAACATACATCTCACAAACCAGACCATACAAAAAACATTGCACTTCTTTGTATTTCTAAATTATAGTGGCATTATCCCCCAAGCGACTCAAATATAGAAAATTCTTTTTTTTTTTTTCCCCATACTCCACAGTATCTCTGGGAATCTCCAGGACACTTTACAGTGTTCTGCAAATCTATCCTTGTTGTCACTTTTTGTATACAGTAGTCATTTGTCTCCAGACCGCCATCTGCTCTCCTGAAGGTCACTTCTTTCTCTACCAAGATGATTTCATCCAAGTTGCAGCTGCTAACCTTCATCTTACTGGTATGGCCTCCTCACCTGCCCATGAGATCATTGAAATCATAGCTTGGCTGAGCCCAGCTGTCCTCCACAGAGCTGCAAGGGCCCCAGGAGTCTAGAAGGCTCTTCCTGTGGCTGCTGCCTCTACATGAAACAAGTGTTTATTTTGAAAGTCCAATCTCAGAGACCATTCTCCCCACCAGGAATCTTCAGAGATGCCCTGCAACTCTGAATGCAGCCCCAACAGACTTCCAAGGGGATGAGGGAGATCATTTATTTTTTCCAAGAATAGTGGGTAAGTATGTGTTCTCTATCTGTAGCAGGGGTTGAAAAACTATGGTCAAATCTATCCTGCTGTCCATTTTTTACATGGCCCACAAGCCAAGAATGGTTTCTTCATTTTTAAATAGTTGGGAAAGAAAAGAATATTTCATGACCCATGAGAATAATATAAAATTTAAATTTCAGGGTTTGTAATTAAAGTTTTACTGGAATTACAGCCACACTCATTCATTTATATATTATCTAGGGCTGCTTTCATGCTTTAATGCCAGCACTGAGCATTGGGACAGAGACCACCTGGCCCACAAATCCTAGTATATTTACTTTCTGACCCTTTCCAAAGCAAGTTTGTCAACCCCTGAACTTATATGACTGAGAGGGCCTACCAGTGTCATCCCTTTTCAAACAAGAATAAAAGACACAATCTCCTCCTCCTAAAGCAAGTCTATATCCCTACCCCCAGGAAATTTATAAAGTCACTTATAACTCTTTAAATGACATATTTTTTATCTGAACAATTATCTTCAGTTTTCCTGGGACTATGATACATTCAACTCCCAAGTAGCCATGTATTGAGCTGCACTGAGACTTTAGGAGTTGGGGGGGTGGGGTGCTGGGATTTGGCTTCCAGCCAAGTCTCTAATCCTTCTGAAATAATTAATCCAGGTCAGACAAGGGACTTAGTGAAGGACACTAAACAGTAGAAGCTACATAAGTAGTGGAAAGAGAAGGGCTATAGTGATGATAGGAGAAGAGAAAAGGGTGTTGTGGGGGCAGTAAATGAAATGGTAAAGTAGTTCTAACTAAAGACCTGGGTATTTCCAACAGAGCTCAGGCAACTCTCTCACTAGTATTATGACTGATATGTGGACCCACATACAAAAGAAAACAATGTCAAGTCACCTTATTTCTATCTTGATCACATTTCCACATGATAAATTTTTGACATTCTTAGTATTTGGTTTGAATGTAGTAGTCAAGTTCCACTTCAAAATTGATGCCCATATGATTTTTTTGAGCAAATTTTAGTGCTTATACTTAAGGAATATTGTTTATATTGTTTTTATTAAATGGAAATTAATCCAGAGGTAAGACATTCATTTATTATATATTTACTTACTTTTCTGAGAGAGAGAGAGCATGAGTGGGACAGGGGGCAGAGGGAGAAGGTGAGAGAATCTTAATCAGGCTTCATGCTCAGCATGGAACCCACTGCAGGGCTCGATCTCACAACCCTGAGATCATGACCTGAGCCAAAATCAAGATTTGGATGCTTAACTGATGGAGCCACCCAGGCACCCCCCAGAGAGAGAAGACATTTAAATCTTCTGGCAGTCACCCAAACATTGGGGTACCCAGCCATCTCGCCACAAGGAAATAAATTGTGCCATCAACCCAAATGAACATGGAAATGGACTCTTCCCCACTCAAGCCCCAGATGTAAACACAGCCCAACCAGCACTTTGATGACAGCTTTCTGGGACCCAGTTAAGCAATGGACTCCTGGTCTACAAAAATTCTGTGATAATATCTGTTGCTGTTTTTTAGTGGATACATCTGTGGCGATTTGTCACACAACACCAGAAAACTAATACATTGGGCAACGTTCCTACGTCCGGATTTTCCTTTTCTGACATGGTAATTTTCTATTGCTATGACCAGTGTTGTGCCTTCAGGAGCCAGCTGTGTAAAAAGAGCCCTGGAACTCTTGTGACTGGTTTACAGAGGCTTGCTTTGGCAGCCAGCTGTAGAGACTGAGAGAACATCTGATACCTGAGTAGGAGCCAAGAATGGAGCTTGTATGTGTGTGCCTTCCCCAGTCATTACCCACCTATCCCTGCAGAAACATAAGAGCCACAGAGACCAATCTGTAGGTATGTGTGACAGTAATAAGGACACAAATGACTTCACATGTGTATAAAGTCTGACAAAAAAATAGTTTGCCCAAAACCTGCCACCAATATGATAGAGAAGATAAACTGTAATGTTTGATGTCTGAATATTGGGGCATTTCAAGACATGGGTCTGCTATTTGATGTGTAACTAAGACCTCACTACACGAGGTTTCCAAGTTTCTTCTTTCCATTTGTAATATGTGCATCATCATCACCATCACCATCATACCTGAAACCATTTTGCCATAAAATATTTATTGCACATTTTTGATGTATACTAGAAACCACAAATATTGAAACAAGAGAAACCTGGCATCTGCCCTCAATACTTCGAAGGGATTATTATGTAAAAAATCAAACTTCAGGCTGGAAATGGAATGTTTCCTTTCTCACCACAGTCAGTAGAGCCTGGGACATCACACAGTGATACCCAGGGTGTGTCTACTGACTGTGTGTATAGTGCAGAACGTTGTTAGCTTAAGAACGGGTGATTACATTGTACTTAGGGGAGAGGATGTCTTTTGAGTAGTGAAATCTCTTGAGGGTTATTTTGTTATTAAGGTAGCATTGGCCAGGGTAGGAGAAACCAGCTTAACTGTGTTACCCAGCATATAAACCAGAGTATTAGAGAGGAAGGTTTAAAGGCTAGAAAGGAGGGAGGAAGAGAAAGGATGAAGCTGCATCTTTTGCTCTAAAGTTACAAACACATACACACATGTGTAAGGTAAATTATCAGTGGAAAGTAAAAATCTAGCCGCAATCCCCATGTGTGAGTTTGGGGGGGATATTTAAAAGGATAAACTAAAACTGTTTTCCAAGCACTGATGAATGGCAAACTGTGGGAGCAGCTGGCTGGGGGAGGCAAGAAGATGAAGAACAGAACTGGAGCCAGAGGAGATGATGTAAAACAAAAGGTCACCTCTTGAGGTCTACAGGTCATCACAGAACACTTGGGACCTCACCATCTGTGAAATGGGGGTTTGAGCCATGTATATCTTCATTGTAACAAACAAGGTGATCTTTGCAAACAGAAGAGTTAGGACCTGTGGGGCCTGACCCTACAGCAATGAGCGAATGAATGGACAAAATGTCAGCATCATAAAAGAAAATTGGCATGATCTGTCTGGGGGAAAGGGAAGAATGTGCAGTTACATTCTTGTCTGCAGTGAATTACTTTAGAGAGTAGAAAGAAAAGCTGACAAAGAGTGTCTAGATGTCCTTTCTTTCCCACGGAACTTGGAGAAGGAAAGCCATTAGGGAAAATGACAAGGTCAGAATTTCAGGGATGGGGTCAATACCACAATAGGCAGAAGAACTCAATGGGCTCTGAATCCATAGCTCCCAGGTCCAGAAACATCCTGAGGGAATGAGGGTCAGTTGAGGGCAGAGAGCCAACCTCTCCTTTCAGACAGAACTGTGTCTCTCCAGAGAGGTATTCGCTTCCCTTCCCTTTCTTTCTGTTTCTGTCTTTACCTGATGCCTGAGACCTGACTCTTCTACTAATTCTTTTCACTGAGGGACCAGTGAACTTTTTAAAAGAAGAAAGGAAAAAAAGATAGAAGGAAAAAAAAGAAATGAGGAAAAAGAGAAGGAGAAAAGGCAACCATAACATTCATGTGAATGTGAACACGTTTGCAGGGCTGCAGACCCATCTTGGAAAACGGTTCTTTGGAAGAAGCCTATGGTGCCAAATAGTTGAGCTGCTGCCAGTCTTTTATGACTCCTTTATCATTTCCCCTCTGATGAGGCAGATCAAGACAAATCCGCATTCCTTCCCCTGTGTCTGGGGCCTGCTCCTAGCTTTTGTCAGCTGCTGGTTTACTGAGGCTCTTGGGTTTGAGAAAACCCGCCTGACAGCTCCATGTCTGTTTGCAGTGGTGCTTATGTGGATGGGGTGTCATCTGGGAGCCATGGTAGCAGAAACACAACAAACAAAAGCAATCTATTGGCTTCCAGGGATGAACAGTGAAGTCCTCCTTTGCTCCCCAGCACTGTTTATGGAGGCCATATATCCCTGGTCCCCCAAAACCAAGATAGTGGGCAGCTGTTACAAATTATTCCTGAAGAGCTTATACATAAAATAATTCAGGCTGAGCTTGACCATAAGACCGTGAATGTCTTTTGTTGCCATTTGGTGGCACTGTCCTTCGCAATATATCTTTCCTTCCTTCCTTCCTTCCTTCTTTCCTTCCTTCCTTCCTTCCTTCCTTCCTTCCTCCCTTCCCTCCTTCCTTCCTCCCTTCCCTTCCCTTTCCTTCCCTTCCTTCCTTCCTCCCTTCCTCCATTCTCCTTCCTTCCTTCCTTCCTTCCTTCCTTCCTTCCTTCCTTCCTTCCCCCTTTCCTTCCCTTCCTTTCTCCCTTCCTCCCTTCCTTCCTTCTTTCCTTTTTTCTTTCTTTCACTTCTTTCTTTCAAGCAACTGATCAATGTTCGATCCTGAGACTAGAACAGAGAACATAACAGAGAAGGAGGACATGGTTTCTATCCTCATGGAGCTCAGAGCTAAGCTGGAGAAACAATACAGACACGTATTAGTTGCCTTAGGGTGGTAATACAACAGGGTGTGAAAGAGAAGATTGATTCCCCAATTAAGTCAAGGGCATTCAAAGAAAGCCTCCAGGAGGCAGTGCAGTCTGAGCTAGGCTTTGAAATACCAGCTAACTGAACAGAGAAGTGGTGGGCAGACATCTTCCTGGAAACTGGTACAGCATGTGCAGCTAGGGAGGACCAAGAATGCACAAGTCTCTGAGTGAGCAGCACAAACATGGGGCATACACGGTTGAGTATGAGAGATGGGGCTGTAGATGCAGGCAGGATTTCAGGCAGGTCATCCAATCTGCATTTCAAGAAGATCTCACAGCTAGAAGCATGGAAAGATGGCATGAAGAGAGGACAGCTGAAAAAGAGAAAGGCCATGCATGCAGACCTCACCAGCAATAATACTCCAACAGGATAGTATGAGTGTTTAGCACTGAAGGCAAGAATAGCTCTTGAGCTAATGGGCATACAAAAAATGAGTGTCAGCTCCCTTCACGGTTAAATTCTGATCCATTTTCTCATATATGAAGAGAGTCCATAGTACCAGCTTCATTCCGTCCTTCCGTACTGCTGAACTTAATTTAATTCACATTTACTGAATACTGAATTTATGGCAAGCATTGTTAGAGACATAAAGTTATCAAGGTAAAACAGCTCATGCTTTGTGCTTTCATGACCTAATAATTAAGAGCTCTTTGTGGTATTAAAGTACAGTAATCGATAACTTAGTTCATTCACTAATTTCCCTCCCTTTATATAATTTGTTTTTATTTGCAACATCAGATTACAGGAAAGTAAAAGAAAGTTGAGAAGTTTGCTGAATGCTTTGCAGATTAAGTTAGCAATGGAAATACACATGGTTTCTTTGGAGTCCAAAGTAACTGAGAGAGAGAGGCAAATGAGACCCAGGCTGAGCACTCAGTGAGAAAGCCTGTGTGTTCAGTCTCTGCTTGCTGGTATCCTAAAGTCTGGTTTGGATGGGGTTCTGGACTGTGGGCAGATGGTGATGTTGGTGCAGCTTTCTGCTATGTAGAACAAGATACAAGCTCTACAGTGGGTACTGGAACACCCAGGTAGGCCCCCAAAATAATCTTCCTTAAAAGATGTGTCCATGGCCACAGAAAATTTTGTTGAATTATCATGTATGTGCCTGAGCTTGCCATTCAGGCCCACAGGCTCTGAGCTTTAAAAAATGCTCCATTCTACACATCTTTCTTTCTGTCTGATGAATATGCCTTCATTTTCTAACCCTTCTTCTGCATGGCTTCCCCTGAAGCCACGAAGAAAACTGCCAAAGCATTTACTACATTTCCTGTGTAGTATGCAAGATGGTGCATATATAGCTTAAAAAGATGTGCAAAAATATATGACAAAATTATATGTACTTTTGGGGTGCCTGGGTGGCTCAGTGGGTTAAAGCCTCAGCCTTCAGCTCAGGTTATGATCTCAGGGTCCTGGGATTGAGCCCCACATCAGGCTCTCTGCTCAGCGGGGAGCCTGCTTCCTCCTCTCTCTCTCTCTCTGCCTGCCTCTCTGCCTACTTGTGATCTCTGTCTGTCAAATAAATAAATAAAATCTTAAAAAGAAAAAGAAGAAAAAAAATGATATGTACTCTCTATATTATATTATGTAGTATATATTACATATGATGTGGTATGATATAATAATGTGATGTTGTAAATTTTGTTTCCTTGCCTGCACTGACCATAGGACTGAGCTATTTGACTACAGGGTGGCGACTTATTCATCATTATATTCTTGGAACTAGTAGCATCTGGCAATTAGAAAGGCCTCAGTGTGTGTTTTTGATAAAAGAAGGAAAGGAATGGAAAGGAAAGGGTGAAGGAAAGAAGGAAAAGGAGACAAGGAACAAAAGAAATAACTATCTTGCAAAGAACCAAATTCTAGTCTTTTTTTTAAAAATGTGTTCCCTATCTCACTAACACAGGCTGTCTCCCTCAAAGGGCTCTGGCACTTTTCAATCAAATGTCGAACTTTTAATTCTTACTTTTAAGAATGCAGGTCCTCTGTCTTCACACCTTCTCAAAAAAAGATCTAGATTCCCTCATTTGTTTATTGCACTCTAGAAGACTAAGATAAGGAAAATAATAATTGCACATAAAGTGTCATTATTCAAGTGTGTACAAGCTAAGATACAGGAAGAGAGAGGGGGAATAGGTAATTCTGCCTAACAAGATCAGGGCAGGAGGAATTTTTGAAATGGTTTTTTAGGGCTGAGAAGGAGATACGGCCTGGGAGGGAAGAGTATTTCAGGGACAATGAGCCTCACCAGAGTGAATCCTAAAGCTTCCTAGCATTTGGGGTCCTGTTGTACCAGTTGAGTAAGCAGGAAGAATTTGAATATTTTCATCAGGGTTATACTTGTAAAGATGACATCATTTCCTCAAAAAGTAGGTCCTGAGGATTGATGTTGATGGAAGTTTTGATTCATAAACTGAGAGCTCAAAGTCCAACTTCCCTATTTCATAGTTGGAAAATCTGAGGGATAAGAGGTAAACAGACTTGTTAAAATTCATTCACAGCTACACAGAGACAGGGCCAGAACCCGAGAACTGAATTAAGATTCTTTTAAATCTGCAGGAGGTTAACAATCCTCCAAAAGGAATCCCCCACCTGACCGGTGTTGATACTTATGTCCTCTATAGATGCTATAGATGTCCTCTATAGATGTCCTCTATAGATGTCCTCTTCTGCATACCCTCACCCCAAAGTATATTTATTAAAAATCAAAGTCAATATAAGTGTGCTCTTAGAAGGAAGATCAAAGCTCTGGGAAAGAATATAGACTCATTAAAAAATACCAAGTGTGCACCCTGCCTCTGGCATTTTCTAACTCTGTGTCCCTTTAAAAATTTTCCTCATCCATAAAGTAGGAATGTTCACCCATAACTCACAGACCTGTGAGAAGTCCATGAGATACTGTAGGTAGAAAAATCAGCATAGTTCCTAGAAGTAGTGGGCTAAATAATGATGCCCCAGAAGATACCTCTGTGACCTAATATCCAGAACCTGTGAAGAGGACCTTATTTGGAAAGCAAGTCTTTGCAGAAGTAATTAAGTTTAGAATGTTGAGATAAGGAAGTAATCCTGAGTTATCCAGATGGTCCTAAATCCAATGACAAGTGTCCTTATAAGAGACACACAAAGAAGAGGAGAAAAGTTGATGGTTGAGGTAGTAACTGGAATGAAGTGGGCCACAAGCCAAAGGACTTTTGTGGCCGCTAGAAACTGGAGGACATAAGAAGCAGACTCTCCCCAGAGCCTCCCCAGAACATGGCCCCACTGACACCATGATTTCACATTTCTCTTCTCCAGAACAGTAAGAAAATACATTTCTGTTGTTTTAAGCCACGGAAAATATGGCAATTTGTTGACAGCCATAGAAAACTAGTACAGTAACTGGAAACTAGAATGTAGTAAGTGTTCAAAAGCTCTGCATAGGTTCTCCTCTCCATCTGCCAGCAAGGTCATTACAGAAGCATAGCTGATGCTTTTCATCCTTTCTGTTTGCTTCTTCTTCAGGAAGACAGGAAGGGGGATGGGACTATGAACCATTTTCTCCATAAGCTCAGTTTTTGGTCCCAGTATGAGCTCTGATATGCTTGTAGTTAGGAATAAATGGCAAAAATAAGACTGAAATCTTTGTGAAAACCCACCTAAGGATGGGCAGGAAAAGAAGAGGAAGAGGGAAAACCTATCATGTGCATGACCTGCTTTATTGAGCTCTAATATTGGGTTGGGGGAAGGGGATGGTGTTGTTTTTTTTTTTTTTTTTTTCCTACACTTTTTTCCCCATAAGGCTTTCCTTTCAGGGGATGATATGGTGGAAACATTGCTGGACTGGGTGTCCTGAGCCCCAGCCGTCTGTCCATCTAGACTCTGCCACCAACTCACAGTGTGGTCACTGCTCATAACGCCTCCTTTTTGAGCTTCAGTTTTTTTCATCAATAAACTGATTATTTTGTGCTGTAAAAACTATGATGGGAAAAATAAAGAGGGAAAGCTATTGTCTACTGCAAATTGCATCTGGCTAATTCCACTCTATCTAAACTTCAAACACAAAGATGACAAATGATTCACCCAGGTGTACAGGTATTCTATGTGCATCATACTGCTCTCCACTTTGGGTAATAGAGTCATGCCCATGACTCTGGTATCCCAGACTCTGCACAGCCCCCAGTTTATTTCTCACAAACATTATGGTTCAGCCTTATTGAATGATTCTCCAGTTGACACTGTTTGCCTATGCAGAGATGGAATCATTAGGAGATATCACAAAACAAAACATCAAGAAACAGCAGAGATCCTGACATAGGTTAGTTCTTTCTTTTGCCCCAACTCCCTGTACATCCCAAGGAAGCCAATGCAATCTAAACTTCTGAGAAACAAAGAGATTATTGTGGAAAATTTAGGGTCTTAGCTACAAATTATTCAACTGGTGAATACCTTCTGGTGATTTCCCATTTCACAGTTCCTGATCAATTTGTATCATAAAATGTTAGAATAACATGAAAGATTATAGGACATCTCATTTTGCCAATATGGAAACCAAGGCCTGGAGAGGAAGAAGATGCCCAGCCATATATCTTAAGTCAGTGACCGAGGAGAGACTAGACCCCAAAATATCTCGAGTCATATATTCTGCAGTCTTTTTTAACAGTTCAGTGCCCTAGTCATGGGGAACTTCAATGTAATGAATGTGTATAGAGGGACTAGGGGAAGGTTATCCAGTTGTAATGCCAACTAACATTCCCTCCATCCTTTGGGACTAAGGGTAAAGAATAGAGAGGTATAAATTACTATTAGCTGGGATTCAGTAGCATAGTTCTTCTCAACCAGGAATGGGGAGAGATTTTGTTCCCCAGGGAACATTTGACAACACCTGGAGACATTTTTTATTATCACAAGGTGGAATGCAGGAGGATTAAGTGCTATTGAAATCCCGTGGGTAGAGGCCAGGAATGTTATAAACATTCTACAAGGCACAGGACAGTCCCCCACAACAAAGAATTTTCCAGTCCAAATGTCAATATTTCCAAGGTTGAAGACCTTATAGTAGTAGGATTTCTCTCCTACCAAAATAGCTTCTAATGGGATCAACATCCTGTTAACTATCGCTGCCAGAAATTGAGCAACACTCAAGTAAGTGTTTGGGGTGTAATTAATCTTGGCTTTCAGATACACAGAGGCTCATTGTAGTCATCTCTACAGAAGTTAAATAAACTATTAATAATGATAATCTGTGATAATATTTTTTAATCTGCTCGGTATCTTTGTTTTTTACTTTTCCCTTTTGGTAATATATCTCTTGGGATTAATATTCTGAGAGAACTTGTCTGGGCCCTAGGGTACCCAGATATTTGGCAAACATTATTCTGGGCGTTTCTGTAAGGGTATTTTGGATGAGATTAACATTTAAATCAACAGACTAAGTAAGCAGATGGCAGCCTATAATGTGGGTGGGCCTCTTTCAATCAGTTGATGGCCTGAATAGAACAAAAAGGCTGACCCTCCTTTGAATAAGAGAGAATTCTTCCTCCCTGACCTTCTTTGAACTGGAACATTGGCTTCTGCTTGTTCTTGAGCCTGTTGCCCTTCTGTCTAGAACTACACCATTGGCTCTCCTGGTTTTAGGACTTCAGAGTTGGACTGGAATTATATCATTGGCTCTCCTAGTTATCCAGATTGTTGACTTGCCCTGAAGATCTTGGGACTTGGCTGCTTACATAATTGGCCATTTCTTTATTGAAAAAAGAAAGGGAGGAAGGAAGGAATGAAGGGAAGGAGGGAAGGAGGGAAGGAGGGAGGAAGGAAAAAGGAAGGAAGGAAGGAAGGAAGGAAGGAAGGAAGGAAGGAAGGAAGGAAGGAAGGAACTCTCCTTATAAATAATAGATACAGATGTAATTATACATATACATATACATATACATGTACATATTCATGTCCTATTATTCTGTTTCTCTAGAGAAACCTAGTACAATATGCCTCTGTTCCACACTAAATGGAAAGGATTATGACCAAGGTTGAACAGTGTTAATAATCTATCCCCTCATTCCCAGTGATTGGCCCAAGTTTAGGCAAGAGATTAAATCAGGGTCAATCAGAACTCTTCCTTGAAGTAGATATACAAGAGAGGGAGTGATATACAAGGGAGATTTTCTCTTTTTGTTGGCTTAGAATACTGAAACAACATGAAGCTGGGATATGACACCATCTTCCTCATTACATGAAAAAGTCCTGTATGGAGAGGGAAAGAGTCTCAGGCATCAGAGATGACACACAGGTGTAAAATGTGTGTTTGAGTTATAATGAGCATCAGTTTGGGTTCCTAAAGTCTGGTTTTTGTGGTTCTTCCTTTGGGACTGTGAGCTACCTTAGAATCTAGTTGCAAGAGCCAATAAATCTTCTTTTTTGGCATACCGATTTGAGTTGAGTTTTTGTCACTTGTAGTGGAAAGAGTTCCAACTAATAAACTCACTTTTATGGAGCACTTGAAAGCTAGCTAAGTGTTTTCACATTTGAGATCTTATTTGAGCCTCACAAAAACCTATGCTATATATAAATGAAGGAAGGGGTGGGGAGAAGGGATAAGGAGGGAGCATTATCTCAATGACATGGGTGAAAACTGAAACCTAGAGTGGCCAAGGTCAAATGACCATCCTAATACCACCCCCAAGATGTTGAATGCTATGGAGCCTCTCTTAGAGTCAGAATAGCAGAGTAAGAGGTAGTATAATAAAAATAATAGAATAACAGTTAACACACACAGAGTGCTCACCATATGCCAAGCTCTACTCTAAATGGTTTGCATGTACTAACTCATAAGTGCTCACAACATTCCTCTAATCTACAGGTAAGGAAATCAGGCCATTTGAAGAAATTGCCAAGACCCTCTTGATAATAAATGACAAAAGCAGGATTCAATCCCAGGGTCCTCGAGCTCAACTATTGCATTCTATTGAGTTACAGAAAGGTTATGAAATTTGACCCAAATCCTCCCCACTCATGGCTGGGTAAGCATGGAACCAGGATCCTGATCTAACTCACTTAAAGGTCATTATTCTAAACTGGCACCCAGGAACCCCTCCCACTCTAGATAGTTACAACGCCAGGATTTAAACCCAGATCTTCATATTCAAGGGCTAACGCTAATGTCCTCTTGCACCTTCATTTAATACATATTTAGTGCACACTTGCTTACTATATGTCAAGCCCTTCCATTCCAAAAATATTTTTGGAATGAAGAATGCTGTTGATGCACAATGTGACTTACAGAATTGCAAATCTGTTCTATCCTTGAAGAAGATGAGATTCATATTCAGACACAGCTTTGGGGATTTAGGAGCTTGGAAAGGAGAGTCATCTGCATTTTATTAGGGAAAGACAAGAAAGCTCCCTTCATCAACCTCAGAAGCCAAGTTAAAAATATGCTAGTTCACAGTTCATAGCAAAAATTGGATCCGTCACACCAAAATCCCTTTTGTTCCAGGAGCACATGTGGTGAGGATAGTGAGACTTGTTTATTTCATGGCTTCCTAGTAGTAAATGTGGGCTGAGGGTTTTTGTTCTGTCCCCTTTCTATCTTGCCACTGGAAAAAAATCTTTGGGTTCAAAACAGATGGCTTTTATAGAGATGAAAAAATTATGTATCCCTACTCTGACAGAAACAGGCAATATTTAAGAGTAAATTGAATTTCAAAATCTTTGGAAATATGATCTGAGGGAAATAAATATAAAACAAAGATTATTTTAAAAGCTTTCATAAATTTCAAAATTCTTTCTGGATCATCTTTATTTCTCAAGACTTTTGAATTTTTTGATGTGTATTCTGAGCAGGGACATTTCTATTTCTGGGATCCTCATGCTGTCATCTGTTACTATGCTACCCGGAAAGAACTTCACACAGGGAAACATATGAAACCCAAGGGCCAGTCCTACAGGTGGGGATTTGTCCAAGGCTTAATATGACCAACAGAAGCAGAACCTTTGATTCAGAAAGGAGCTTGTGTCTGCTTTGAAGACAGAAGTTTGTTTGTTTCCTTAAAGTTGATGCAAAGAAGATTCTACTAAAATGAGTCTGGTAAAAACAACACCTTGAATTCCTTGAGCAAATTCTTTCCCTGAAGACCAAATATGAGTTTCCCATTCTTTTTTTTTTTTTTTTAAAGATTTTATTTATTTGACAGACAAAGATCACAAGTAGGCAGAAAGGCAGGTTGGGGGTGGGGGGAGTAGGCTCCCTGCTGAGCAGAGAGCCTGATGCAGTCTCAATCCCAGGACCTTGAGATCATGACCCAGACTGAAGGCAGAGGCTCAACCCACTGAGCCACCCAGGAGCCCCGAGTTTCCCATTCTTCAATAAGATGCGAAGTTGGTACTCAGCGGTCCAACTGAGAGGATGAGTTTTCTGCTTCCTCAAGGCCCCTCAAATTCATGGCTTCTAAGCTGCATATATTGTGTTTCCCAGAGTGGCACCTCCTCGTGTGTCCCCTGTCTTGTGATGGGCAGCAGTGTCTACCAGTCCATGGCTAGACATCCGGGACGTCTCATCTCCCTGTTTCAATCAACTGCCAACTCCCACAGACCCTATTTCCATACTCTCCTAGACACCCCAGTGGTCCCATCCCCTGTGCCCTCCTAGAATACTGCCAACACCTCCCATCCGGTCTCTCTCATCTTGCTCTCTCCTTCATGCAGCCTCTAGAACAGAATAAAACATAAAGCCCACAGTGTCACTCTTCTGCTCAGAGCCCCTTAACATACCCACGTCGGCTACAAGATGAAGTACAAGCTTCTGGTTCAAGCACACAAGGCTTAATCCTTCTGGTCCCGCCTCACTCCCCCTCAGCCCCTAGGACCCCAGATTACTTGAGGTCTGCCCCCGTGCACTGTGACGCTTCTCATCTCTGCTTGTTCCCTGGGTCATTCCTCCATCTGACTCTCTGGCTCCTGCTCTTCCTCCTAATGGTTGACCCTCCTCGTCCTTTAAGGGATAACTAAGCTTAGTCATCCCTTTCGATTCTATGTGTTTTCCAGGAAACTTTCCCTGAAGCCCTACAAGCCCTACCTGGAGGATCCAGTTCTTGCCTGCCCATGTTTCCCATTATGTTCACCACATTGATTACCCTGATCACTTGACATATCTGTTCCGGAACATTAAGTCCTTAAAAGCAGCAATGATCTTGTTCTAGACCAAAGGCTTCTACCAGAACAGACCCATGATTAGACCTGTCACCTCCCTTGCATAGAATCTCAATTGGCCCATTGGTGAAATCTATTGTGTCTGAAGCACACAGCAGTGAGTCGTGTCCTATGCAAATGGACAAGAGGGAAATAAAATGACAGGAACAGCTCAGCCTCTAGCGCTTACCTTAGGTGTATATTTCCTAAAATCACTTGGAGGGAAAAGAAAGAATTGCAGAAAATAAATCACCCTGGATCTTGCATTTTTTCTGAATCCCTTTGCCTGCCATTCTTTAAGTAAAAGCTTTTATATATAAAATATCAAATCCATTTTACAAGGTTCTTTATTTTTTAGTCTTTCTGGTTTTGACTTTCTATTACCTAAGTAATAAAATGCAAAAAACTCCTTTGCCAGGCATTCAAGGATCTATAAAGTGGGATTCAAAGTCACCTTTCTAGCCCTTAATCTGCCATTCTTTCCCTAAAACTATCCCATATTGTTCCAGTCCCATGCTTTTGCTCCCAGCCCTCCCGCTTTATTCCCCTTTTTACACAAATAACAGATGTGCGCAGGGGTAGCATTGAGAGGGGAATGTCCATCTGCAGTAGGAACTCATCTGGTCATAATATCATTCTTGTCTTCTTATAAGAACAGAAAAATAATTCTCCACATAGCATTGCTCAGATTTTTCTCTTAAATCCTTTCTTATTATGGAATCCACTATATGGCCTAGGCTAGACTTACATAATGCTTTGTCCTCCTGTCCCCATATGTGTGTGAGAACAGTACCGCTCTCACTTGTGGAAAGACAATGAAGATTACTCTTGTCATACTCTGTACCAGATGCAGCACAGAGCCTGTGTCATTTAATATCCCAGAAGTAGACATTAGTCCTCTTTTAAAGTAGACAGAACTAATGTTCAGAAGAATGTAGGTAGTTTCTCAAGTAGGAGTCAGGATTTTTTTTTAAAGATTTATTTATTTGAAAGAGAGGGAGAGAGTAGGGGCAGGAGGCAGACGGAGAGGGAGAGAGTCTCAAGCAGACATCACGCTGAATGTGGAGCTCAGTCTCATGAACCTGAGATCATGACCTGAGCCAAAACCAAGGATCGTACGCTTAACCAACTGGGCTACCCAGGCACGCCTGGAGTCAGGATTTAAATATGATAATTTGGATCCCAAAACCTAACAGTGGGTCAGTGAGGTTGTAGATGAAAGCAAAATTTGTGGTTGTATGAAGCAATTAAAGCTTCATACTGCCTCAAAATGTCACTGTCACTATTGGAAAGGGCACTCTTTACATGGTAGAATCCTAGGAGAAGAGCATAATAGTTAGAAAGAGATACAGGGACTTCTGTCCAACCTCAGAATGAAGGAATGAGCAAAAGTGGTAGACAATGAAGAAGAAAAGGAACCGAGTCTGGAGATGGGATATGACAAGTCATGGCGTTCTTTTCTGAAGGAAGAGGGTGGTGACACGCCGGGTGGGGACACATGGAGCAAAGCAACCCTGGAGGAGCAGGGTGTGGCTGCACACAGCAAGGGGTTTGGCAGGGTGGTCTGAAGAGCAGCCTCAGGCTTTGTAGAAAATGGCCCTGTTTCCAAGTATCTGAGCCATAGGGGCATCTGGCCCGGAAGACGTTCTTGGAACCAGGAACTGCAGAAGGAGGCAAAAAAAAAAAAGGAAAAGCTAAAATAAATCATGGTCTCCATGTGTCAGGGCTCACAGGAATGCTTTGACTTTGGAGCCACTTTTTATATTGGCACCAGAATTTTCCACAAAGGTCCTATCCCAAGCTGTAATTTCTTACTCAAGGGTTAGTGGGAACCATGTTGGATATGGGTTACAAAATAGGGAGACTGTATTTTATCACATTACCTTGGAGGCCAACTCTACTTAGTTGCTTTTTATGGGAATTATGTATGTCAGTTATTTACCCAGAGTCTCTCAGCCCCAAGGCTCCCCTGACTGCCATCTGTATTTTATAGAGTCATGCTAGAGCTGGGAACCTGCAAATTGCATTTCCCAGAGTTCTTGCAGGCTCATGTCTCATTTGGGTCCCTTCATATAGGGGACCAGAAGGCAGCGGGATGAAGCTTCTCTTCCTCTTCCCAGATCCTGTCAGACAGCTTCCAGAAGCAAGTTGGCGGTGGTTCCAGCCTCCAGCTTCCTTCAGCACCTCCAGTACCACTGTGGGGTTCCTCCCTAGAAGCCCACATTCTCCGAGTCCTGGCACTGGCCCAAGTATACCAGACTAAAGTCTGAGCACCCTTTGGGGCACCTTAGTGGATATCTAAGCACTGGCCACAGGGTGCCCTGCTCAGAGGTTGAAGCACCCATGACAAGACACACCCCCTGGCAGATTTAGGAGAATCAGTCATGCAGGAATCCTTTTCTTAGTTTCTAATTGTCCCTTTCCTTTTTTGCTCTGCCTGCCCAAGGGATAGCAGCTACTACCTGTAATTACTAATGTCTGGATTACCTGGCATCCCCTGTTTGCTAGACCCACTTTCTAACACACATGTAGTCACTTTCTTATATTAAGGCTTCTCTGTTTAAAATTCTTGGTGTGCAGGGCGCCTGGGTGGCTCAGTGGGTTAAAGCCTCTGCCTTCGGCTCAGGTCATGATCCCAGGTCCTGGGATCGAGCCCCGCATCAGGCTCTCTGCTCAGCGGGGAGCCTGCTTCCTCCTCTTTCTCTGCCTGCCTCTCTGCCTACTTGTGATCTCTGTCTGTCAAATAAACAAATAAAATCTTTAAAAAAAAAAAAAAAAAAAAGGAAACTACCCTGTCAAGTCATTATCTTGGTCAAGAAGAGAAAATATACTAGCCCTGTAGGTACAACAGTTTGGATTCTTCATTCACTCTCAAACAGACTTCACCTGGACCCCAACAGCATGCTAGATAAAGTGTGTCCTAGACTCTAGGTACACAACCTAATGAGCTGTGACCTCTACCCCCAGGGAGCCTATGCAGGAAGGAGAGGTCAGTTATAGTGCCACAGGATAGGGGTCCACTAAAGCAACAAGGGGCCAAGGAAAGACAAAGTAAACTTTGCAGGGAGAGTCACCACCTGAGTTTTAAATGATGTATTTCTTGTTATCGTTGTCATTTTTCTTTTGCAAGGAACAGAAACCAATTTTGAATGACCTAATCTGGAAAGGCATATGTTGGGAATGTAAGAACAAGCTCTGAGGTCAGGAGAAAAGGCCAAAGAAGGAGACTGAAATGCATGGGAACCAGGCAGCTCTAGAGCACATTGGTGGCTGGTATTTCCTGGTCTGGACCCGGAAATATTGCTGGAATAAAATAATTTATATGTTCTATACATTCTTCTAGAGAGAAAGTCCTATTGGCTGAGATTAGATTAATGCCCATTCCATGTCTGTACCAAATAGGTGAGATGAAGAATCAAGAAGGCATCTCTGCCCATAGTAGGAAAGACATAATTCCCCAAAGGGAAATTAAGGTATTCTGGGAAGAGGGAACAGAGATAACTAAATCAAAAAAGAAAGAAAAAAAAAAAAAAGAGTGAGAGGAATAAGGCAGAAAGGTATTCATTGCAGAGATGAGTAGGAATGTTCTAGTTAGACAAGAAAAGGATGGTCATTCCAAGCAGGGAGACCAGCATGAATAAATGTATGGTGGTGAGAAAGACACACTAATGATGAAGTCTAAGAATATAAGTGAGGTTCGGTGGGGTGAGGTCTGGAGCCAATGACCAAGAAAGTATTCTTGAGACATCCTTGGTGCAAAATGGTGGTTTATTAAAGCATGGGGACAGGACCCATGGGCAGAAAGAGCTGCTGCCCTGGGACTGTGAGGAGTGGTCCATTATATGCTTGCAAGTTGGGAGGGGGTTAGGGATGGTGTAAGTCTCTAAGGAATTTTGGAAGCAAGGTTTCCAGGACCTTAAGGGGCTAGCTGTTGTTGGGAAAAAGGTTCTTCATTACCAGTAATGAAACCTTTGTGTGAGACCCTTTAGATGTGTATCAGTGGGCCATATGCTTGGGAATGATCGTCAACATGTATCTTGGAGGGTTTAGAGATAAAGTTTCCAAGGAATTGTTAACGTAGACTTACAGGATCCTGGTAGGGGCTAGAGGTCAGACAAGCTAGGCTTGCCCTTTGCCCTTAGCAAAGTGTTAGGGTGGAGGCAGTTGGTCCCTAGAGGAATGTCACTCTGCCTTTTCAAGGGCTTGAAAATTGTCTTTAACAATTTTTCTTCGTCCTCTGTTTCCCATATCACTAAGGGAACATAGAATCCTGAATCAGCAAAGTAGGGGTGAGGCTGCTAACATAAATAAGAACCAGAGGATGAAAGGTTATGTGCCAGTCACTAGAGAACCCACATAAAATCTACCAGATGCAGGAGGCAGGGTCAGGTGGGTGTCAACAGTCCACCTGCCACTTGACGTTACTGCGAGTGTGCATTTTTGTCTTCGCGCGCGTGTGTGCGCATGCATGCATGTGGGCAATAAAACATGTATAGCATTGTAACCTCGACAAGAAAATTTTCAGTGGAATGGAGGGGACAGAGCTTTATTGGAGTGAGCTAAGGAGGGAATGGGGGATGAGGAGGTGGAAATAGGGAAAGGAGATGTGTGTGACTAAGTACTAGATTATTGGCACAAACTCAAGGTTGGGCAGTTTAGGAAGGCCAAGTTCAGTGGAAACACTAAGAAGAGGATGTGACACTGAAAAGAATATGAACAATACACCCTTTGTCATAAGAAAAGGGACTGCCGGTGCCCTTTCTATTTCTCAGACATGGAGGCAGGCCAGCCTCCACTGCAGGGCAATTACTTTGTAAGAATCTTTTAAAAGTAAATCATGAGTCTTCCCAAACTCCCAAGACTTTAGACTCCTCCAGGACAACAACTCTATTTTATTCACTTCCATATCCCAAAGTCTGATATCAAGTAGGCATCAAAGCAGCCTTTGGAATGAACTGATTAAGCGTTGAAATGATAAATTTTCAAAAGGTTGCTTTTAGCATGTTGATGTTTATTTTAAATTACCAAAAACAACATTTGTTATAAAGACATATGTGAGGTAGGAAAGATGTTAGGGTTCAAAGCCAGAGGCCAAGATAGGGTTCTTGAGATGTCTTTGGTGGAAAAAGGTAGTTTTATTAAAGCACAGAGGCAGGACCCTCGGCCAGAAAGAGGTGTGATGGGGTCCTGAGAGGTGGTGATTATATATCTTCAAGTTGGGAGGTGGTTAGGGATAGTGTAAGCCTCCCAGGTATTTTGGAAACAAGGTTTCCAGGATCCTGAGGGGGGCTAGCTATTGTTAGGAAAGGTCATTTATTCCTGTTTAGTAGAAAGTCAGTCATGAGACCCTTCAGATGTGTATCAGTGGGTCATATGCTTTGGGGAGGGGGTGATGGCCAACGTGTATTTTGGGGGGTTTAGATATAAAGGAAGTTTCCAAAGGAATTTTTATATGTTAAACTAGACAGGATCCAGGGCAGGGGGTAGGGTTCAGGCTAGGATTGGTAGTTTTATAAAAGCATGGAGATAGGTCCTTGTGGGCAGAAAGAGCTGCTCCAGTGTTGTGAGGAACAAATGATCTTATACTCTGGGTATGGGGGAGAAGTAAAGACAAAGGGAAGTTCCAAAAGAATTTTCCTATGCTAAAGAAGACTCACCGGATACTGGAGGCCAGGCCATTGTCAAACTAGAGTAGTTTTTGCCTCTAGCAAGGTAGTCACTTGAAGGCAGTTGGGAGTTTCCCAGAAGAAAGTTACACCCCACCCACCTCAAGTATTGGTCAATGGGCTACAGATTCTAAGGACAGTTAATTTAATCTACACTTTCTTCTGCCACTTCTGTAGCCGTCTGGCACTTGCTTATTCTACTTAATACATGGTGGGCAGCCTTCTATGTCAGTTTAGCACATCTTTAAAATTACAAAATTAAAAAGCCAGAGGAGGCTCTTGAGATAGGATGACACTACGTGATATGTGGAAGAGTGAGCCAGCCCCACAGCAGAAGTTTTCACACTGAGCTTTTCAGAGGAGGCTGAGGGGTGACAAGTGCCCTGGTTCCTAGGTCCTGCAGAGCAGTTCAGATGTTACCTGTCCAAAATGTGGAGCTTTTATTTGCCCAATTAGTTTTGGCTGCTGTTTCCCTATGAATCCATTGCAATGAGCTCGGAAGATGCTAAGCCAGACTGTAGGGGACACAGCAAGACTGGGCATGGTGTCAAGGAGCAAAAGGAACTAACCAATCAGGTACCATTGAGATTGGAAGTGACTGCATAGGGTGGTCAGTTGTCAGCCCTGCCAGCAATCTCAGTGCCTGGGGGGAAAGAGGCTGGCACCATACACTCAGGATTTTATCCAGTACCCTTTCTTTCAAAAAGCAAATCATCACCAACCATCCATGAATGCCCCTCCATTGTCTTTTTTTATCTGTTTGCAGAACAGCGTTGCCAGGAAACATAGCTAGGGTCTGATGTGGGAGATCTCAGGGAAGGGGCAGATCAACATGGGGTCTTAGCCAGGTGATAATACAGGCTTCAATCGGTCACTTCCCCAGAGGGGGCTGGGAGCCAGAGCCTTGGGTTTAGACCTCTGATTATTGCCTCCTTTCTTAGAAGCCAGAAGGACAGCTGTTAATTGGAGGGTGGCTAATAAAATCACCAAGGGTGCCTGCTCCAGGTTGCCTACTGGGTTGAGCACAGAGGTTGGAAAGAGGAGAAAATGTAGAATTTAGGACAGAGCACTATTTTTTCTTTTCTTTTTTCTTTTTTTTTTAAAGATTTTATTCATTTATTTGACAGACAGAGATTACAAGTAGGCAGAGAGGCAGGCAGAGAGAGAGGAGGAAGCAGGCTCCCTGCTGAGCAGAGAGCCCGATGCGGGGCTCGATCCCAGGACCCTGAGATCATGACCTGAGCCGAAGGCAGTGGCTTAACCCACTGAGCCACCCAGGTGCCCCCAGAGCACTATTTTTTATTTTAGTTTGCCCAAGCAATTGCTCTGCCCATGCCTTAATGCCCACACAAATTTAATAAATTTAATTCTCCATAAAATGGGAATCAGCTTTTACTCCTACTGAGGGCTTTTGTGAGAAATCAGAGAAAATTTAAGTAGAACACCAACACTTAGCAGGCAGTTGCTAATAGTCCCTGGGATACTGTGATTTATTACAAGAAATATAGATTTGGTCTTCCAGTTTCTAGCAGGGAGCTCCTAAAGCCCTGGGAATTTCCTTAGAGAGGAGAACCGTCTTTTGTTATGTTAATGAAATGACTTTTGGAAAGCCCATAGGTAACAGAAGGGTGGGGGCTGGTTGCCGGAAGAACCAACCCAGTGATTAGAGGGTTGGAATTTTCAGTCCTACCTCCTGGCCTCTGAGGAAAGAGAGGGGGCTGGAGGTTAAGTTCAATCACCAATGGCTCCATAAAAACCCAAAGCTAAGGGTTCAGAGTGCTTCCCAGTATGGGTGGACACGTGGAGGCAGTGAGAGATGCCCTGGAGAGCATGGCAGCCCCACACCCTTTCCTTGTGTCTTGCGCTATGCCTGTCTTCCATCTGGCTCTTCTGGGTTATATTCTTTTATAAGAAACTGATGACCTAAGGAGCAAAATGTTTCTCTAAGTTCTATGAATCGCTGTAGCACATTAATCAAACCCGTGGACTGGGAGATCATAAGAACCTCTGTTTTATAGCCTGTTGGTGAGAAGAACAGGTGAGGACCTAGGCTTGTGACTGGGTTTGTCGGTGGGATGGAGAGAGGAAGTCTTGTGGGACTGAACCCTTCACCTGTGGAACCTGATGCAATCTCTGGGTAGAGTGTGTCAAAATTGAGTTGAATTCTCTGAGAGAGTGTCTAAGAATTGCTTGGTGTTGTGTGGGAAGCTCCCATCTATGTTGGAATTGGGTCCAGGAACCCAAAATAGTAATCTCTTGTCATTCTTGAGTGAATTAACCCAGAAGATAGCAACCTAGGATAGCTACCTGGGAAGCACTTCATATTTTTAGCGAAAGAGTAAACAATTTATTCTGAGATTTAAAATTATTCAGTGGCAGTGGCAGTGTCTAGGTTAAAGGTTATGCCCGTAAGAACGTAGTCAAGGGGAAAATGACAGAAGGAAAGAGCCTTCTGCATCAAAAGTACTTTGTAAAAGTAGCAACTTCTAAGGGAACACAGATGAGAGTCACCTACCTCATCTGCCATGGTCAGGGAAGGTTTCCTGCTGAAAGTGAGGTCTAAGCAAGGAACTAAGTAAGGAATTAGAAGTTAGATATGTGAAAGGAAGGACAGGATAATGACAGATGTTCCTTCCTCCCGCCAGCTCGCCTGCCTTCCTTCCTTCACTTCCTTCCTTCAACAAAGTCCTGAGTATTGAGCACGCTCTAGAAGCTCCGGTATTGAACATGACAGCCAAGGTCTTTGATCTTAAAGTCAATTAGTCAGTAATAAGTGATTTTAAAAATATCAGAAAGTGACCCAGACTGTGTAAACAATGAAACAGATTTCAGCGGAAAGGAGCTATTTTAGACTTGGTGATCTTAGAAGACCACTCCAAGAAGTTTCATTTCAGTGGAAAAAAAACCCAGGGAGGCGAAGAAGCCAGCAGTACAGTGAGGGGACTACTTCTGTGCGAGCAGTGAGGTGCTAGATTCAGTCCTTGGCTTTCAGTCCTTGGCATGTTCTGGACACAGAAAGAAGTCAGTCATGACTGTCATAGAGAGTGCAACAAAGATATGAATGGAAGAAGGGGCACAGGGCCAGCTTTGTAAAACCATGGAGAGAATGGTAAGATGTTTGAATTATATTCTGTGTGAAGGGAAGCCATTGGAAGTTTTAAGCAGAGGAGAGTTGCGGTCTGATTTGCATATTTAAAGATCGTGAGCTTTTGTAAGACTATAAAAAGCAATATACACAAAAGCTCCAGGTGAGAGAAGACATGGTCTATGTGAAGGAAAAAGAGAAAAACAAAAACACAAACCAAGAGAAAGAAAAGAAGAAAACCACCTAGTCCAGCTGAAGGAGGCCGTAGCCGGGGAAGATCCCAGAGAGATTAACTGAGACCCTACCTACCACATTCTAGGGTCTTTGGGTGCTGTGCCAAGAATTTGGACTTTGATCAGTGCAATGGATGCTATGGTATGATTTGCAGAGGGAAGTCATGTTTCTGTCTTAGAAACACACCAGTGACTATGATGCCTCCAGAAACCAGAATGTGCTGAAAGCCTTCCTCACTGAGGGTGAGCATCTCTGTTGTGTAGCTAACGTGTGTGCACCGCAGGAGAAAACACGTGAGCAGAAAGAGGGGCTGGATGTGTGCAGCTGCAGAGGAAAGTCAGAAAACCTCCAGCAGGACCCCCATGGCAACCATGTGGGCTTCTCAATGCTCTCCCAGCCATGGGTGCTCAGGGGGATGCCACATCCCCCTCAGAAGGGTTTCTCAAAAAACCACACATCAGAGCTGGGAGAGATGAGTGATCATTATCTCGTTCAGACCTATCATTTTACAGATGAAATTTGTCTCCTTATCCTTATTCCCATCAGCCATGTGGCTCTGAGGTTACTTTCTCCAGGGCTCAGCTACAAAGGCTGGCTAGAATTTTTTTGTTTTGTTTTGTTTTTTTGAAGTCTGGAGATACGGGCTAAAATGACTGTCTCTGTCCCCACCACAAATAATCTGCTTTGTCCTTCAGTCTGGGAAAGGCCCTGGGTTCTATATTTGATTTCCCATGACATGACTTTGTCCTTCAGCAAGCCATGCCCAGTCGGCCTGCACGAGGTCAGATCATTTTCCAACAAGTTAGGCTGGGAAACAGGTCATGTCCGCAAGTCATGATTTCCTTGGATGGATCCAAGTTCACTGTTGCTGGTGCTTGTCTGGGGGTTGAATCTGGGGAGCACTTTTCACCTGTTCACACTGAGGCCAGAGACCAGTTTTGACACCATTTTATATCAAATATCTATTTAGTCATCCACAAAAAATCAGTGGAGCGCCTGTTATGTGCCCATCCTTCTGCTTGTCACTGAAAACATGATGGTGAAGACATGGCCCTGCCTTAGGAAGCTTCGGATTCAGTGTTTTTTTTTTTTTTTTTTTTTATTGAAATTGAGAAAACATGAAACAAACATTAAAATCCTAAAATACATGACCCACAACCTCAACCTTTCTTCAGAGATTCATAAACATTTCAAAACTAATTTAATACTATCCAGGAAAACAAGTGTAGTTTTAGCTCTGAAAGAATGGGAATTTTGTTTGATACAAAGAAATTCATTTTTTTTTTCCATTTTGAGTCTGAAAAGTTTCTTCCTTTCTCTTTCCTCCTTCCTTCCACCCTCCTTCCTTCCCTCCTTCCATCCATCCTTCCTTCCTCCCTTCCTTCCTTCCTTCCTTCCTCTTATTAAAGTATAATTAACATACAGTGTTATATTAGCTTCAGGTATACAGTATAATGATCAACAATTCTCTACATGACTCAGTGCTCTTCACAGTAAGTGTACTCTTAATCTCCCCCATCCCCACCACCACCCATCCCCACCACCACCTCCCTTCTAGTATCATCCTTTTGTTCTGTTTTTAAGAGTCTGTCTCTTATCTTTTAGTTCATTCATTTTGCTTCTTAAATTCTACATATGAATGAAGTCATATGGTGTTTGTCTTCTCTTACTATTTTACTTAGCATTATACCTTCTAGATGTTGTTGCAAATGACAAGATATGTGTGTGTGTGTGTGTATCATATCTTTATCCATTCAACTATGAATGGACACTTTGGTTGCTTCCATATCTTAGTTATTGTAAATGATGCTGCAGTAAACATGGGGATGCATACATCTTTTTGATTTAGTGTTTTCATTTTCTTTGGGTAAATACCCAGTAGTGGAATTACTGAATCATATGGTAATTCTATTTTTAATTTTTTGAGAAACCTCTGTAAAGTTCTCCACAGTGACTGTACCAAGTTGCATTCCCACCAATAGTGCATAAGGATTCCTTTTTCTCCACATCCTCACTAATACTTGTTATTTCTTGTGTTTTCATTTTAGCCATTCTGACAGGTATAAAGTGTATCTCGTTGTGCTTTTAATTTGCAGTTCTCTGATGAGTAGGGGTGTGGAGCATCTTTTCATTTGTTTTTGTTTTTGTTTTTTTCAATTCCACATATAAGTGAAAGCATATGATCCAAAGAAATTCTTAAGGAGTGGGTCCTTTACTACTCGGTTACTAAAAAATGCCCAGTGATTGCCTCTTGTTATAATATATATGGCAGGCCTGGCAAAGGAGAGAAGGAAGAGTGGGGTATTACGTTTACATATAGGAACAATAATCACATCCCTGATTTTATTTGCGTCATCACTATCAGCCCATTTTATTACAAGGGGACCAAAACCTAGAGAATCAGAGGTCTGACCAAGCTTGTTACTTGATTAGTAATAATTTGCCTCATTTTCAATGTTGTTGTCCTATCATAATTAATATAACAGTCAATTATTACAAATTATTATAGTGGTAGTAGTCATTCATTCATTAATTTATTTATTGACCAAACATTCACCTTTGTTATGCACCTTTGTTATGTTATGTATGAAACTTTGGATAAGACATAGTTCCTGGGCTATCTGGGTGGCTCAGTGGGTTAAAGCCTCTGCCTTCGGCTCAGGTCATGATCCCAGGGTCCTGGGATCGAGCCCCACATCGGGCTCTCTGCTCAGCAGGGAGCCTGCTTCCTCCTCTCTCTCTGTCTGCCTCTCTGCCTACTTGTGATCTCTGTCTGTCAAATAAATTTTAAAAATCTTAAAAAAAAAAAAGACATAGTTCCTGCCACCAGGGAGATCCCAGCTCCATAAATCAAAAAACCCATTCATCATTTGAAAAATGTTGGGTTATATCACCTCTTTACTATTATGAATAATACTATGCTATGAACATTTGTGTACACATTTTTGTGTGGACTTATGTTGGATATATATGTGGACATATGTTGGAATATTATTCAGCTATGAAAAATGACTGAGGTACTGATATGTTCTACAACATAAATGAACTGTGAAAATATCGTGGTGAGGTAAAGAAGCCAGACACAAAGGGGCACATCTTGTATGATTCCATTTATTTTTTTTAATATTTTATTTATTTATTTGACTGAGAGATAGAGGGAGAGCACAAGGAAGTAGAGTGGCAGGCAGAGGGAGAGAAAGAAGCAGGCTCTCCACTGAGCAGGGAGCCTGATGCGGGGCTCTATCCAAGGTCCCTGGAATCATGACCTGAGCCGAAGGCAGCCACCCAACCAACTGAGCTACCAGGTGCCCCTGTATGAGTCCATTTATATAAAATATCCAGAACAGGCAAAATCCATAGAGACAGAAAGCAAGTGGAAGTTATAGGGGAGTAACTGCCAATGAGGACAGAATTTACTTTACGGTAATGTAAATGTTCCAAAACTAGGTAGTAATGTTGGTTCCCACAGCTTTGTAAGTATGCTAAAACCAGTAAATTGTATGCTTATAAGGGAAGAATTTTATGGTATGTGAGTTATACCTCAATAAAACACATAAATACATATTTAAAAAATAAGTGTGCTAAGGAGTTGAGTGCCTTATGTATTTTAGATATTAAGCCCTTATCACATATATGGTTTGCGAATATTATCTACCATTTTATACATTGTCTCCTCACTCTGTGGATTGTTTCTTTGGTGGGCAGAAGCTTTTTCGTTTGATTCAGTCTGGGCAACTTTTGCTATTGCTACCTATGCTTTTGGAGTCATAACCAAAAAATCATTGCTCAGACCAATGTCAAGAAGCTATTTCCCTGTTTTCTCCTGGTAGTTTTATGGCTTCAGGTCTTACATTTAAGGCTTCATTCCATTTTGAGTTGATTTTGTACATGGTATTAGACAAGGATCCAGATTCTTTCTTCAGCATATGGATACCTAGTTTTTCTAACACCATTAGTTGAAGAGACTATCTTTTCCCTATTTTGTGTTCTTGACTTCCTAGTGGAAGATCAGATTACTATAGAAACGTGGAGTTATTTCTGTGCTCCCTATGCTGTTCTATTTGTCTATATGTCTGTTTTTATTCCAGTATCATACTGTTTTGATTATTATAGCTTTGTGTATATTTTGAAATCAGGTGGTGGGATACCTCTGGTTCTTTTCTTCTTGTCCCAGATTGTTTTGAGCATTCTGGTTCCATAGGAAATTTAGTACTTTTTTTTTTCTATTTTTGGTAGAATGCAATTAGGATTTTGATCAAGGTTATATTAAATCAGGAGATCATTTTGAGTAGTGTGGATATTTTAACAATATTAACTCCTCCAGTGCATGAACATGGGATGCCTTTCTATTTATCTTTATCTTCTTTAATTTCCATCACCAATGTAATACAGTTTCCAGTGTACAAATCTTTTACCTCTTTGGTTCAGTTTGTTCCTAAATATTTTATTTTGTTATTGCTATTGTAATTTAGAGTGCTTTCTTAATTTCCCTTTCAGATAGTTCATGATTTGTATATAGAAATATCACTAATTTTTTATATGTTGACTGTGTATACTGTGTCTTTACTGAATTTGTTTAATAACAGTTTTTTGTGGAGATTTTAGGGTTTTCTAAAATATAATCATGTCATCTGCGAACATACTTTTACTTCTTTCTTTCTAATTTAAATGCTTTTCATTTCTTTTTCTTGTCTGATTGTTCTAGGTAGGACTTCCAGTATTATGCTGAATAGAAGTTAGCCAGAAATTATTAAATCCACTTCATAGATAAAGAAAGTGAGACCTTCAGTTGTTTAGTAAGCTCAGTTAGTATGGGTTGAAAGTGGGGATTTATACCAGTCTCTGACTTAAACTCCAGGGCTCATCAGACATAATCATTCTTCCACTTCAACCCCATCAACAGGTGAAATTTCAACCCCAGGCTCCAACGTGGACTGGCTCCTCAGTCTACTCACTGAGCAGATCTATATTCCTGCTCTCTTCCTCTTCAAGGACACTGGGCAGTCCTCCTCTGTTGCCATGGCAAACCATGGGCCATGTGGCCATGCTAACAAAGGGCTGCTGTGCCCTCTGACTAAATCCTCTCCCAAAGTCTGATTACGACATGCAAGCCCAGTTGGGAAGAACTCCATGCAAAATTAGCCAGCTGTCTTCATGACTAAAGTTTTTTATTCTGCTAATTTAGCATTTTCTTTTCTTACCAAAAAGGGCATATTTCCATACTCTGGTGCTCCATAACACCCTCTTAGAGACCATGCTTTCTTCAGGTCTGTTCTCAATCCCTGTGACCTGCTTTCCTGGCTGTGTGGCACCAGTCCCCTATATCCCCTCTGGTCCTTTCTGTGGCTTAGGAAAGACACAAAGATGGCTTACTTAGGGTGACAGGAGAGTGACAGGAGGTAGTAAGAAATGGTCAGTTCAGGATACGGTTTGCAGGTACAGCTGCTAGGGGCTGTGGATGAAATGAATGTGGGAAGGGAGGGAAATGGACAGCCAGAGGGAGAGAGCTGTCAAGCCCTGATAAGGGAAAGATGGATAGAAGAGCAGGCTTGGGGTTGGTAGAAATCACTAGGTCTGTTCTGTGCAGGTTAACATTAGCCTATTTATTAAACTTCCAAGTAGAGACGTGGGATAAACACTGCAGTTATCCAAAGCTTAGAACATCCTGTGAAATAAAGACAGCCATGAAGGTTTGAAGGAGTGTAAATATTTGGCATGTCTAAAATGTGGGATGTGTACTAGGACCCTGGGAGAGACAAGGCAGAGACCAGGTTACAGATGGTTCTCCAGGGTCAATGGAATCTATTGAAGGTCAATTTTCAGTCATCTTATAATTACATACGTAATTCACCAATTACATTTTTTTAAAAGGTCTAAAACAGTACAGATAAACTTCTTTATTTTTTTTAATATTTTATTTATTCACTTGACAGAGATCACAAGTAGGCAGAGAGGCAGGCAGAGAGAGAGAGAGAGAGAGAGAGAAAGGAGGAAGCAAGCCCCCTGCTGAGCAGAGAGCCTGATGCGGGGCTCAGACCCTGAGATCATGACCCGAGCCGAAGGCAGAGGCTTTAACCCACTGAGACACCCAGGCACCCCAGATAAACTTCAAAAAAGAAGTTTTGACAAACTTTTTTTTACTCTGATCTCTATCTGCCTAGTGCGGCAGGGCTTCTCAGCCTTGGTACTGTTACTGTTTAGGACTGGATTGTTATTTGCTGGAAGTGGATGCCCTGTACACCGTAGGATATCAGCTGCGTCCCTGACCTTCACCTCCTGCATGCCAGTAGCACCAACCCATCCCCAATTATAACAACCAGAATATCTCCTAACACTGCCAAATGTCTCCTGATATTGCCACATGTCCCATGGGGGCAAAATAGCCACCACCCCCCCCGGTTGAGAACTACCGACCTAACAGTAACCAGTGTTATTTATTCACCATAGAAGTTCCTGGACCCATTTCTCTGTATTTACTCACACATGTATTTATCAACAAAACGTGTTCTTTTTTTTTTTCCACGTTTGTGCTGTTACATTATATGCATCAATTTTTAACTTGCGTATTTCACATGACTAAGTGTTGAAAATATTTAAATATGTTGGTACCTAGGTAGCTGTCAGGTTGTTTTGTTTTGTTTTTTAACATGGCATAGTATTCTGTTAGTGTGCATCTATCACAGTACATTTTATCTATATTATTGGACCTCAAGTTTATTTGCTTTGCATTTCAAGCAAATTTGCAGTGAATGTCCTCGCATATATTTCCTTACGCACAGGTGTAAATTTTCTCTCAGGTAGAGCAAAGTGGAATTGTCAGGTCACTGAGTGTATGCATTTTTAATTTTAATAAAACTGTCTTGCATAGATTGTTTATAGAAATAGCTGCAATAATTCCCTCCTTGTATCCAGGCATCTTTGCAATAACGCTTTATGGCTTCTCCCATTGTGAGGTGGTGTCCTTCTCTCTACCTCCTGATCTGGGTTTGCTCCGTGACTCATTGCCCAATGCAAGGCAGTGCTCTACAGAGTCTGGAACATGGGACCGTCTTAGCTGTAGACGTCCTCAAGGTACTGCTCACGGGACATGAAGCATTAGAGGTTCTAAGTAAGTATATAAGATATAATAGGGGGAAGCATCAAAAAAATAAGTCAGGAGAACAAGGAGGTTAAAGTATTTCCCAACGGAAGCCGGATCTCAAAGGGTGGAAGGGAAATTGCTCATCAGGTGTGCCACAGGCCCATACAAAATGAGAACCTTAAAGTTCAGCTTCTCTCAGAACAGAGCTGATTAATCCCAAAGGCTCTGGACCTCCTCTCTCCGGATATAGTACAGGGAAGGCTGTGGGATACTAAACACCCACTAATGCAGTGAGATGAACAAGGACGACGTTATAAACTAATTTCCCATGGGAGAGTCTAGCCCTGTGCCAACCTATCAGCCTATGAAGGAAGGGGTCTATTGAGGGTATATATATATATATATTCTAAAAACATAAGACATATGTCAGATAATTGGCTTAAGCAGGAATTAAAGGGAAGCATTTCTTTGGGATAAGGCACGTTGGAGGCTGGTTGGTTTTGGCTGTGGATCAAATCAGAGGGTGGGGGGCAAAGTCTTGAGAAACTTTGGGAAACAAATCTGGAAACTTCATCTTTCTCTCTCCCTCCTGTTGTGCCAAGATGCCTCCTTTGACATCTGAAATACCCTGTCACTCTATTCATCTCCTCACCAAAAACACTTTTTTCCCCTCTTCTGAACTGATACTCAGCAACGCTGTGGTTCCAATCAGTGAAGTTGCTGGTAAACCCCTCTTTGTTTTCTTCATTTTCTGCTCTGCCTTCCTCTCCCTTGCCCCCTTTTTCTTTCCCCTCTAGGGTTGTTTTCAATAGAACAGAAGCATTTCTCTAAGAAGCACAAATAATTTAGGTAATGGTGTAGTCATTTTGAAGATGAAAACAGCCAGGCGGCCTTGTATCCTGGGTACAGACTCTGTGTGCTTGAGGGAATGTGTGTTAGCGATCAGAATTGTTTAAAATAGAAAAGGAAAGATAAAACAAACAACATAAATGCTCAATAACATAGATGTAGGTAAACTGTGATATATCCCTACTACAGAATATTATGCCATTAAATGAGAAAGCCTGACAGCTTCCTATGTACCAGCATGGTTAGTAATCCCAAATTCACAGGTATGTGAAAGCATTGTAATGACTGATGCATGTAACATAATCATACATATGTGAAAAAGAATAGAACATGGTTCACATATGGACAGGTGACTGTATCAAAAAAGATCCATGGGCTTCTACAGCAGATGGATGACTCAGGTTACTTCTAGGTCAGTGGTTCTCAACTAGGAGTGATTTTGCCCCCACGGGACACTTGGCAATGTCTAGAGGACATTGGTGTTTATCTCAGCTGTTGGGAAGCGTGGTAGTGCTAGTGAAGTGGGTGGAGGTCAGGGAAGTGTACAGGATAGCCATTTCCGGTAAGGAATTATGCAGCCCAAAATGGCAGGAGTCCCAATTAGAGAAACCCTGGTGCTTTAGGTAGAGGAAGAGGACAGAAGGATTAGACAGATGTCAGACAGAAATTTATCTGTAATGTTTTAGAACTTTCAGACAAAATGTAATTGTGCATCACTTATGTAATTAAAAATTGGTTAAAATTTAGTTTCCAGCAGATTTCCATTGACCAGGGAGGACCCTTTGTTACCTGGTCCCTGCCTCATCTTTCCCAGGTCTCTGTCACACATCCTACATTTTAAGCATACCAAAGTATTTATAATCTTTGAAGGCTTCATGTGCTCTATAATTAGCTTTTTCCTTTTTTTTCCCCACATGATGACCCTTCAGCTTAGAAAGCCTCTCTCCTTTGCCTACTGAAATCCTGTTCCTTCTCTGGAACCCATCTCTGCTCTTCCCAGGTGAGGCTGCCCTCCGCCTCCTCTCTGCTGGCTCTTCCGTGCCTAGACAGCTGGTGTTACAATTGGACCTCAGCTCTGTGACATGAGGAGAGCAAGCTCTAACCCAGCCAGCCGTGGGGGACATCCTGGCTTCCCACACACTCCCCGGTAACACACTGAAGGACACGTTACATGGCATACAAACTTTAACAAATGATCTCTCTAGAGAGAATCAGGAATTCTCTCCTCATTTCAACCTCACATTAGCAGAGGGCGCACACTCAATCACACACTGGAGTGTAAGCTATTGCAAATGTATGAAGGGGGTGTCCAGGGCCCTCCAGCAAATGGGAAAGCCTGGCTCCACCTAGAGGTTCAGACTTGGTTGTCTCCACCTTGCTGATGATTGCCAGGTAGAGGCCACACTGCCAGATCTTCCAAGGTTAGTTGGAAGTTCAGAATTGTGCTGTATAATCTCTTAGTTCTTAAAGTTTCATATCTAAATCAAAACCCCACAGTTTCTCTACAAGTGAAATAATAATGCATCAAAAGATCAAATTTATCTTAAGGGCTACTGATTTTTCAACACTGAACTATAAGTATTCAAAAATAAAATCACTAAACTGGATAAATAAATTTAAATTATAGTCTGAGAGCCTAGAAGACAAGCACCAAGATACATGAGAACTCAAGAGAAGTCACATGGCACACAATTTTTAATACATAGACCCACCCTGCAGAGAAATATGGACAAACAGAACTCAGATCCCTGTCCCCACCAGACAAGTGATACTGCCTCTTGTAGGATTGGGTAAGTGACAGGAATAGAAAGAAGAATCAATTCTTCCTCCCTGAAAGTCCTCAGATGGACGAGGTTCTTATTTTATGGCCCAAGGTGGGTGGAAACAGGAGAGTAAGAGAGAAGATGGTTCCTCCTACAATAATGACATTAAATTGGATTCCTTTTGAATACAATTCTGTGATCCCATGAACTGTTTGCAAACATCCAGTTCTCAGGCTTATTAAATGACCAGTAGATGGATGTCTTATCCCAGCCTCATGCACGGAGTTCTCTTTGGTACCACCTGCCTCGTGAAACGCACCCTTTAAGAAAAGAATCACAATGGACAATGTCCAGATGATCTTTTCATCTCATGGCCCTCAAAACCCAGCCAAGGCTGGGAGCCAAGTGAGAACAGGAAAGGGGCTGGGCCTCAATTTCTGATCTGCCACAATCATGCCAAGTGCCTTTAAAGCAGACTCCATTCTCTTGTGTCTCCAGTGGGATCCGTGGTTTCAGGATATTGGACTCTGGCCTTGGGCATTTTTCTCTGTGCATGTCTCATGGAAAGAGGGGACTGACTCATGGTAGAGCCCATTCAGACAACTAGGAAGGAAGTAGCACATGATCAGATTTTCCCGACAAGGGGAGACTGTGAGGTACAGCCCCTCCACATGTAACACACTGAAACATACACCTGTTGCCATGGAAACCCCATAATGCAGTGTGAGTAAATGCAGCTTGAATAGATCCCAACCAAAATGCTCGCTGAGCCCGCTGCTTTCAGTCCCTTTCATCACCCGAGCCGGAGTCCAGCTGGAGCCAGAATTAGTGATGGGTAAAGAGCTCAAAAGACTGCTGGTCCCCTTCCAGGGCATCTCCAATTTATGTAAAGTCTCTTGGGTTTGGAAGACTTGAGTGGCCAAGCTGTCCCGTGAGAGTCGCGGCTGCTCTCTTTCTCTCATCCTGGGCCACAAACTAGCATCTCACTCTGTGTTTGTGGGGGGAGTGGTGTGGAAGCTAATCAAAGCAGCTTTTTAAAGGTTCTCAGCATTTGCAAAAAAAAAAAAAAAAAAAAAAAAGGGGGGGGGGGGGGGTGCGGTTTGGAAAGAGACCAGCACACAGTTCTGCTCCCAGCTTGTTTCCTCTTTCTTAAATACACACAGATTGAACTAGGCTCTACAGCAACAAGGTTGGAACAAGCAAAAGCCTTTAAACCAAGATATTAAACATGATTTTCCTTCTCCAGAGAGAAGCAGCAGCTATGAGCTACACATAAATTCAGAGTGCCCAACGTTCTGTTATGAAGACTTTAAAGAAAAAGTCTCCTCTCTTCCTTTCTATAGATGTGTCCAGTCAAGTTATATAAAGATTGTATAGCTAGCCAGAGCCCACCAATACAGCTGAACTATATTTCTAGTCTCCAAGAATTAAAAAAAAAAGTAAGTATAGAAATGTCAGAGGCCATTTAACACAAAAAAATCTCTGGAATGATACATCCCATGGGATAGCTAATGTCTCAGATCAACTCACCTCAGGAAAGTGAGTTTGCAAAACTTTATTTGCTTCTCACATTCCCTCCCTTAAATGTCATTATGCTCCTTACATGACACTTAGGGCTTTGGTCCATCTGGATGGGGGCAAGAAAGGCACCAATTATCATAAAGTCAACAGTCATGTCCTTTCTCCTGAGGTGCCTTATAATTCCTAAAATTGTATAACAGATAAGAGAAGGGAAATTCTTTGCTTTTCCCATTTCGAGTCTTGAGGAAGAGGATGTTAAGTTCTAGTGTATTTGTTTAATGAGGCTCTCCAACTCAATTAGCTGGGAGTCAAATCCAAAATCAAACCAGTGTGCAGATGTATGGCTTTCCATAGTGTTCTGCCTTGCGGACTGCCGTGATTTCCAGGGAGGGGAGGAAGCACGTTCTTCATCCCTTCCACTTCTCAGAAAAGGAGACTGAGGCTCAGAGGTGGGAGGAAGTAGTACCTTTGTGAAAACCAAGCAGCTGCGTCAGCCCCTTACCATATGTGCTGAGGCACAGGACAACATCTAACCAAGGCTTGTCTCATACTTCCAGAAAGATTCCGAGAGACAAGATATTTGGCCAATTTAGATATTTGAACATGGGCGATGCGGGTGAAGCACTGAAATGTCTACTTACACTATTGAATTTGTCGGGTCAGTATGTATATATCATATATATATATATATCAAGTATATATCAAGTCCTAAATGTATATATCAAGTCCTAAAATGATACATACATTCTGTCATTTCTTTTTCTTCCAACTCTCACTTTCCACGAACCTGTTTTATGCAAATCCCCGACATGGATCCATCCGTCGTAATGTCATTTAACAGCTTTCCGGAGCCCATCACCTCTGTTTTATCCAATTCATCTGAATTCTACTCCTTTTTGTTTTCCTTAGGTCTAGTCCTTCTTTAATCCCCAAGCCACAAGGACTAACTTGCCTAACAATAGGGCACTGTTTATTTTGTTTTGAAATTTGTTCTTAGACATGTATATTCTTGAATACCACAAACAGTCCATCAGGAAACATTGCAAAATGTAATAGATAGCTTTGCCTCCTGTCTTACCATTTGGTCAGATAATCTCTATAAATATACACACTCTGCATTGATTTTAATAGGTTAGTGTGTTTTCTCTGAGTAATATTTTTGTTATGAAAAACAAAGCATCTGAGAGATTTGTCTATAAATCTGCACAACTTATCAGGCCTTGTTTATTTATTTTTTATTTACAGATTTTTATTTATTTGACAGATCACAAGTAGGCAGAGAGGCAGGCAGAGAGAGAGAGGAGGAGGAGGCAGGCTCCCCGCTGAGCAGAAAGCCCCATGTGAGGCTCGATCTCAGGACCCTGAGACCATGACCTGATCCGAAGGCAGAGGCCTTAACCACTGAGCCACCCAGGTGCCCCTCAGGCTTTGTTTATAAGATGGTCCCTCTTTGCCAAGATAGAATTTTTGTGGACAAAAAGCCATTTGCTTGTGTGTGGGCATGCAGGGCTCTGTGGCAGAGCTGGGGAGGGATTGCAGTCTTTTGGCTTCTGGTAGGGAGCTAATGCCACTGCTCTCTGCCATTAATGGACTACAAGTTTCTGGAGGGCTGGGCAGTTCTTATTGATCTTATTGATCTTATCCTGGTGCTCAGGTGATACCTGACACTGAACAGCTTTTCAGCAGCTAGTGAGTAAATCTTAACATCCTTTCATTTCTTGTGACCATCCTCTGTGGTTTTATTTGGGCAGAACCAGATTGCAATATCTGAGAGTTCAGGCCCACCATCCCAGCTCATCCCATTTTAAAAGTAGAATCGTGGAAGCAATCAGCCCATAACCAGTCCAACACTTAGTGGCCATAGTAAATGATCCAGGAAGGCTGATGCCAAGAATGTGGCTTCAGAGTTCCTAGTCTCATGGACGAGATCACCACCACCCACACCCCCACACTCCACTCAGAAGAACAAACCCTTGTTCTGGCGCATTGTCAATTACAACCCTACTTTCCAGTCCTCCAAGCGTCCAAGGACCCAGTCATCTCCCCACCCTGGAGCTGGCACTATCTGTGTAAGAGCCTGCAGCTAGGGCATTTTCTCAGCTTTGCCCAGCTGTGTCATGACACGGGTCTGGGTGGGAAAGAGTTAACATACATAGGAAGTAAGACAGGAAGGGAGGTTGGGGGCTCAGTTTCTGGAAACAAAGCTTCTGATTGCTGGTGTTGTTTGGACTTCAACATCTGAAAAGCCATTCTGGGATCCCTGTGTTGCTGGGGTCTGAGAAGGGGGCTCAGAGGGGAAGGGGGCAAATCCTGCTTTGGGTGATTGTGAAACAGGCCATGTTCTTAATTAGTCCCCCACCCCACCCCCCACCACCCACGTGTCCTATCCATATCTGCTGCTGAGAACAGAAAACTCAGGGTACTCACCAGACTCACTAAGCATGTCCTCAGCTTCTCCTGCCTGTCCTGAATCTCTGTCCTGGCCTGGAGGAAATGCCCAATAGGTTCCAGTTTCCTGGTTTCCTTTGTATAATTAGTTAATTACCCAGTTCAAAGCATACTTTCACAGCCATTTTATTGAGTAATCTTCACCCTAATCTTTTAGGGTTGCTGGGCAGGGATCAGAATGCCCATTTTAAAAAGTGGAGAAAATATCTCCTCAGAACTTCTAGGTTACTGTTCATTTTGCTAGGATACCCCATTAGCCACTTCCTGATCTGGCCTGTCTCCCTCTCCAGCTTCTCTTTCCTTGACTCCTTCCCCTGTGCTGCATTAAAGTTATACTGTACTACTTGTGGTTGCTTAAACCTATCACACTGTTCCACACCAGGCCTTGAGTCATGATTTCCCTGATCCCTGGAAGTCTCTCTACCATCCTCTGGTTGGTAGATACATCCTGTCAAATGCTTCACATGCTTCAAGATTCAGACTAGATATTGTCTCCTGCAGGGAAGATTCCCATGGCCCTTTTCCCCTCCCAAGATGACTAAAAGTCCCTGGTGTTTCCCAGCTTCATACCAACCATCTCTTTGTAAAGAATTTGCCTACTCATGTGTCAGCTTTCCCCCCACAAGACTGTGAGTTTCTAAAAATCTGGGAATATCTTGTTGCAAATGGAAGTAAACTCAAATCAACTTGCCCTTAATTTGTAAAAGTAACAGGAGAGGGGATGTATTACCTCAGTAACTCAGGGCCGTGCTTCAGGCTCAGCTGGACCCAGCAGCTCAAACAGTATCACCAGAATTCTATCCTAGTATTCAAGCTCCTGCTCTCTTCTCTGTAGATTTTAACCTCAAGAAACATTTGTCTCCACCAAGAGCTCCTTGAATGGAATAAGCTAGTGTAAAGAGAGCTCAGAGAGCACAAATAAGTTTGTAGAGAAAGCCAAGGACAAGATTAAGCAGAGCTGGGTGGTCACCTTAAAGATTTTGGATTTTATGAGTGCATTGGGAAGCCTTGGGTATGGAGGCGGGGGTGGGGGGATAAGCCCAAGATAGGCATATGACAGGACAATCACTTCTTTTTTTCTGTTGAAGAAAATGAATGGGAGAAACAAGAGTGGAAGAAGAGTCAACAGCTGTAAGGCTGTTGTAAAGACCAGGGAGCAGGGGTGGTGGCCTAGGACTAAGGTGGTGGCAATGAAGATGGAGAAAAGTGGACGGAGTCAAGACATAGTTTGGAAGTGATAATTGGAAGAGTTTTATCATGGGCTGGGTGGAGAAAGTGGTTACAGATAGCTAAAAACCAAGGATAACTTTTATATTTACAACTCAAGCAACTGGTGATACTAGTTTCTAGATAAAGAAATAGATTGGTGGGAAGGATAGCAAAGGGGCGGGCAGCCTGTTTGGAGGACGGAATCAACAGCTCCATCTGGACGTTGTTCATGAGATACCCAGGTGGATTTTGGTTTGTGCACAGACCTTTCCCACATTAGTGTCTGAAATAGGGTTCCATAGAGTATCTAGTGACTGATGAGGGAAGAAAGGGATACAGAATGATCAGGTGGAGACAGATTCTGTGATTGACAAATAGAGATCACCTTTTAAGTCTGGACATTTCCATTGTAGAGATTGGGACATATAACCAGATGACCAGGTCTAGGATCTGCTATCAGCTCTGTTGCACTCTAATTGCATGATTGTGGTCTGTTCACTTTCCTTTTATTTTTAGAAAGGAAGGGAGAAAGAAGTGGTGGGGAGAGGGAGAGAAAGGAGAGGGGAAGAGAGAATCTTAACTAGGCTTCCCACCCAGCCCAGCATGGGGCTCAGTCTCACAACCCTATGATCATGACCTGAGCTGAAATCAAGAGTCAGACACTTAACTGACGGAGATACCCAGACACCCCTGTTCACATTCCTTCTTGAATCTAAGCCTCAACCATACATGGGGATCATTCTGTGTCCCTCACTTTCGAGGCTTTTGTGAAGATCTGCATGTTAAAGGGATTGCACACTGTAGAGCAACAAATACCATAAATTAGAATTATGATCATCTTAATGCATACTCAGACCTCAAAACCAAAGAAGTTTGTAAGTGAAAGTGAGCCACGTAAAAGAAATTGGGTACATTCTTTCTTCAGGCCCCAAGCCTTTGAAACAGTCCCAAGAACAACCTCAGCCTTTGGTGTCAATGAAACACTTTGCATACTTTGTTTTTTAAACTCCCATCACCCTCAGCTAGTTGCTCACAGCTTGTCCCCTGTGGCTGATGCTGAAATGTGTTTCTCCCCCTTTATGTCCTCATTTCTCAAGCAAAATCCATTCCATTTGGCCTAAGGAGCAGGCCAGACAATATCCTACATGACTTTCTTCCCCCACAGTCACCAGGGAGCTAAGAGATGAGTTCCAGGGCTTTGCCAACAAACAGTGAGGGCTGAAACAACCACCTGTGAACTGAACACTGTAGGTTTTACTTATTTATTTATTTAATTTTTAACAGCAAAGCCTGGGAATGCCCAGGAAGGGGATGAGATCATCTGTCTCGTCTGTGAGCAGCATGGTCTGCAAGTTTTCTCATTCCACATTACGTCATGCTGGAAAGAGAAGGCATCTGGACATTCCTTACGCAATCTGCAGGGGTGCTAAATCAGGGAGACACGGGCTTTGCTGGAGCATCCTACTTCCCCAATTTTGGTTATACATGAGTATGCATCCTCATTGATTCTGCCAGCACGTATAGGATGCCCACTCCGTGCCTGTGATTTTTTTTTTCATGTAAAAATAATATAATCTTGCCCAGTCACTAATTTATGCATTCACTTAATAAATGTTTGTATTGAATGCTTATCATGTCGCAGGATCATAGGTGCTGGGGCTACCAAGGTGAACAAGACAGATCAGATCCCTGCCTTCCCAAAGCTGGTGTTTTGGGGCAAGAGATGGTCAGTTAACCAAGTAACATATGATATGATACAACTTCGGGTAAGTGCTCTGAAGTAAAACTCAGCCCAGATAAGGAGATAATGATAGGATGGCTATTACTGGGTAAGACAATCAAGGGAAGTCTAAGGAGGTAGCGTTTGAGCAGAGGCCAGAATGAACTGAAGGATACACCAACAAGCATCTCTGAAGGAAAGGAAGGGATCTCCAGGCAGGGAGAACAGTAAGTGCAAAGGTCCTGAGACAAAGTGCTTTGGTAGAGACGTTACCATTCTTCACATCCATTTCTTGGAGCTTTCCTATAATCCCAGGCTAACCCCAGAAATGCTTCTTGCCACCATACAGATGAGGAAACTGTGTATCCAAGAGGCTGTCCCTTCACCTCATTGACCCAGTCTTGATATATATACTGCCAGACTCAGTTTTCACTCTGCTCTACTTTTATGTGATTCTCACATGTGCTTTCTGTTAGGCATTCATTCTATGGAAGGAAATTAAAGCAAGAGTAATGTGACTGAGGTTAAGAGCAAAGAAAAAGAAGAGGAAAGAATCTCCCCATTTCCTTTCTGGTTTGCATGAGAATCTCGAATGTGCTACATTTGAAGGAAAAATTCTAGGACAGTCTATCTAGTTATGTCCTTAGTCATGTTTAATGTTCCTTCCAATTGAGAGTTAGTCCATCGTGGTGCAAAGGATGCCATGAAACCACCGTTCCTTCTGTGGACCAAAGTGACAGATCAGACCAGCGGCTGACACATGCATTTGCATTCAAGGCAAAGAGTTTGTTCCAAGCAGACTTGCCTTTTGTCTCGCCCTTCATGCTCATGAATAGATACAATTTCTCAGGCAGTTACTGAAAACCACTTTGAAGAGGTACTTTTACAGACAGACATTGGGGAAGCCTTCAGACACATCTACTTTGCTGATAATTAGGGTCCAGTTTCATTGAGCTTAATGTCTTGGGACTCTGGTTGGAGCCACAGGGAGAAGAAGGAAGGTAACAGAAAGCAAAGGGGGGTTAAGAATGGAAGAAATGGGAAAAGGAATTCACTTTAATTATGTACCGGGCCCATTTAGTCCTCCTCAGAACCTTGCTTATTTAAAGACAAGCCACGGGAGCCTGGGTGGCTCAGTGGGTTAAAGCCTCTGCCTTCAGCTCAGCTCATGATTCCAGGGTCCTGGGATCGAGCCCCGCATCAGGCTCTCTGCTCAGCAGGAAGCCTGCTTCCTCCTCTCTCTCTGCCTGCCTCTCTGCCTACTCTCTCTCTGTCAAATAAAATAAAATAAAATAAAATAAAATAAAATAAAATAAAGACAAGCCAGTGAGGTTTATGGAGATTCTGGAACAAGGTAACAACTGAACAGTGAAAGCCTCCGTTGGGATTCAAACCCAGGTTCAGCTTCTCTATGCTAATCCAGCTGCCTCTGCCTTAGCTGTCTTTCTGGAAAGTCAAAGGTAATCAAAAAGTCTCTGACAGCTCTGTTAATTTTTTCATTCATTAAAAGTCCAAGGGACTGACATTTTTGCTTGGTACCCCCAAATATCTAGCTATTCCAAATTTAAACAGAAGATAACATCTCTCTACAGCAGTCTTTCCAAAAAGTTCTGACCCCAAGCTCCTGGCTCCCATCTCAGGTTCCTTAATGGAGATCCTAGAATAGATACAAATAGGATTGGTAATCCTTAAGTCTCCTTGCTGAGTGACCACTGCCGCAGTCTGAGGTCTGGATGACGCTATCACAGAAGTTTTGGAACCAACTGGTACTGTGCTCCTTGGAACGGTGGCTTCTTTACAGAGGAAGTAGAACTATTCCCACTAAAAGGATTTCAAAAGTTACCAGGATTAATCACATAGCTTGACGTGTGTGATTACTGGTTTACATGTCTGACTTCCCATTTGGAGTGCTAGCTGCTCCTTCAGAACAGGGACCATAACTTAATCCCCTCTGTGTCCCCACAGCGTGCCACAATGTTGGCACTCAGTCATATTTTAATAAATGTATGTCAGTTATCTGATGCTGCAGAACAAGCCACTCCAAAACCCTGTGGCTGAAAGCAACAACCATGTATTTAGCTCACAGTTCTGTGGGTCAGCAGTTTAAGGCAGGCACGGCTGGGTGGCTCTCCTGGTTTCTGCTGGGCTTCCTCATGAGAATGCGGTCTGCTGTGTTCAGCTAGGCAGCTCTGCTCCTGAGTGTGGCTGTCCACATGTGTCTCTCCTCCTACACTCTGGCCCACTTTCGTTCCTGTGGCATGACAGGGAGGCAAGACTGAGTGAGAGAAACAGAAACACACGAAGCTTCTTACAGGCTGGACTCAGAACTGGCACGTTATGGCTTTTGTCACATTCTGTTGGATGAACCAAGACATGGGGGCAGTCCACGTTAAAGGCATGGGGTCATAGATTACCCTCTTTATGAAAGAGCCACAGTGCCACATAGCAATGGATGTGGGATGCATACAGACTGAGGGCCATTTTTTCAACCTGCCACAAAATATCTGTGATGGATGAAATACAAGACATGTCCAAATATAACGGATCTCTTTTCTCACTCAAATTTATGCCTCCTTCATAAATAGCTCCCTTTCTAATTTGGAATAAGTCATCAACCGAGAGCATGAGGTGACCCATATTCTATAAGCAGCAAAGGCCAGAACATGGGATTTAAAAGGGTTGATATTCCAAATCGGGATACTGAAGTTCATAGTTTTTGTTTTAGTTTGGTTTTCCAGGGGATGGGGTGGGGGGTGGGGAGAGCATCTTCTGACCTAATCCTCTGCATGGATTTAAATTAAGTGTTCATTCTCTGCTTTGCCCTGAGTGATAGTGTAAATGGTTTGGTGAAAGAGTATGTTTTTTTGTTTGTTTGGTTGGCTTTTTTTTTTCCAGAGTAATATTTTATTTATATATGTATCATATTTCTTTATCCATTCATCTATCACTGGACACTTGGGCTGTTTTCATATATGGACTATTATAAATAATGCGCAGAATGCAGCAATAAACATGTGGGGGTATATATATATTTTGAGTTGGTGTTATCATTTCCTTCCGATATATGCCCAGAAGTGGAATTGCTGGATAATATGGTATTTCTCTTTTTAATTTTTTGAAGAACCTCCACATTGCTTTCCCTAGTGGCTACACCAATTTACATCCCTACTCACAGTACACAAGGGTTCCCTTTTTTCTGCATCCTTTCCAACCCTTGTTATTTCTTGTCTTTTTTATAATAACCATTCTAACAGATGTGAGGTGAAATCTCATTGTGGTTTTGAACTGCATATTTCTGGTGGTTAGTTCTTAATCAGCAATAATCACACCTCATATAAACTCATTGACTATGATGCTACACCTGTACAAAGCTTTTCTTTGATAATTAACGATGTTGATTATGTTTTCATGTACCTGCTGGCCATCTGTATATCTTCTTTGCAAAAATGTCTTCTCAGTGTGGCCATTTCTCTCCTTTAGATGTGTAGTTTGTTCTGTCAATCTTTAGGTCAATTTCTGGGGTATTAGGATGAACTGATAGTTACCTAGTTGTGTTTGTGGAGTGAGGTGAAGCTAGGGTCCTCCTACTTTGCTGCCATTTTTCTCTCCTCGAAAGAGCATATGTTTTATTTATTTATTTATTTTTAAGATTTATGTATTTATTTAGAGAGTGAAAGAGAGCAAGTGGGACAGCGCAGAGGGAGAAGAAGAGAATCTCTAGCAGCCTCCACACCCCACAGGGGACCCAACTGGGGACTTGATCCCACAACCCTGAGATCATGATCCGAGCTGAAATTAAGAGTCAGACTGAGATAATAATAATCAACTGAGCCACCCAAGTGCCCCAAAAGAGCTTGTGTTTTAAAGTCAGACAGCCTGCGATTCCAGTTCTGGTTCCTGCATGCTCTAGTCATGCAGGAACCAGACTTTTATATTAAGTTTTTTGTTTTAATTCCAGTATAGGTAACATAGTGTGTGTTTTATATATATATATATATATATATTTAAGAGAGAGTGAGAGAGATTATAGACAGAGAGGGAGAAGCCGACTTGCTGCTGAGCAGGGAGCTCAATGTGGGACTTGATTCCAGGACCCTGGGATCATGAGCTGAACTGAAGGCAGATGCTTAACCAACTGAGCCACCCAGGCGCCCCAACATAGTGTTCTATTAGTTTCAGGTGTACCATATGGTGATTCAACACTTCCATATCTCACTCAGTCTCATCATGGTAAGTGTCCTCTTTAATCCCCTTTGCCTATTTAACCCATTCCCCCCACCTCCCCTCCAATGACCATTTGTTTGTTCTCTGTAATTAAGAGTCTGTTTCTTGGTTTGTCTCTCACTCTCCTTTTCTTTCCTTTGCTTGTTTGTTTTGTTTCTTAAATTCCACATATGAGCAAGAGCGTATGGCATTTGTCTTTCTCTGATTGACTTATTTCACTTAGCATTGTACTCTCTAGCTCCAGCCATGTCATTGCAAATGGCAAGATTTCATTCTTTTTCCTGACTGAGTAATATTCCGTACACCAGTCTTCTTTATCCATTCATCTGTCAGTGGACACTTGGGCTGCTTCCATAATTTGGCTCTTGTAAATAATGCTACAGTAAATATAGGAGTGCATGTATCCCTCTGAGTTAGTGTATTTTGTATCCAGTAATGTGATTACTGGATTCTATTATTAACTTTTTGAGGATCCTCCAAACTGTTTACCAGAGTGGCTGTATCAGTTTGCATTCCTGCCAGCAGTGCACAAGAGTTTCCTCTTCTCTTCAACCTCACCAACACTTTTTTCTTGTGTTGTTCATTTTAGTCACTCTGACAGGTGAGAGTAATATCTCATTGTGATTTAGATTTGCATTTCCCTAATGATCAGTGATGTTGAACATCTTTCCATGTGTCTGCTGGCCATCTCTATGTCTTCTTTTGGAAAATGTCTGTTCATGTCTTCAGCCCATTTTTAATTGGATTATTTGTGATTTTGTGACCTGGTATAATTTAATTTACCTTTCTGGATTGGTTTCTTCCTCTGTAAAATGGGGATTAATAATAACAACTGTGTATGTCTGTTGTGATTATTAAATGAGATGGTATATACACAACACTTATCATAGTGCCTGATACAACATAGGTGACAGATAAATATTAGTCTCCTTCCAATATTCTTCCCTTCCCTTCTGTGTAGCTGGAGGGTACCTTCCCATAAATCCAGCATAGGAAGGTGTTTCTTGAGTACTGATAGGAAGCAGTGTTCTTGGAAATCCACATATCCAGGGATAAGCATTAAGTATCATTTTTAGTTGGAAATTAGACTAGGTTAAGAAAGTTATTATTTATTATTTGATTAAATTTTTTCTTTACTTGGGTGTAGCTGCCTAAGTGTCTATTGATAGACAAATGGATAAGGAAGTTGTTGTACACACACACACACACACACACACACACAGGGCTATTACTCAGCCATAACAAAGGATGGGATTGTGCCATTTGTGACAATGTGGATGGACCTACGGGGTAATATGTAAGTGAAATAACTCAGAGTGAGAAAGATAAATACCATAAGTTAAGAAATTTAACTAAACAGAGATTTAAACAAGTATTTCACTTTAAAACAAACACAAATGTAAATTCGTATCTGGCAAGTATTTGATTACTAAAACATGTGGCTTCGAAGAAATTTCCAATGTGTTGCAGTCCACTTTAGGCCTTACTATGTGTTTGTCCCTCTGGTTGAAGAAGTACTGAAGGAAAAAGTTGAAAAATCAAACATAAGATAATACCTATCTAGAGCTCAGTCTTGCCACTGGGATTCTTCTGGATGTTGACTTCTCTATTCCTGTGCCTGCAATTAAAGAAAAGTGCCTCTGTTTTGTCTACAATTCCTGGCCCTCCGTTCCTGAAAAGACAACTGTCTGATGCCAACTTCCTCTTTGTTCTAGTGAATTTTCCAACTTGTGGCTGAACCTCCCCCTCCTCACCACTCACATTCAACACTTACTTTCCCCTTTTCCAACATTCCAGAAGATTACAGCGTGGTTCGTTCAGCCTTTAGATTAGCTTTGACCACATGAACACTGTCCATAAAAAGGCCTGACAGACGGGGAACCATCAGTCTGTGGGGCTCCTTCCTGCCTAGCAGAGTGCCAGCTTTCCAGCAGAGCCCCATAGTCCTTGCAGGTCACCTTCACATGTCATTAAGATTCAGCCCAAACCCCTGGATATCAGTGCAGACCCATCTCAATAACTATGATCACCACTGACAGGGTGCACATCAAATCCTGTCCTTTGGACACGATGAGGTCACCAGAGACTAAAAGAACTGGATGAAAGATACAGTTTAAATCTGCTCACACAGATACCTGTCCAGAGCAAAGGAGGTTCTGAAATCAGACAGTCAGGCAGCATTGGGGTGTGACCACAAGCTCTGAATCAGGACCCAGGACTGTACTCTTTCCCATTTGAGCCCCTCATCCCACAGATGAGCTGTGTGGCTTTGAGTGGTTGCTTCCTTTCTCTGTGCCTCCGTTTCCCCACTTGTGCAATGTAGTTGATAATGCCATCTACTTTGCAAGATTGTCACAGGGATTGAATGTGTTAACCATATGATACATTTCAAAGGTGCTGGCATAGACAAAGTTTTGCTTTCTATTAATATCTGCAGTTGCAATGAGTTGATGACTGTGTACTTGGACAGGTTACCAAACGTTTCTGTATCTCAGTTTACACATCTATAAAATGGGGATCACAATATTTGCCTCAAGAGATTATTGTAAGAATGTAAGGTATGGTGAGCGGTTACCATGACACTCAGAAACAGCAGCTGTTATTAGCCCTAGCAATAATCAGCATCACCATGAAGTCAATAATCAGGGTAATAATTGCCTGAGGCAACTAAGGAGTTATTTTAAACATCAAATCATATTTGTAAATTAAGTCTTGGGGATGTGTTATATAGATAGACAGCTATGGGAAGTAAAAACACTGGAGTTGACAAGTAAGATTAGGGTGACTAAATCCACCACCCAGCAGGAGCAAGACAATGAACATGTTCTTTGACTTCTCTGGGTTTCTCTTTCCTCATTGGCATGACTGGAAAAATACCACCTACCTTGCAGGACTGTTGTAGGATTAAATGGAATACTATGTAAAGGACTTGGCACATTGTTAGAGCTCAATAAATGGCAGCTATTCTAAATCAAAGGTCTAAGGCAGAAAAATTACCCATAATTTTTATTAATATGAAGTGAATTTAAAAAAAAAAAAGCAACTCTGATTTATCCTTGTGAACTTGGCTCCACTAAATTAATGAAGACAGAAGAGAAAAGAATGGGGTCAGGATAGAGGGAGCAAGTATACAGAGTGTGTAGGGAGTTTTGCTGAGGTTAGCTATAAGGAATTTGTGGTTTGATTCAAAAGACTTCAGTTTTATGAGGTTTGAGAGCCTTTTTCAAAAGGAAAACCAGATGTATCAATGGAAAGTTCATGAAAACAGTGCTATCTTCAGCAAATGCTGCTTTGAGTCTAATGCTGCTGTACTGGCTGGGGGTGCGGTGGAGAAAGATCCTGGAGGGGTTGGTAAAATTCACTTGGTTCTATCTTGTGGACCTTCAGTGATGTTCCCAAGTGGGTCATGAGACCAGAACTTTGTAAGCAAAAAGCCCAGAACCATAAGCAGAGGAATGAGTCCAATATAGTCCAGAAAGCAGTAGGGCTTCCCATCTCAAACTCCTACTTTGAATCTTAAAGAAAACCAGGTTTTCTTCCCCTGGCAATGCAGCAGAGCCAGATCTAAGGCTCTCCCAGCATGGTCAACAAGCCCCACACTCCCTTGACCCCAGTGGTCTGGGAGATAAAGGAGACTCATGAGGCAAACAATAGCTTTACATTTAAGTAACTTTGCCATCTCTACTGCAAAGACAATACATTTTCTAGTGAGCTTATCAGACTTCACTGGCCGACCTCATGAAAAGGCTTGGAATTAATTAAAATACATGAGGACAAATCATCAGAAGATCATGATATAAATACACATAGCTTGGGTACCTACTGTGAAGCACAGGTCCCCACATTTCCCCCCTACTATCTAACCAAATCATTATAATTCAGTCATTATCTCCTTTCATGTATCAGGAGAGAAAAGTCCAGAGAGCTCTAGTGACTCATTCAGGTCTAGGTTTGAATTTCTCAGTCTGTATTCTTAGCATTACACCAGTATTCATCTACATGTGGCATGCTTAGCACCGACAACGTGTGAGACAATTTTTGGTGGTGAGTGGAAAGTACATATTCCCACTTCAGTGATTATGTATGAGTTGTCTGTGTATCAAAATACACAGGCATATCAGAGTTGTGGTTTCATGAAACTAATTGCTTTGGACAAGGGTGACTTTTACTAGAGACCATTTAAAGAAGAATATTCAGAATTTGAAACTGATATGGAAAAAGTTGCAAAGAATGTGCAAAGTGTGGGGAATGCCATTCTAGGCCGGGCTGCCCTCTGTCTTTTATGAAGAATGGCCACAGGCTAGAGGAAACAGGATTTCTCAGAAAGCCCTGGTCAATTTGTCAGTCACTGCCCCTGTTTATGCCAGCTTCGAATGTCTCCACTATCCTTCTTGAACCTGGAGCTAGAAATCCGGAAATCATCCCTTTCCTATCCTCACAACAATCCCAGTCAGCTTGAGCTGCTGTAACAAAATAGCACAGACTGGATGGCTTCTAACCAGCAGACTTTTATTTCTCACAGTTCTGGATGCTGGAAGTCTGGGGTCAGAGGCCAGCCCTGTTGGTTGGGTTCTGGTGGGGACCCTCTTCCTGGTTGCAGAATGCCTACTCTTTCTGTGTCCTCACATAGCCATCCCTTTTATAAGGACATTAATCCCATTCAGGGGTCTCCAACTTCATAACCTAATCACCTCCCAAAGGCTCTCCCTCCTAATACCATCACTGTGGAGGTTAGGGATTGCACAGAAGAACCTGGAAAAAAGATGCAGACATTCCATCCATAATACTAGCCAAGTCCTAGGGAGACTGGTTACTCAACACCCATTTGTCCTCAGCATCCCTACTGCCTCTAATGCTTAATTGTTCATATCCTTTCTCCTCCATCTTACAGTGGCATTTTAACTAGTGTCCCCAGCTCTGTTCTCACTAGAATGATTCTGGAAAATTCCAAAATAACCATGTCACTCTCTGTGGCAGGCTGAATAATTCTTCCTCAAAGATATCCATACCATAATCCTCAGAACCTGCTAATGTGTTACCTAACATAGCAAGAAGAATTTTGCAGATATAATTAAATTGAGGATCTTGAAATGGGAAGATAATCCTGAATTATCTGACTGATCCCACTGTAGCCACAAAGGCCCTTATAAGAGGGAAGCAGGAAGGTCAGAGTCAGATAAGGTAACGAGACAAGGGAAGCAGAGGTTATTGTGATGTGGGGCCATGAGCCAGAAAATGTGGCCAGCCTCTGGAACCAGAAAAAGCAAGGGAACAGATTTTCCCATTGAGTCTCTAGGAGAAATACATCCCTGCCAATACATTTTCAACATATGACCTCCAGAATTTCAAGATAGCAAATCTGTGTTGTTTTAAGTAAAGCCACAAAATTTGTTGAAATTCATTATGGTGGCAATAGGATATGAAAATACTCTCCTCATTGAACCCCTTCTTCATTTTGGCCCAAATCTAGCTTCTTCATAAAATAGCTCTTCATGATATAGACCCTTCAATTCCTCAACCTTATCTCTTAATCCCCCAATCCCAAAAATAATATGAGTGACTAATATTGCTTTTGCACTTACTGTATCCCAAACACTAGACCAAATATTTATATATTAATTTATTGGATCTGACAATAGCACACACAATAGGGATTGTCATTTTCCTCTGTCCTACAAACAAGAAAGCAGGGACTTGTGATAGTTACATGATTTACCCAAGGTCCAGAAGTAGTAGTTGCAGAGGAAAGAAGCAAATCCAGGTGAGTCTGGTCTCAACAGCTCTGCCATTAAGCATGATGCATAACTCAACCTTGTAGTTCTGTGGGGAAACCCAGTATTTCATATCCCTAGGAGCACAATAGCCAGGAATCAAGCCATGATGTAGAACCAGGACAAACTGAGAAAGGTGGAGAGGACAGGATTCTGGAAGAAAAGGAGCACAAAGACATCAGGAAAAAACATGAGAAAAAAAGCACAGGTGGACTGAGGATGGTGAGAACTGGGTGAGCCGACACTGATCTGGGTTGTGCTTTTTTCTTTTGTGGGACACTGGACACTGGGGTAGGAGTCAATCCCTAAAAGGGTTGCATGAAGGTAGGTAGACAATGAGTGCAGTCAGGGCCCCAAGCTACATTCTGGTATCTTCAAGTCCGTTGCTCTGCCATCACCTCTTAGTAATACTCATCAAAACTGCTATGACCACTTCCCTCAACTTACTTGAAGGCAGACTGTTGAGGGAAGAGATAAAAATTAACAAATACTCAGAAAGAAGGCAAGATGTCATGATGATTAAGAAGTCTGACCCTGAGGGGCCCCTAGGTGGCTCAGTGGGTTAAAGCCTCTGCCTTTGGCTCAGGTCATGATCCCACGGTCCTGGGATCGAGCCCTGCATCCGGCTCTCTGCTCAGCAGGGAGCCCACTTTTGCCTGCCTCTCTGACTACTTGTGATCTCTGTCTGTCAAATAAATAAACAAAATCCTTAAAAAAAAAAAAAGAAGAAGAAGAAGTCTGACTCTGAAATCAGCCTGAGATGAGTACCATAGGTGAATTTTCAATTCACAGATTTTTGGTTCTAAAACACATGCTCTTGGGGCGCCTGGGTGGCTCAGTGGGTTAAAGCCTCTGCCTTCAGCTCAGGTCATGATCCCGGGGTCCTGGGATCGGGCCCCGCGTCGGGCTCTCTGCTCAGCAGGGAGCCTGCTTCCCTTCCTCTCTCTGCCTACCTGTGATCTCTGTCTGTCAAATAAATAAATAAAATCTTAAAAAAAATAAAAATAAAAATAAAAATAAATAAAACACATGCTCTTAACCAGTTACCTCTGTGAATACCCATAAGACAAAACAAGTTGACGCTGCTTATCTGAGTGACATGAATGAAGAAACTTCCTCTTTCCTACCCTGGCTCTGTAAATAATGAGAATAAGAAATCTGATATATCTATATGAGGTCAAAAGTACAATGAGCAGCATTTCAAGTCAATGAAGAATGCAGTCCAAGCCACATTCATATTATGGTCCATTCTGCATATCCAGGCAGGTTTGCCCAACCTTGAGCATGACTCATTTGCTGAAAGAGGCATATATCCACCTCTGACTCAGTACTGGGGAAATAAAGGTAAGACAGTTATTTCCTTAATTAGTCAAAGCTTAAGTAATTGTAAGGGGGAAGGGAGAGCATCTACCCAATCCTGCAGATACCAGCAGCCTTAGTCTAATACCTTCAGCCATAGGCCTATATCCTTGTCCATCTACTCCAAGGACAATGGAGTGATCTTTAAATTTCATATCTACTTGTGGCATAGATTTCTAAGTTTCCTAAATATCCATTCTCCAGTTCTAGTAGAGAAATAGAAAACCTGATTTTTACATAGGCCCATGGTTGTCCGTGTAAAGACATTTTCCAGTCTTCTTTGTGGCTGGATATGGACATGTGGCTAACTCCTGATGAATGGAATGAAATAACAAGTGTTTTATATAAGCTTCGGAGACTTTTCTTTAAGAGAGTGATGAAGCCGGGCACCTGGGTGGCTCAGTGGGTTAAAGCCTCTGCCTTCGGCTCGGGTAGTGGTCTCGGGGTCCTGGGATCAAGCCCCGCATCGGGCTCTCTGCTCAGCAGGGAGCCTGCTTCCTCCTCTCTCCCTGCCTGCCTCTCTGCCTACTTGTGATCTCTGTCTGTCAAATAAATAAATAAAATCTTTAAAAAAAAGAAAAGAGAGAGAGAGAGAGTGATGAAGCCTTTCTACTGTAGTCTGAATATTTGTGTCCGCCCAGTGTTCTTAAGTTGAATCTTAATGCCCAATGTGAAAGTATTAGAAGGTGGGTCCTTGGGCGGGGTGGGGGGGAGCTTGGGGGGGGCGATTATGTCCTGAGGGTGGAACCTCGTGAATAGGATCAGTGCTCCTATAAGAGACCCCATAGGGCTCCCCAACCCTCCCACCATGTGAGGATATAGGAAGAGGTCAACTGTCTGCAGCCTGGAAGTGGGCCTTTATCATACTTCTACCCTGCTGGCACCCTAATCTCAGACTTCCAGCCCTCAGAACTGTGAGAAATGAGTGTGTGCTGTTCATAAGTCACTAGTCCCTGGTATTTTGTGACAGCAGCTCAAAAAGATTAAGACACTTCTCTTCCTTCTTTATCTCTGCTCCCATCTTGCTGCCTAGGTTATGAGTTTGGAGTATGAATTTGAGAACCACATATAGTAGTGGTTGGAAAAACCATGAATTCCAGAGAAGAGCCACTAGAGTAGTCCTGGTCTAAACTGACTCCAGACTTTACATGAAATTAAACTTTTGTTGTTTTAAAGCAGGTATTAATTTGGAGTTTTCCATTATTAGCTGTCAAGCCTAATCCTAAACGATATGGCATCCGTGTTTTTCTTTTGCTTAAAACTTATCCATGGTTCCTAACTGGACTCAGGTAAAAACAAAACAAAACAAAAATAAAAACAAGCCAAAAAAAAAAAAAAAAAACCACTCCTTTGGCAAAACATTCAAAGTCCTTATAACTTGTATATTTGATACCATAGTTTAAGCTTCCCACTCATGTTTTAACAAGCCAGCAATAATACCTCACGATATGTAGTTCCCTAAGTTTTCACAATTTTTCCTGTCCATCTCTCGACACATGTTGTCAGCTTCTGCTTTGAATGTCAACTACTCTTTGACAGAAAAGTAGCACTTCCTTTGATAAACCACCTCTTACCTTCTGAGCAAACTAATGTGAACCTTCGACTCTATTCCACTTGTACCTGATCTGTCATCTCAACATCACTTCCACACACAGAGTTTGTGTTTCTCATTCCAACACTAGACTGTTTCTTAGAATGATAGAATAATGCTATGGGTATCTTTAAAACCACATATGCTGCCAGGCACTTAATAGGTGCTGAGAAAGTTCCTTTCCAGTGAATGAATGTTGATCACCCAGCCATCTTCTACTGCTTATCAATTGATTATGACTTTGCCAATTCCTTGAAACTAAGCCTTTGGAGTCCATCTTGATGTAAGCCTAGGCTGTGCCACCTGCAAACTGTATGGGCAACTTTTTTTCCATTTCTGATTATCCTTTAAAATAGAGGAGTAAAAGACCTTTCTTGGTATTTGGGAATTATTATGCACAATATAGTACATGGACTGTTTAGCCTGGCCCAGTATTAACCCCCAGTAAATAACATTACATGGCTTAGAGAAGTCATTCCCAAGGCCACCAGGATTCAAAGTAAGAGAGACAAGAAGATACATGTACAGAAGCCAGAAAGCTAATGGCACAGGCAGCCAGACATAATGGAACAGATGTTAGGCTGGCATTTTGGCCTTTGATAAAGCCCTGATGGAGCCACTAGATTGCTATCAGATGTTGAGGAAGTCACTTTCAACACTCAAACCTTGGTACCCCCATATGTATAGCATTGAGAGTGCTTAGGTAATGTCACGGGGCCATTCTGAGTGTCCACCATAACTTTGAGCAGCACTTCTTTGGCCCAAAATCACCATTCTTATACAATCAAACCACACAAATTTTGCCCTTAGATGGAGTGCTCTGGCCAGTTTCCACAAATCCCCCACCCCTTACTCACCCACTGTTTTATGAGAAGCAGGATGAGTTGGTTGCACCTTCAGACTTTGACCTGATGATACATGTTTGTGCAGAGTGGGTGATTGGTTTCATATGGCCACGTGATCTGGCAGCTGGGGACATCTGCTTACACTTAGCACACAGACAGACTTTCCATAGTCAGGAGTCCACGTGCTCCTGGCCAAGCAGGGCTTGGCCCCTCTGGGCTGCCTAAGTGGGGGACTTCGACTTGTGTCCTATACTCACATGTCAGGAAGAATAACCTAGACATGGAATAATTGGGGTCAGAATCAGCACTTAGGCATCTCTGGAAGCATAAATTGCCAACGGAAACGGGGCAGTTGGACAGAAAAAAACATATTGCACTGATGAGGATAGTTAAGGAAGACCCCGAAGGATGCTTTGTTCCCAGAGGGAAGTCCAGACTTCAGGGATATTGACCCTCATAGAAAGAGACCAATGTCTCAGAAATAGCCTCAGTGTGTGTCCCACGCTCATCATGGGAAGAAACTATACCCTTTGTATGACACTTACAACAGACCTGGATTTTTGCCCCAATGTAGTAGACAACATTCATAGTGGAAGGAGCACTAGTCTTAGAATAATTTGAGCCAGGTCTGTTTTCCAAGTCTTCCACTCACTGTCTGTATCCTTGGGCAAGTCCTACTACTTCTCTGAGCAACAGCTACGTCATCCCCAAATAGAGCCCACTTGGGATCAAATAAGATGCTCTGTGCAAGTGTTTTGTCTAATGTAAAATATTATCCAGATCAGGAACTGTTATTACTGTCCAAAGAATATCTCCAGATCTGAGAGATGGAAGTATATATATTATATTCTACCAGCCAAAACAGAAAATATTCTACAGGTTCCCTAAGAGGTGGTGGTTGTCCACTTTTCACATCAAGGTCTCATCTTCAGGGCTAGGGGTCATGGCCTTACAGAAAAGTCAGTTCTGTTCTCTGACAGCCGTGGTGGCCATAAAGTCCTGCCAAAGGCCTCCGCTTCCTACCATGGAAGATACTGTGGTCTGCTTTCTCTCCTCTGGAGCCAGGGGAACAAATGTGCTTCTCCCCTTTCACAAGAAACACCTGGAAATATGTGGAAATAGCAATAGGAGAGAAAATGCACAAACTTTACTGCCAAGTAGCCTTGGGTTCACGTCCTACTTTTCTCTTCCTCCTCTGTGTGACCTTGAGAGTGTTGAGTCACCACAGTCACTGCAGTCAGCCTCAGTGTTCCCATCTGTGAAGTGGGAGGAAAGCAACACTGAGCAGTGAGGGAATGGTGAGAATTAAGTCAGGGATGTATGGAGAGTCTGACACCTGCCTTAACTTAGAGTAGATCCCCAGAAAAGGATAATCTGTTGCTATATTGCTGTTATGACCTACTTTTTGCTCTTAATTCTGATATTCCTCATATTTAACACATGTGACTTACTAAATGTTCATACGGGCCTTTTTACAGCTTGGTTTGGGTCATTAACAAATAATTTTTTTAAGGTTTATTTATTCATTTATTTGAGAGAGAGAGCACATGCACACGTAAGAGTAGAGGGAAGGGCAGAAGGAGAGGGAGAGAAGTAGACTCCCCCTGAGGATGGACCCCTAGACAGGGCTCAGTCCCATCCTGAGATCATGAACTGAGCCAAAATAAAGAGCTGGTCACTCAAACAACTGAGCCATCTAGGCGCCCCCAAATCAGCTTCTTGAGCATTAACTGAGGTTCTTCTCTGTCCCAGGCACTGGGCCAGGCACTGTTAAGGATTCAAAACAAAAGCATTCCCTTCATGAAAGAGAAGCAACATCAGACCATGGCCGAGTTTCCAGAGTAACTGATATATGACAGAAATTTTCACATGACTTAGAGGTATAATGGAGACTTTTAGTTTTTGAAGTCCCTCCCCATTTCCTTTTCCAGTTATCTGCAAAATTTCATGAAGACTATTTGTCTAGGAAGCGTCCATAAAAGGACTGCTCATACTTTTAGGACCAACATACAAATAATTAGGTGGCATCCTCAAACCCCATAAAGTGATAATTTACTCTAGCCCCACTCTACAGGGATAATCATTGCAAACAAATGGCCACTCGATAACAACTATTCTGTAAGAATCCAGTGCAACTCCAGAAATGTTGGCCAGATACTTTCAATTTAAAATATGGTCCTAATATCACATAGCTATCAGCATCAAATCCAAGCTCACTCCACTCGTGCCCTTGTCTCTCATAACCTCACCTTGAATACTCCTAAGCCTCACTGCTAACCGCTCTTTCCCCCTCTGCACCCACCCTTACCATTGACCAAATATGCAGTCTAGACCCCAGCTGTGCCAGCCAACTTCCTGTGGCCCCTAAATAAGTCTTGCTCTTCTGTCCCCACGTGCCTAGGCACTGGCTTACACAATTCCCTTTTCTTGGAAAGCTTCTCATCTTCTCTGCCTGTTGAACTCCCACACATTCTTCCTTGACGATGAGCATAATCATCCATGTTTATTAAAAACTGTCCTCAAGCACCCTAATCCTATCTGAGGTTCTTTCCATTGCTCCCCCTTCTCTGCCTCAAGTGCCAAAACATGTGATCCTTACTGCCATTACACATTTACTCTACTTTTTTTTTTTTTTTTTTGGAATTTCCTATTTATTTGTTTGTCAGTGGACTGTGAGCTTTTTGGGAACAGAGATCATGCCTTATTCATCTCTGTGTCATTCATAATATTCCATAAATGGCTTCAGGATGGATGGACAGAAACATAGATAGATGTGAGAGCAGTTTCCAGAACAATAGGTGAAAAGCACACCATCTTTCTCCTCTGAATAGTAATTGCATAAGACCCAGTAAATCATCTAGAACCCTGTGAAATATTTTGGCCATGGCTATGAAGAAGCTTGAAATGGTTGGAATTGACCTGTAGATTGTCAAGTTTAATCCTGAATGGTTTGCTCCACTGGACAGCCATAAAAAAGAAAAATTGTGTCTTTTATTTTTTCATTTATATCTAGAAATTGCAAAGATTTAACATGACAAATGGTCTTTTGCTAATTACCTTATATTATCACAGATAATCCTAACCAATTTCAACATTCTACTCTATATTAAATCTTTTAAGCAACAGAAAATCTTTTGGGAAAGAGAAAAAAGATATCTCTGTCCATCTACCTATATAAATATGGAAAGAGAGAGAAAGAATGAAATGGAGAGGGAGGAGAGTATGGCTTCATCTTCAGTATTTTATAGCAGTGTAGTACAGTTATCCAGACCCATCATAATGAACTACACTTGGTCTTCCCCGTGAATCTCTATTGGCTGTTGCTGGGCTCATCAGCCTCTCTCACTCTTTTGTGGAAGTCTGCTCTGAATGAGAAAAAAGAATGTTCTACCAAAAATGCCATAATAGTCTGTCCAGGCATAACTGATGCCTGATGTGCAGGCACGAAAGGCTGAATCTCTCTCTGTCTCAAACACACGTGAACTTCTATCCAGCTAGATCCTTTCCCCTTTAGGAACACTGTCTCTGTGACTCTCCAAACCTAGCAAAAAAATTTTAATTTGAAGTCTCCAACAAATCATTCTTCCTTACACAGCCTAGGCTAACCTTTTCTTGCTGTCTCTGATCTGGGAAAGGATTTGACCAACAAAGACACACACACAAAGACACGTAGACATGCACAGTAATCATGGTGTGTTTCAAACTACCCCATGAAGACAATCATGTTTTCCCTAGTTTGACAATGTTAATGACAAACTCTCTCAAAGCAGAACGCAGGGGCACCTGGATGGCTTAGTTCATTAAGTGTCTGCCTTCAGCTCAGGTCATGATCCCAGGGTCTTGGGACTGAACCCCACATCGGGCTCCCAGCTCAGGAAGGAGTCTGCTTCTCCCTCTGCTCCTACCCTTGCTCATGCACACTGACGTGCTCTTTCAAATAAATAAATAAAATTTTTAATTAAAAAAAGCAGAACATAGACTTGATGGCTTCTTCCTGATGAACTCATACCTCTGCTTAAAGAGGTATCCTCTGTATAAGGCACCTTATCTAAAAGAGCCCCCTTCACTCCACATCTCTTGTCTCTGCTTTAGTTTGCATTCTTGCTCTTAATGAAGGAAGATCCATGAGAGTGGAAACTTTGACAGTTGTGTTTATTGTCATATACCTTGAATCTTGAATTCCTAACTCATAGTAACTGAAGGATAGATAAATGGAGATATATATTAATATCTATAATGATAGATAGGTAGCTAGCTAGCTGGATGCATAACATACCTACAGGCAGACAGACATAGATACATAGATAGATATCCCAGTCTAGCTCTTATAAGCTGTGTGGCTTTGGAAAAGAGACTTGATGCCTCCATGCCTCAGTTTCTTCATCTCATTTCCCCCCAGAACCTATTGGATCCCATACCAGGTGCCAGAAGGAAAAGAAGGGCTCAGAGAGGAGATCCTTTGTCAGCCTGTTTCCTCCTGACCTCATCAGCCTCACCTCTTACTCTTTCCACCTAGTTGTACAGGCTGTCTTTCAGCTTCTGGAACATGCTAACATCTTGCCTACCATGGAGATTGGCCTGGGGCAGTCATCACACTTCTTTTCACCTGGCAAATTCACCTTATAGAAAGAGTCCATCCCTCCATATCCTCTTTGAAGAACTCAATTCCCTCATTACTCTTTTTCTCATCACTTTGTATCATTTCTAACAATCATTTGTGGTTAAATGTTTTCTCCCCTACAGGCACAAGTACAGGAGATATATATGTCTTATCCAACATTTTTGGATCCAAAAGGCTTAGAACCTTGCCTGGAGTGTAACAGACCTTGATAAACATCTGCAAAATTAATCAGTGTTTCTGAAGATGGTTGTAACTCCCTTATAAAAGCCCCTGAAAATTAAAACAAAATCATTTAGAATTGATGGAGCCATAGAGGTGGTATCCATAGCAAGGGAATTTCTCAGCAGTGTGGCTGAGTTGTGTTCAGCAGAGTTGTGCTTAATAAATGCTAGCCAGTATAAATACATTATTCTTGACATCATTATCATCTCTTCATAAATGTCTGGTAAAATTTAGCTATTCTGTTAAAATAATTACGCATATTTGAAATCTGAAATATTGCATTAAAATGGTACTTTCAATTGTTTTTGCTATTTTAGATTTTGGCTGCCATTGACAAAAGCCATTTTTCTTGATATAGACTATATAGTTGAGTTGTTGAGAAAGACCCATCCTTTAGGATTTGGCTAGAATTCAATGACTTGACTCTTTACTCTGATTTGTGCTAAAATAAGTTTGTACCAGGCAAAGTGTTACGATCTGAGCTAGCTTTTCTACCCCAGGTTGGTGAGAAATACTATAAGTAATAGATCGATCCATTCCCATACCCTCCCTCTCAAGGCTCAGCTGATTAGGGATAAGATCAAATAAGAAAGAAGAATAACAGAAGCAGAAACAGCCTATGAAATGATGTCCCTGGGTCTTTGTCTCTGATTTGGGTTCTGGGTGATGACATTTTAGGAACTCCGTGGTTCTGCATGACTCCTGCTCCCTAGTGCAAGAGCCCTGCTTCTGCTCTCCTCTTGGTGGCTGACACAGTCTTGGCCCAGCCACTTTGCTCTGCTGACTCACTAGGTGTGACAACTGGCTGAGAGATCTGTGTGCTGACCCCAGAAAGTAGTGAGGAGACTTTTCCACTGCCAGGAAAGACCTGTGTCTTTGGGTGGCAGGAGGAGAGGAAAGGCTTAGAGACATCTGAATGTCCCTTGACATTTGACAGCATCAATCTTAGTCTGTAAGGCCAATTTACAGTTTTATAAGCAAACTGTAAAATGGGTTCAAGCCTGAACCCTAATGCAAGCCCTTTCTCAACAGAACTCTGCCTCCCTCCAATGTAACTGGTTTCCAAATTTGAAGGGTGGTAGAGTGGTAGAGAGATGCATTTAGCAATTTAAAACTAATAAAAGAAGAAAAACAACCAAATGTGCCAAAATGTGTGTCCTCTGCAAAATGTGACTTCTTCTATACAATCAACTACTCCCTGTCTGCTAATAACTTACTCACTGACATAACTTGCACTGTGCCTTGGTCCCTTCTCTAGTCAAAGGAGAAACTCAGAACCTCTCAGTCTCCACTCTTGTGTTCCAGGACCTGCAAAACGTCTTAGGAAAATGCAATTAATTACTACCTCTAGTAATCAGTGTTTAAATGGCACAGAGAACACAACTGAGAAAGCAGGAGTGGGTTTTTTTGGTTTTTGGTTTTTTTTAGGTCCAGAAATAGCTACCACACTATTTCATCAAACTGCTTTAACATGTTTTCTTTCCATCTGCTCTGTTCTGTCACCCAATACTCATAAAAATTCTACTTGACGCGGTAGAGAATAAGACTCCATGCATTCCTGTGCATCAAAATATACTGTTCTCTCTTTAGTCCTGGACAAATCCAAGACCTATGAAGACTCAGAAGTATTTTTTTTTTTAATAGAAATTGAAAAGTATTATACAGCCGAGTGGTGACATAGGGGCTGGAGAGTTGCCCAAGATGTTAAAGAGACCAATGTGTGTTCATTTGAAGGCCATAGTTAGCATCTCTGTGGGGGCTGGAGCATTGCCTGGGTGCATCTGCTGTCCCAGGATATTAGAGTATATATGTGTGTTTGTGTGTGCTCATACACTTTTGTATGTGCTCTTTCCTTTGTGATGTGGCAGATAGGATCCACCTCCAGGATGCAGAGGTAGCTTCTTCTCTAGTCTTGTCTGTTCCAGCCTGCACTGCTGTCTTCTCAGCATCTCAGATCCCTTAGAGATCCTTACCTTATAACCATGCACCAGGCCTCTAGACCATCCCTGACTCTGCCATGCCACACTTTCTTCAGGCCCTGATGTGCCGTAGTTGCTCAAAGATCCAGCTGGGCTGCAAACCCCACGTGTGAAGAGACCGGAAAATTGATTCTGTGTAGACAGCATAAGGCATGAGGAGTCAGAAGACACAGGTTCTGACCCCAGTCCTCCTAAATCCCCAGAAGCTGTGGAAACCTTTCATCCCTTCTCAGGGCTTCAGACTCCTGAACTGCCAATATAGGGATGATGGTCTTTGGACAGGCCTACTCTCTTGTTCACTGCAAAAGTTCAGTGAATGGGCCAGGGCTTTTAGAATGGTACATCTTTTAATAACCAAAAGGTATTATATTGGTAGTAACACTTTAAGACTAGGGTGGGCTATAAACCCTATAAAAGGCTTTATCATAAGTGATCTCACTTTATACAAATAGAAATTATATGCTATCTTGGGATGCTTTGGAACTGGATAAAAGCACAGATCTTCTTATTAAGTTCTTAGAAGAAAGGAAAACCCCCACCAACAACATTCCTTTGCAGGCCTGAAAGATGTTTGGGGGAATGGGGACGTTGCGTTTTAATATTAAATCTCATTAAGAGAAAGTTATTCTCTGCTTGGTTTCCTTTCAATCCTTTGGTTTATTTCAAAGACACGGGCTTAATTTAGTGTCAGCTTTCCTTTAACATCCCTTAAACTCTTGTTCATATCCTTTATTAACAAAGAAACAAGATGCCTGAGGCTTAGAACTTTCTACAGGCAACATAGTCTAGATAGAAGTTAGATCGAAAGAAAATTAGATTTTGAGTTATTTTTTTTTACTAGAGATGTTTATTGTCCATTTACACCATAAAAACTTTTCCTTTTAAAATAAATGTATGCAAATTAAAAGAATAAACCATTTCGAGAAATACATTAATATGTAACAGGCATCTGTCACAACATAGAGGGACCTTAAGGGCATTATGCTAAATGAAATAAGCAATATAGGGAAAGACAAATACTGCATGGTATCCTTTATATGTGGAATCTAAAACAAACAAACAAGTTAACCTCAAAGAAACTGAGTAGAAAATGGGTTACCAGAGGCTGAGAGGGTAGGAGAGATGGGGGTTAGTAGAATACAAATTCCCTGCTATAAGATGAATAAAATCTGAGAATCTAATATAAAATATGCTGACCCCAGTTGAAACATTATATTATAAAATTGAAATCTAATAAGAGAGTAGAACTTAAATGTTCTCTCACACACAGAGATATATAAATATGTGAGCTGATGATATTAATAAACTAGATCGTGTGAATATTTTCACCATGTATCCATATATCAGATCACCACAATGTATACTTTTAAATTCTTACAATTTTATTCATCAGCCATACTTCAATAACGCAGGAAAAATATGTCATAGACTTGATGGTAGGCAGGTGTAGCACTGATTGTGATTGTGTATGAGGTAATCTATTCTTCCATGGCTTAAGCAATAGTAAATGTTTTTACCTCTCACAGTTTCTGAAGGTTAGGAATTTGGGTGGGGGGATTCTGGCTCATGGTCTCTCGTGAGGTTGTACTCAAGATGTCAGACAGAGCTACAGTCATCGGAAGGCTCGGCTGGGGCTGGAGGATCTGCTTCCCGGGCGGATGGCTCACATGGCTGGCAAGTCGATGCTGGCTGTTCCTGAGCAGGTAGACCTCGCTACAGTGCTGCTTGAGTGTCCTTATGGCATGTCTGCTGGTGCAATCCCCTCCCCACCCCCATAGCAAGTGAGCTGAAAGATCAAGGTGGAAACATCAGTGTCTTTTATGAAGCTGGCCCCAGAAGTCACATGCTGTCACCTTCACGGTATCTAGTCAGTCACATGAATCAGCCCTGTTCAGTAGGGGAGGGGCCCCACACGGGGTGGGTAGGAGGAGATAAAGATCACCCAAGTGACTGGCTTCCACACTGTCATACACCAGAGACTGAAGTTTGAGAAATATTGATCCAACCTAAAGTTACAATTTTACAGAGAGGCAACAACTGAGTGTCAGAGAAGGGAGACAATGTAACCAAGGCCAGCCAAACATTTTTGGCAGAATGAAAGTTAGGATCAAGAGGGCCTGGTCCTCAGCACAGTATAATTCCCCCCATATTGCACAAGCAGACATTCCCTTTGGCCTTCCAAACTCTAGGAGAAATCTAACCCTCTCTCAGGGGAAGACTTTTCCCCAGCCTCCAACAGGAAGCTGACACTGCAGCCAATTACTGGGCTCTCAGACACCCCATCTAGGGCTGGGTCCAGGCATGTTAGCTGATTTTGAAGACAGATAGTGAATCTGGGATCAAAGGTCATCTGCCCCCCACCCCCACCCCAAGGTTGCAAGCTAACTATCCACAGGCTGTGTTCAGCCTCAGATACATCTGCTTGGACTAAACAGGGCATTGTTGGTTTGTTTTAATTTTTTTAATGAGTTGTTAATTAGTTGTGAAATCAGGATATTTCACATAAAAATCTAGATATGAGGTTTCCCTTGAAATAATTAGAAGTGCTGACAACGCCTGGTCTATTTTCCTCCCCAGTAACCCTGTGCTAGGGCTGTGTTTTTGGCTACACGTGATCCCTTATGCACCGTGGTCCCTGCCATTTTCTGCTTTCCTAAATTCTTTTCTTATTTTCCACAAGCCATTGAACTGACTATTCTCGACTCTCCCATTTATAGGTAGCTAAACTGACACTTTGACCATTGGTGGGCTTACATTTATTAGACCACTTTCCCAAGGCCACATGGCTGGTGAGCAGTAGGGTAAAGATCATGGTGGGTTATGTTCCTACCTAAGCTGACACTCTTCCCAAAATATTCCTCTGCATTTCTCACAAATCGGCTTCAAAATACCCACAGATATTCTAGATTACTTGGCTAACGTGACTCTCTTTCTCTCACTGCGCTTTTAGCCTGAAGAGGGTCTCATGTTGCACTGCTGAACGGGGGGTATTTCAGGAAAGAGGAATCATGCAGCTCAATTTCAACCCATTACCACAGTATGGAAAAGGAGATTTTAAAGTTGACATATATCTCCATTCTAAAGGAGGGATAGCAAATAAAGCATAGTAGAGAGAGAAAATGCAAAAACATGAAACCACTCAAGTCCCGGGAAACAATTGGCAACAGTCCCTACACATCATTAAGATTCCAACCTATCCAACTACCAGGCTCTTCATCTTAAATCTTTCAATTTGCCATTTATTATTACTAAAAATAAGTTATTTTAAATCTTTCAAGGAAGTTTCTTACTTCCCCATTTCCTGACCTTTATGAAGTCACCATCTTGGCCTACACATGAAAGGCAAGTTGTTTTTAGTTTTTAACTAAATTGCATATAAAAATGGTGGAGGAGAGGGAGTGAGGGAGATTTTGGCACACTGAAAACTCCCTGTGAGAGATGATCATGAAAGCTAGGCTCAACAGCTGCTCTGGTGATCAATACAGAGAACTCAGATTCCCCAGCACCAACTGGCTTCTGCCAAGGTCACGGGCTTGTGTCCAAATGCACTGAGCTGGGAGAGGTCATTTTACTTCCCAGGCCCCGGAGCTCAGATCAGGTTTCACTTGTGAATCTACAACGATTGGTGAGTTCAAGAGGTGGGGGTGCCCTCTGACCGCCACCACAGAGCCAGGAGTCCTGGCAGACCTGGGGAGCCAGTGCACTGCTCCCCAGCACCATGAGGCAAGGGTGAAAGGGTATGTTTGTCACAGAGAACTGGGCATGCTGACTCACCTTTCTGGACTCTCATCCCCTCACTTCCACACCAAAATCCCAGCACTTCCGCCTACCTCACGTCAAGGAGTTTTGGATTTCCTCCGTGGAACTCAGGGCTGAGCCCTGGGGACAGGTCAGCTAGGCGTGGTGCAGATAGAAGGATTCTTTTCTCCAAGTCACGCGCAAGTCAGGGCTACCTCTGGACAGCAAGGAAGGAATGAAATGAATTAGAAAATTGTATCTCCTTTCATTTATTCCTTCTCACATTCTATGATGTGCTCCATGCAGGGGGAGATGAGAAAGATCAGGAGGAATAAGTACCAACTGGACAGAGGAGTGAAGGTGTATCAGACAGAGAAAGAGCCAGAGTTAACGTCTGGTAGTGAGAGCAATTCGGAAGCATTTAGGGAATTAAAAGCAACTCCATACAAATAGGGGGCAGAGAGTAGGTGAATAAAGGTCTTTAAAGGTCTGGTAATGTATTTTCTAAGTCCACTGGGAACACAGTGAAATGTTATCACCAGGGGGGTAACACGCGGAGCTGGAGTTTAGGGAATACCACTAGTCCTGCCATGTAGGAAATGAAACACATAGCTGGCCTCAAACCCACCATAAATGTCTCTGTTGAGAAATAGAATAAAAGCAAGGTAAGGAATGGGCTGAGGCTACAGCCTTCTGGGCACTCAGTCCAAAGCAGGCAGAGCCATTCAGGATTTCTACTCCTGTGGGAAGAACAGGGAATAAAGCTCCATAGGAGGAAAGGCTCAAGACTTCAGTCAGGCTCCCTGCCGAAAAGCAAAAGCAAGGGAAGAGACTAAAATTCAATGGTGATGTCACCAGTGCCTGATCAAAACAGAGTGGCATGTGGAGATCCATCCCTCCAGCCAGGAATCCAGCTGAACCACACCATATGCTCCCTCAAGTAACTGAACCAGAATATCTCCAGTGTGTCTGTGGAGCAGGAATCTCAAATGGAAACAGAGTTCTGATGGAAGGAAACATCACAAATCTTCTGGAGAAGAGGGAAATATATCAGAACAAAACAGAACTCCTTCCTCAGATAGTCCTGCAAGACCAAATTACAAAACATATGAAGGAGCTAATCTTAAAAACAAGAAAGCCCATTATTCAAAACCAAAACCAAATAAAAATTAAAAATAACACCAAACCATATTAAAATCAAGAATGGAATGATAATCAGGAGGTAAATAAACAAAAAAGGACAATTTTCTAATCTATTAAAGGACTTTCATTAAGTAGGGTTGTAATACTCAAAGGGATAATAAAGAACAAAAAATTCTGAACCAAAAGTAAGTAAGTGGCAGCAGAAATAGTGAATGAAAAAAGGAATCTAATAGAAAATTTGTAAATTAAAAAAATAATTAAAGTGGGTTTTAAAATTTAATATGGGATATATCTATATTAGACTGGTAGAGTAACAAGAAGAAAGAAAAGTCAATTATAAGATAATGTCTTTCATCAGATTCAAGACACCATCAATTTTAAGATGCATCTTTATTTCATGTTCCATTAAAAAAAAATTGCTGAGGTGATGAACTTTGTATATGCCAACATGACTAGACCTCAATAGTGTCTCCATGTAGTCAAACACTGGTCTAGAATCTGTTGTGAAGTGATTTTGCAGACGTGATTAGTCTTTCATCTGTCAATTATAAATTAATCATAAGGGAGACTCTTGGATGGGCTGACCTAATCAGGTGATCCCCTTAAAAGAGAGCTTAGGAACTCCTTCAGTCCAGAGACTCTAAACAGCTTGAGATTCCAGCTTGCTTGTGAAATTCCATTTCTGGGGACTTCATACTTGCTTAGCCAACCCCCACAATTTTTGAGACAATTCCTTACGATAAACAAATCTTTCCATCTATATCCATTCACCTATCTGAACATGGGGATATATATAGTCCCTAATCATCCATCTATCTGGATATATATGGATACTATATTGAACTACACACAACACTGATGAGTTTTACATCATAATGATGAGCCAAAGAAGACAGATAAAAAGAACCCATAGTTCAAAAACAAGCACAATTAGTCTATAGGGTTGGAAGTCAAGATAGCAGTTATCCCAGGGTTTGGGCAGAGCTGTAGAGTGAAAGGATAGTAGAGGGCTTGGGTTTGTTGTTAATGTCCAATTGCTTCATCTGGGAAGGAGAGGCAGGCTCCACAGAAGGCACCCTTTGAGAAAATTCACTGATCTGTGACTTGCGATGTATATACTTTTCTGTGTGTATATGTTATTCCACAATCCAGTGTGATTCTTTTAAAAATGCCACTGGATCACACATGTTGTGAACTTTATTTTTTTTAAATTTTTTGTTAATTTATTTTCAGCGTAACAGTATTCATTGTTTTTGCACCACACCCAGTGCTCCATGCAATCTGTGCCCTCTCCAATACCCACCACCTGGTTCCCCCAACCTCCTATCCCCCACCCCTTCAAAACCCTCAGATTGTTTTTCAGAGTCCATAGTCTCTCATGGTTCACCTCCCCTTCCAATTTCCCCCAATTCCCTTCTCCTCTCTAACTCCCCTTGTCCTCCATGCTATTTGTTATGCTCCACAAATAAGTGAAACCATATGATAATTGACTCTCTCTGCTTGACTTATTTCACTCAGCATAATCTCTTCCAGTCCGTCCATGTTGCTACAAAAGTTGGGTATTCATCCTTTCTGATGGAGGCATAATACTCCACAGTGTATATGGACCACATCTTCCTTATCCATTCGTCCGTTGAAGGGCATCTTGGTTCTTTCCACAGTTTGGCGACCGTGGCCATTGCTGCTATAAACATTGGGGTACAGATGGCCCTTCTTTTCACTACATCTGTATCTTTGGGATAAATACCCAGTAGTGCAATGACAGGTTCATAGGGAAGCTCTATTTTTAATTTCTTGAGGAATCTCCACACTGTTGTCCAAAGTGGCTGCACCAACTTGCATTCCCACCAACAGTGTAAGAGGGTTCCCCTTTCTCCACATCCCCTCCAACACATGTTGTTTCCTGTCTTGCTAATTTTGGCCATTCTAACTGGTGTAAGGTGGTATCTCAATGTAGTTTTAATTTGAATCTCCCTGATGGCTAGTGATGATGAACATTTTTTCATGTGTCTGATAGCCATTTGTAGGTCTTCATTGGATAAGTGTCTGTTCATATCTTCTGCCCATTTTTTTTATATGATTGTCTATTTTGTGTGTGTTGAGTTCGAGGAGTTCTTTGTAGATCCTGGATATCAACCTTTTGTCTGTACTGTCATTTGCAAATATCTTCTCCCATTCCGTGGGTTGCCTCTTTGTTTTGTTGACTGTTTCCTTTGCTGTGCAGAAGCTTTTGATTTTAACGAAGTCCCAAAAGTTCATTTTCGCTTTTGTTTCCTTTGCCTTTGAAGACATATCTTGAAAGAAGTTGCTGTGGCTGATATCGAAGAGGTTACTGCCTATGTTCTCCTCTAGGATTCTGATGGATTCTTGTCTCACGTTGAAGTCTTTTATCCATTTTGAGTTTATTTTTGTGTATGGTGTAAGAGAATGGTCGAGTTTCATTCTTCTACATATAGCTGTCCAGTTTTCCCAGCACCATTTATTGAAGAGACTTTTTTCCACTGGATATTTTTTCCTGCTTTGTCGAAGATTATTTGACCATAGAGTTGAGGGTCCATATCTGGGCTCTCTACTCTGTTCCACTGTTCTATGTGTCTGTTTTTATGCCAGTACCATGACAGCTGCTCGGGAACTAAGAAGTCACCTGTTGTGTGTGTGGAGGGAGGAGGGGGATGCTGCTGATTGAGAAAACCAAAGGGCAAACATATGTCCTCCTTTCTCACTATTACTTTAGGATTTTGCCTTTATAAATGTGTCTAATATGACATGAGAAGACCAAATATTTTAGATTTATATTACACAGTTTTAAATATACTGGTTAGTGTATATGTTATGATACTTTTAGAGAATGTAACTCCTTTTTGTAGCTTTTGTGATCACTGATTATAATTAGGGATTATGTCAAAGTACCTCTAAACTACAAACAATCAAATACAAAAATCAACAATTAAAAGTATAGTTTTTAAAATATATGTTTGGAAAATTTGAAAATACTCCTAAATATCAGAACTTCTGAGTTGCCAAAAAAGTGGTACTTAGAAGAAAATTTATTCTCTAATAAATTTAAAGTAAGACTGAAACATTTAAAGTAAGATTGAAAATAATGTTAAGCATTCAACCCAAGAAAGCACAGATAAACATTTGATATTAATGAAGAAGAAAGCAAATAATCAAAAGAGAGAATCAAACAAAACTCAACTCTGGTTCATAAAATAACAAATAAAACCCCAGCAAGAATGAACAAGGAAAAAAAGAGAGAGAGAGAGAGAGAGAGAGAGAGAGGAAACAATCCCAAAAATGTAGTAACAAAGTGCAGACATAAATAAAAATAAATAAAATAATATTTTTAAAATAATAAGAAATTAATAGAAAATTTATACTATTTTTGTAGATATTTCAAGTTTGTGTATTTTCAAATACACAAACTTGAAAATGTAATAGTAGTAAAAAACTTTTGGGGAATCTTATAAATTATGAAAACTGACTCAAGTACAAACAAATTCCTGCACAAAATTAGGTATTGGATAAATTTAATTGGTAATCAGTGTTTTCACACCAAAAAAAAAAAAAAGGCTAAATGAATTCATGGTCACTTTTTACTAATCTTCAAGGACCAAAGAACTCTTCACTTATTCAAAATATAAAAAGACAGTGCAAGAATAAAACATATAGCTCAATTTCGCTTATAAATGGGGATGCAAAAAAATAATTAAAATATTTTAATATATGGTGTACCAACAACAGCAATAACAGTGAAATATCACATCCAGATTATGTTTACTGCTAGCCAGGAATACAAAGATGTTTCAGTTGGAATAAAATCTATCAATTTAATCCACAATTTTTGAATATTAATTACAAAAGACATATCATCTCTTAAGTGAAGAAAAAACATTTGATACAATTCAACCTTCAGTTATGAGGAGAAGGTCAGGGAAAGTAGAAATATAAAGAAATGTATATAAATGTATATAAATGTATATAAAAGCTTCATCAAAAATATACAGTAAACACTGTTTTTCATCCTTATGGTAGTTTTTCAACATTTAGTTTCTGATAGGCATGGTTTAACTATTATCCATCTATCTATAGACACAAAGAGAGAAAGAAGAAATATAAGGGTATATATACATCCCAAGTCACACAACTTTCAAGTGACAGAGCCTAATTTCAGATCCACTTGACTCCAGAGTTGCATTTTTAACCAGTATGCTGCGTGACCTCTCTGTGATGGAACACTAGAAGCATTCCCTTTAAGATCTGGAGGAAGCCAAGAAGGCCCGGTGTCACCCCTACTATTCAACATTGTCCAAGAGCCCTAGCCAATGCAATAAGAAAAACAAACAAACACATGATTTAAAAAAAAAAAAAAAAAAAGGATAACCAGAGATAAAAATGGCCTTAACTTGCAGACAATATGATTAGAAAATTCAGAAAATTACAGATGAACTATGAGAAAAGAAAGAGAATTCTGCAAGTTGCAAGATCAATTCACAAATCTACTAGTGTTCCCAGAAAACATTCTGTCTGTTAAAAAAATGTAGTGGAAATTAAGGATATTTTCATAATAGCAAGACAAGCTGTAGGACTCTTACAAAGAATTCTAACAAAAATGTAAATAAATGTTTAGGAGGATATTGTAAGGAATTTTTGAAAGATATAAAAGGAAGCCTAAATAAATATTTATAAAAAAGAGCATTAAGTATTGAGGACATCTCTATTTTCCCATCAAAATATGTATAGTCATTCCAACTTCAGTGAAAATCTGAAGTCAGAGCTTGCACTCCTTCTGTGAAAGAATAGAGAAATAAAAAATTTTTGAAGAAGCATAATTCAGAGTGCCAAAACCAGATATCAAGACTTATTCTAACAGTATAATATTCAAGACAATATGTTATTAATATAAGAGGGAAAAACGAATCAGTGTAACAGAATCAAGCTCATTGAAAGAGACTCTTGGAAACTTGGCATTATAAACAAATGCAGAAAGGATAGACTATTCAATATTCAATAAATGGTACAAGGACAATTGGCTTTCCATCTGGAAACAAAATTAGAGCACTAGAACAAAATAAATTTTAAGTAGATTAAAGATCACAATGTAAAAAGTAAAACTTTTATAAGATAATGATTAAAAAATACTCTGAATCAAGGACTTACTGAATCAGCCTCAAAAGCTCAAGCCATATAAAACTGAAAATTTTGATAAATTTGCAGTAGAACTAAAATTCTTTTGCATGATAGAGACAACAAAATGTAAACAATATGTCGTAGACTTGGAGAAGTTATTTATAAGTTTTGTTAGCTTTGACTGACAAAATATTAATATGCAGAATATACAAGGTAAAAATTTCTCCACATCAATAAAATAAATACTAAAAAATAAAAAAAAAAAGTAAAGGCATGAACAGGCAAGTTCTGAGAGAGAAAATACCAGCAGCCAGTAAAAAGTACATAAAAAGAAAGTTATTTTCACTAATAAATGTAAGTTCAAACATAACAAATAAATCTGAATCTTTTTCTAATAAATGCAAGTATAGAAAATGAAACACTTGTCAAACCCATCCGGTTGTTACATATCAGTATCAATCATGGATAAGGATGTAGAAAAATGGAAATTCTCCATGGAGTGCTATTAAAAAGGTAAATGTGTACAGCAATGTTGGAGAGCAACGTATTTGATATTATCTAGTAAATACAAATATAAGCCTATTATGTGACCTGGAAATTCCGTATTTAGGTGTTCACTCTACACAAAGAGATGTGTACAAGGGTGCCTATTAATTGCAGTGTTGTTTGTGATTAGGAACAATTGAAACCAACCTAAATGTGTTCCAGTAGGAGAGTGGATATATTAAATTGTAGGATATTCACATGAAGCACTCCATAGAGCCATTCAAAATGAATAAGTTTTATCTACATGTAACAACATAGCTAATTCTCAGAATACAGTGTTGCATTGAGAAAAGGCAACTTACAAAAGAATACATATTGTGTGATACAATTATGTCAAGTTTCAATGCATGTAAAATAATACTTTATATTCCTTTTATGGATGCCTATATGTCATTTTAAAAGTTGCTAACATTAAGTGATGCAGTTATTCATTATAGTACTTGATACTTTTCCCTATGTTTGTATTATTTTACAATACAAAAATCTTTTCATAAATTAATTGAATTGGAAAGGGAAGAGCTCTATACAGGGGGGAACACTTAGGTCATTCAGTATTTTAGGTGAAGCACAGTGGTGATTTGGGCCATGATGGATGGGTAGTGGATGGTGGCAGAGTAGGGGAGGCCACCACATGTTAGGGAACATCCACAAACCAAGAAGACCAAGGTCAGAAAACCCCATCCCCAAACTTTGGGCCTGAGATCACACTGGTAGCAATACTCAGTGTATAGAATCAATAAGGAACATTTCTGTTCCTCCTTCCATCAAAATCAGGGAAATATTGTTATCAATTTTTTAAAAAATTTACTTATTCGACAGAGAGAGAGAGAGAGAGAGATTGAGATCACAAGTAGGCAGAAAGACAGACAGAGAAGAGAGGGGGAAGCAGGCTCCCTGCTGAGCAGAGAGCCCGATGCGGGACTTGATCCCAGGACCCTAAGAGCATGACCTGAGCCAAAGGCAGAGGCTTTAACCCACTGAGCCACCCAGGCGCCCCAATATTGTTATCAATTTAAAAACATGTCTTGGGTCTTGTGTGCACTTAAGAGTTTTGTAAGAATTTGGTATAAGAGGAAATTGACTTCAGTAAACAGCAAGTAACTTCTGAGTGGATATGGTCAATGCCCTGCTTTCAGGGGGAGACATTAGTCATAGAATAAATAGACCAGGGATGTAGAGCAGCAGAATGGAAGCACCCATGTTGAGGCATAAAGTCTTCAATTCAGAAGGAGGGAGTCTTTGTCTACCAAATCTTGAATGCCCAAGAAAGCATTTGACCCACTGTTCAGCCTTTAAGCAGAATCAGTGTCTGAACCACTCATATTAGATGTTATGCTCCCTTTGACAGTTTCACAAAGATAGTCCAGCATCCATCCCATAGACCCGTGTTCACTTTCTGGATTTGCATTCATGAGCTCTGTGACTCTGAGCAAGTTATCTGAACTTTCTGAGTGTCCGTGTCCTTACCTGTAAAGTGGAAATAGTCGTAGTATCTCCTCTAAGGTTTATTATAAGATGTCAAGTAAATGTAATATAAAGCCATCCGGTAAATTACAACTATTCAATAAATGTTAGTTGCCATAAGTTATCATTACCTCTGTTTCTGGTAGAAAGGACCTAAGTCCAAAGCAAATCTAATCTCTCTCTTTCTCTTGGCAGCTCTCTGCGCAATATAGTTCCACTACCCTAAACCTTCTGAATTTTCAGTTCCATCTGGAAAAGCGAAGAGTTGAGCTAAGTCTCCTGCTATATGATTCTACTCTCAGGGTCAGTCCAGGTCAGAAACCAGGGCATTAGAGCGCCTCTGCAGCCCTTTCCTGATATTCACACAGGAGCAGCCACTCCACAATTTTTTAGTAGGCCAAATGCCAGAAGTCTTGAATATATCTTGTAACACCATATGTCTCAGTCCTTAATAGATCCTTTGAAGATTATAACAGCTTGCTGGGTTCATCCTTTCAGTTTTTTAAATTAAATGTTTAAGATGCATTTGGGTGGCCAACTGCAAACCTCCTCTTTGCATTAATTATTTGCAGACATTGTGGCTATGAGTTAAGGGGTGGAGGGTGCTAGAAAAATCCATGCCACTTGTTCTGCATCAGGACATAGTTGAGTACACACATTTACAAGTGTGTGAGCTCAATATAAAAGCTTAACTTTGCCCAAAATGTTAAATATGTTTCCTGACACCTTAGAAAATGGAGTTAAATTCAAAACATCCTAGAAATACTAAAGAAGTCCATCACACAACAAGAGGATAGCATCCAAAGGGAATAAAGAGTTTCCATATGCTAGGCACTCTGCTAGGAACTTTATATGGATTAGCCCATTTATTAATCCTCATCTCTCCACTAAGAAATTGCTATTACTGTTATCCTCATTTTACAGATGAAAATCCCGAGGATCAGAGGGTTGGACTGAGTTGCCTAAGGTCGTCCATCTGATGGGTGGCAGAGCCCAGCAGAAAAGCCAAGTGGTTCTGCTTCTAGAATCGAAGTGCCTTTCTCTACTGGAGCTTTGAGAAGAATGGAAAGGAAAGTAGAGGAGAGGAGCACGTGCAGAGGACTGCACAATTGCCAACACTGTTCTAACTGCTGTGCAGTCCTCTCAACAATGCCAGGAAGACGGCATTATGATGATCATTATCCCCATTTTATAGGTGAGGAAAGTGAGGTTTGCCCAAGAAAATCTAGCCAGTAGGGGCAGAGTTGGATTTGTAACGCAGGGTCCAGGCCCTTAGGCACTCTGTTGTCTTACCTGTTGAGAGAGAGTGCAGCACATAACAAAGTTATCTGCAAATGTATGGTATCCAGAGTCTTTCTGATATAGTCTGTTCTGTTGAGAATGGTATCCCTTGGCCAAGCAGTTGATACTCTAAATTGTAAGAGAAGAAAAGGCCCAAGACTTTTAGTCCAAATAGGACCCAAGATCCAGAGATGGGAGTGGTTTACTCAGTCAAAGGACCAGTCAGTGGTTATGCTCTGTAATGCTGAAGCAAGCCTCTGGGTCCCCTGGCCTGAAGGCTCTGTAGTCATGGGGAGGAGGATCAAAGGACAGAATTGCTGTTCTAGGCAGAAATACTGTAATGGAAACCATCTCGCAGGCTGGGGCAGCGAAAGCCTTCCCTCCTCATCACATTTTAGCTCTGGGCAGAATCTATGACTCATCTGGGCCATTTGGGTGTGTTTCTTCCACAAAGCCAGGCTATCCTGGTCAGAGTCCCAGGAGGAAGACAGAAGGAATCAGGGGTCTCCCCTACTCCAGGAACAGAGAAAGTGTCTGTCTATCAAGAAGTAACTGAAAGGCCCCTCAAGTACTCCCCTGTAGCCACCAAGAGAGTATGGACCTGAGCTGTCATGGCGTGGCTCATTCAGTCATTTCAAACATGAAGAAAGAGTAGCTCTGGAGATTGAAGTTGTAGGGACAAGCGAGTTTTTAAGTTAGATTGATTTGCACTCAACCTTGTTTCCATCTCTCACAAAAGGAATGAGTCATTCACTTGTGTGGCCCTGAGGTCCGTCATTTATAGAACAGACATCACAAATGCCTCCCTTGTAGAGTCACCTCGGGGCTTCAACAAAATCAAGTGTGAAATGTTTCTAGCAGAGAAACGGTGCTTAATAAAGGTTGAATTTGTATCCTCTTGATAAGGCTGAACCAAAGAGAGTGAAAACTGTTTGGAGGGTAGAGTAGGCCAAATACACCTCAAAAAGGAGTTTGTATGTGTGGTTAAGCTAAAGATGTTGTGATGGAAATAATTTCACATGGATCCTTATGAAACGGGGTAGGAGTGTCAGAGTCAGGGGAAAGAGAATGAAAGGTGCTTCATCACTGGCTTTGATGATGAATGAAAGACCATGTGCTAAGGAACGTAGGTGATTGCCAAGATCTAGAAAATAAAGGGAAATGGACTTTTCTCCAGAGCTTTCAGAAGAAACATAGCCTGCTGAAATTTTGTAACCCCATGAGACTGACTTTGGACTTCTGATTTCCCAAACAATGAAATGATAAATTTTTTAAAATCAAATTTGTGCAATTTGTTACATCAGCAACAGGAAACTTATGCATTAGGGTGTATCACAAGCATTCACCCCCACATTCAGGGCAGACGTGCAGCACAGGGTAAGTAGGTATAACCTGGTGCCTCAGAGCCTGAGAATACACATGAGGTCGCCAGTCCATCAGTGGGCAAATGTGACAATTCCTAACTAGTCCCCAACACCATCATCAGTTCCCCATAATGTAGCCTTTATTTTTATTCTTATTCTTATTTTTACTTTTATTTTTTGTTTTCTCTTGTTCCTTGAAACATTCTCCAGAAGGAGCCTGCCCAGTCTCTCTGACATCCTCCATGAGCAAATGGTTTTTGGAGGAAAGTTTTTGAGTGCCATGGACACAGGTGCTCTCCGTGAGAGCCCCGCTTCTCTCTGGTTCTCCTCTTACCACCGTTTTGCTCCACAAGCCTTACCAATGGTGTCGCCGAGCTCTGGAACTAATAAGAAGAGAAATCCTTGCAGCGAATAGCCAGATTTGGTGCCTGTTCCCAAAGTTGCATTGCTTCTTCCAGAATCTTTGAGTTTTTCACAAACACAAGTCCTCCTACTTTAGAGATCATTCCCGCGATATCTACTGAATCAGGAATCTCCTCTCTCACCTTTGCCCCTTATTTCTTGCCCCTTTCCTGCCCAAATCAGAATGTCTCCCTCTTTCTTCTGGTTAAAAACTGAAACACTATCCATGGATAACAAATTATGCAAATAAACTCTTGGTAGGGAGTGGTATTGCTATGCCAGAAATATATGAATCCCAGGTTCAGCCTCTGCACACCCTATTCCGTAATGATAGACGTATTCTGCTTTTGAGTACATCCCCCCTCACGAAGACCCTGTGGGTGCCACGTGCACTGCCCAGATAAGTGTGACTGGTCAGGTTTCAGGGTTTTTCCAGTCCCCCCATGTCAGTTTCCTACTGTACTCTGATTTCTGATTGTAAAGGAACTAGGCTAACTCAGGATGAATATAGCGCCTTCTGCAAAAGATGATCCTGGAATAGGAAGCAGGATGTTAGATACTGTACTCGAGAATATCAGTCTTCTGTATCTGGAGAAGGTCTTTAAGTGAAACAATACTAGCAAAAGCAACATTGAAGACTCTCTTCCTGCCAGCGAGAATAAACACATCATTATCAAAACCTGGTATCTCTGCAAATTCTGGTATTGGAGTGCGAGAGGGGCCTCAAAAAATGCCCTCTTCTTCACCTGAGCTTGAAGCCAACTGAGAAATAAGACAGAGGAATAAGGCAAAGGGAAGCCAAAACATCCCTTTTGTTACTTGTACCTCTACAGTTGGAGAATGCGGCTTCTACCAATGACTAGATGGGACTCCAGGATTAGACTGACCTACCAAGCTGTAGGCAGCCCTGCACCCATGCGTCCCCCCATCCATCCCTGAAGGGAATAGATAGAAACACTCCCTACAGGCAACTCATGACCAATCAGAAAAGATGAGGGAGATGCAGAGCTCTGCACACTCAGTTCCTGGATCCAAAGTCAGTAAGTGGATCAGTGGATCAGCCTCTCTGCCCCCTAATCAGAATGCGTGTGGGTTCAGAGTCCATAAGCATTACACAGTGGAATTCCCTCCACATAGAGTATTACCCCCACTGCAGCAGATTATGTTTTTGTCAAAATACCCACCACCCCTCTCTACTGGGCTCATCCCTCTGAGACTATTATCTTTCCTGTGTCCGTGACACTTGGTTTGGTCAGCAAGAAGTGAGTTGAAATGGCACAAGTCACAAGTCATTTCTCCCCAGATGCTTTGAGAATCATCACATGCCTCCACCATCTTTCCTTTTCTTCTGCCATGGAATGTCGCATCTCAGACTCAGCTTCTCCATCAGCTTTGGTCCCCAAATGAAGAAAGAATAGAGTAGAATCGTAGTCATCCCACAATGGACAAGTTTGAATAATAAATAATTTTTGTTGCTTGGAGCCAAGAATATTTTGGAATCAATGGCTATCTTAGCCTAATGATCTTACACTTAGAGATATGTGTAGGCTCCTCCCCACCACACACATTCACAGTAGCCAGCAATTTCCCTTTCTACCTGTTTTTCTAACTTTCACTCTATCCATCCATTTATTCACTGAGTGTTGACTGGGCACCATGCCTGCTGAGAACTGCAGTAATGAATAAGACATGCCTTGTTGGGAGCTAGTCATGTCAAGAAATAACTAGAATGGAGGAGCACCTGGTTGGCTCAGTTGGTTAAGGGTCCAGCTCCTGATTTCGGCTCAGATCATGATCTCAGGGTCTTGAGATCAATCCCTACATCTGGCTTTATGCTGGGTGTGGGTCCTGATTAAGATTCTCTCTCTCCCTTTCCCTTTGCCCCTCCTCCGACTCCTCTCTCTCTCAAAAATAAATAAAAATAATTAACTGATTGATTGATTAAAAAAGAATTCGAATGGAAGTGAAACGTCAGAGGAATGTGTGAAGTGCCAAGAAGGCCCAGAGAAGGTGGGGATGATTCAGACCCGGGGAGGGGATCAGGAAAAGCCCCAGGCAAACTCTGCTGGAGTCTTTGCCTCCAGGGGCCTCCCATGCAGTGCAGCTGACACAATAGACATATCTTGTAGTTGTCCCTATTCTCTGGAACACATACCCAGCTGAAATGGCAACCAGGAATTAAGTGAATTGCCCAATACATCATGTCAAATTCCAAGAAACACCGTAGGAATTCAGAATTTCATCTCGGGCCTGCAAAAAATTGAGGAGGCTGGATTTTGGCTAAGCAGTGAAATGTGGGTTGAATTCTTCCCAGTGAGAAGATCGGGGGCAGGTCACTTTGGTAGAAGAAAGAGAATGCTCAAAGAACCAAAGATAGGAGAAGAAGCTCTATTCCAGAGACAGTGTGTGGACCAGGGGCACAACGTTGATGGAGGGAACAGAGGAAATCATACCAGAAGGAGGCCTCAGAGACAGATCATGAATGCTGGACAAAGACCTGTCATCCTAAGACGACAGGAACCACTGAAGTTTTCTGAATATGGAAGAGGCATGATAGAAATGGGATCTTAAATAATGGGCAGAAGACCCTTGCATTGTGGAGGGTGACATGGAAGGGCCAACTGAAGATGAGACCACTAATTAGGAAGCTGTTAAATGTTCTGAGCAGGAACTAAGGGGTCCCAGGCTGCGAAGAGGGGTGGTCAGGAGGATCCATAATTAATGGTGTAGGGGTGCTGAGAGGAGCTTGGGCAGTCATGGATGATGGCCCCAAGGAGCCACCAGATTTGAGTCTTAAATAGTGAACAGATAAACTGAAGGGAAGAAGAGAGCAGTATAGGGAAGGACTGAATTTCAAGGTGAGGTGACTAGTTTGGTGAGGTAGAGGTTTTCTGTAGTGGTACAAATGAAGATGAGGTCCGCAAGTTAAAAACAACAGTTCTATTTAACGTACGTGGTGCCTTTGCCTTCCTTCTTTTAGTCCTCTTAAGAGCCCTGTGAGTTTTGCACTATTAATCCATTTACGGATGAGGAAGTGGGAACTCAAAACAATTGTATACAGACCAGCTAATAATTTGTGGGGCCTACTGAAAAATGAACATGTAGGGCTTCTTCTAAGAATTTAAACACAGTGACAGCAGAGCAGTGAGCTAAGCGCTCTGTGCCCTGGGCCCTGTGTGAATACAGAGGCCACACAGTAGTGAAGTCAGCCCTGCTGATGTGACTGTCCCAGGTCCATACAGCAAGAAATGGTCCTGGTTGGAAGTCCTATTTCTTTCACAACAAATGGGGAAGTCAGTTGACATGGAGGTCCTAGCAACCTGGGTCTCTGGGTCATTACACTCAGTAGTGTGCCAGGTGTCAATGATAGTAAATCATCTTGTCATTTTAAGTGGCCAATTACTTATTGCTGTGGCTTATTACTGAAGCAAAATGTGGACCACACTGACCGATAGACCAAGGCTCAGAAAACCCTCATAGCATTTATGTGGCGAGCTAGGTATTGAACCTAGACCTCCAATACCTCATTATGGGGGTCTTTTCGTCTACATGTCTATTTTCCAACTGCAAGTAACAACCTGATTAGGGTACCATGAAACCAGCATATTGGGCCACAAGCAGATTTTTATAAATAAAGTGATTTAATAACTGAATTATAATAGAAACTGTCCTTGTGTGTTACATACACATTGTAGTGGTATTTTTCATGAAACTTGTTTCTAGGATAACTGTATGTTCAGAGTCACAAAATAAAATTGGCTTCTTGCTATAGATCACTGTCAAAAAATGTTAAAAGCCACAGTTCTACATCATGCTTTCAGCACAGGAAAGAATAAGTTGACCCACGTCATCTCAATGACTTGGAGACTCATAATTTCTTATACAATTAGCTAAATGAGCAGAAATTTGGGTCCTTATTGCCAACACAGTTAATGCTTTGGGCTTTACAGTTTTGCAGATAGGAAGCTTTCCAGATTCTATGCAAGACGAAACTAAAACTTTGTAATGTGCCCCCTCTAACTCCATTAATCCTCCACCTCCTCCATTCTGAGTTATTCCACCTTAAAAGAACCATGAAGTCATCATTTCTGATACAGGCAACAAAACTTCATTGTCTTTTGACACAAGCCAACAAATCCGGGCACAGATGTGCCCACTGGGGCAACCACTCAAAGGCAAGGCAAGAAGCCATGATGTCACCAGCTTCGGGCCTGGCGCCAGCCTTCTTCCTTTCTTCGAACCCACGATGGGACCGAGCCCCTCAGAAGTGAGTCACAGAGGAGTGCCAGCATCTATCCTTAGAGGGAGACACAATTACTCAGGGAAAACTCGGTGGACAGTGTCTGTGCTTCGCTGCGCCAGGAGCTGTCAAACCTGCCTCTCACCACAGCAACTGTGGGACCGAACTCCCACTTAGGATAAAAGAGCTATGAAAGACCTGAAAATAGCTGGTTTTCAGTTACTTGCTGGAAACTTCCAGATGTGAGCAGCAATGGCTGTGTGCAAAGGCACATTTGAGTTTAGAGTATGAATAGTCTCTCTAAATGTCTCCCTGTGGCCAGCAAGTTGAGGCAGGTAGGACATTATTAATCATTTAAATGAAAGTTGGATTTCTGCCCCAACCTTCTTTCATAGATCCTGACTTCTGGGAATGAGGGGTTGAGGGACATTGTTCATGATTTCTCTCTGGGCAGTAATCCCCTACCCCTCTTGTAAGATGGCTGCATCCAGCTTGTCAAATTCCTATCTCTAGAATGTTTTTGGAGTCTAACCATTTCTCTCTATATTTCCAGACCACCCTCACTTCTGGCCAGGAGGGCTCCATAACCTCCTAGTCTCCAGCATTTCACTCCTGCCCCACCTGCTTCTCTTTGCCACAGAGGGGTTGTCTTAAATGTAAATCCAATCAGTCACTCAACTTTCTCCCTTAAAATCTTTCTAGTTTCAGTGGCTCCCTCAGGAGAAAAGCCAAGTCCTGCCAAGGTCAACAGGACTCGGGGGGTCTGGCCCCTCCTGCTCTCAAGGCTCATCTCAAGGTCTTCCCTCTTGTCCTCTGAGGCTTACAATGGCACACTGCCCTGCTTAAGCTTCTGGGATGCCTCCAGCTCTTCTCTGCCTCAGAACCTGCTGTTTCTGCGGAAGAGAATGAAGCCATTCTTCCACAAGCTCTCCATATTGGGAGAACCTAGTCACCCTTCCTTTCTTAGCTAAAACAACACTTAATTAAAAGACCCATCAGAACTCTCAAAATAAACCAAATGACCCCATATTGTCTCCCATCACCTTATCTTGTTTTGTTACTGCCCTTATCATGATCTATAAAGAATATGGTTTTGAGTATCTCTCCCCACTGGTCTCAGCTTCACAAGGACAAGGACAATTATTTGCCCCCTCCACCCATATTTTAGCATGGTACAGGGTAACTGGTAACTATGTGCTTGTCAAATAAATGCTAAAACCCCTTGAAAAGACTTCTCTGACATCTAAGTGCTTGCAAATGATTTCTTTGGCTCAGGAACTCTTATCTTCCTAAGAACAAAGAGCTAAACCTGTCTCTCTTTTTCCTTTGGATGCTGAGAAAGTCAGAGCCCCCAGTTTGGCTCAAATATACCCATTCTGTGGATACATGAGATTTGCATATTTGTATTTTCTCTTCCCTTATTCTTTTAATTACACTTTCACAGGATGAGTTTTTGCCATCTTCTACCACAATGAAGAATACTATATTGTCCTACTGTGGGATGCCATCACAAACCTTCATGGTAATATTTCAGATAGCAAGACACATTGAATTCTTTGAGGAAAGAAATGAAGTCATGTATTTTTCCCTTTAGGATCTGAAGACCTTTCAGATTAGAGGCATGAAAAGGGACTAGAGCAGTTGCCATGGGAGTCAGAAGGCTCAGAGCACGTGTTGGTGCTGTAGGACTCACCATTTATAAATGAGATGAATTCTTGTGCTTAATACACAATGCTGTTGAAACACTATATGACAGCACTTTGTAGTCTGAAAAGCAAACACAGGCACGCACGCACACACAAGAATATATGGCTATGATCAAGGGGCAAAACGCTTTGATGAGATCACATTTGATTTCGGGACTGGCTCATGGACAAGTTTTTTAAGTGACTAAAGTTTTCCACTGTTGCATTCCTTCTCTCTAGGCCTCTCCTCCTGGGTCTTATTCATAAAGCTGTTCAGTGCTATCCGGCACAGAGACCCCCCACTGGGCACATTTTCCTTCTTCTTCCTATTGTTCTCCATCAAGAACTGTCAGTCCTCTGAAAGGTTTCTCTCATGTCTCCGGAGTCCTCTAAGTGATAACCTCATCTGGTAAACTAATTAAAGCTAAAGGTGGCTGACAATGTAGGAAGAAAGATAATTGAACAATTAATCTGTAAAATGAGTAGGGCTATCATGTGAGAGGCCCAAAGAGGGGACATACAAGGGTACAAAGGCTTCCCAAAGGAAGATTTAATGCTGAGCTCAAAAGGGCAGTTGGAGTTAATCAAAGTGGAGGAGGAGAAGGAGAAAGAGTCTATGAACTAGAGCAAACAGCATGCTCTTAAAAATGAAGATGGGTGTTAACTTCAGCTTGTATTTCTACCTCCTAGTTCTGAACCACCAGTTCTGAACCACCAATATCTCTGGCGCTATCTCTGATAGCGCCAGAGATATTGCAGGATAACTCAAAGCAGGGACCTTCCTGAGGCAAGGAGCTGTCTGGCTACCCAAGGAAACAACATCTAGGAAGGATGACTAGGTGGGGGCAATGCTCCCAAGACCTGTGGCTGTGCGGTCACTATCCACAGAGCTGTCAGAAGAGTTCAGGACTTGTCCCGTGCCTCTTTCTTCTGAGATCCAGCCCTTGTCATCCCTCTGCCAGAAGGATGACTGGCAAATGTCTTCTTAAAAATCACCAGCCTGGATTCAGGGAAACCATCCAGTAAAGCAGATGTTCATTCCTCCCTGTAGACTGTGGGAATAAGACTTTATTTAGCATTTGCTCTGTGCCAGGCAGTGTGCTATGGAGAGAGTGTAGCAAAGAAGAAACTGCTTCTCCAGAAACTGTTCTCAAGGAGCCCACAGCTAGTGAAGCAACAGTTTAGTAAAGTGCCAGTGGTGAAGCAGTGTGTGTGCAAAAGAGGGATGCAGAAAGCATGGGTCCAGGCATCAGGGAAGACCTTCTGGAGAAGGGGAACCTGAACTGGTTCCTGGGTTTTTTTGTGTGTGTGTTTTTTGTTTTTAACGGTGGTTCCATATCACCAAGGATTGGGTGACCAGCCTTCCACACACATCAGCATTCCTGACTCTCCTAGAATTTCCAACAAGCTCCTCAACCAGTCTTGGAAGATGTTTTGATCACATGATCAAGAAATCACAATCTGTTGTGAACAGAATGTTTATGTCCACCTTTGAGGGATTCATAGGTTGAAATTCTAACCTCCAATGATATGGTATCAGAAGATAGGGACTTCGAGGGTGATTAGGTCATGAGGGTGGCGCTCTCATGAATAGGATTAGTGCCTTATGAAAGAGACCCCAGAGTGATCTCCTGCCGCTTCCACCATGGGAGGACACAGAGAGAAGCCAAACATCTATGAACCAGGAAGTGGGCTCTCACCAGATACAGAATCTACTGGCTCTTCCTCATTGGACTTCCCAGACTCCAGAGCTGTGAAAAATAAAAGTTTACTGTTCAAGCCACCCAGTCTATGGCATTTTTGTCATAGCAGACTGAGTTAACTAAGACACTATCTGTTATCCCAGGAATACCTAGGTTCAGAGCCTTATGCAATACTTACCACTCCCATCAATCTTCCTGTCTTATATCCTCAAATAAATAACAAACTATGGCCAAGGATCAAGCCATCACCTATTCTTTCTGTAACAACACTGCCTGGCCCTAGGTGCTCTATAAATATTTGTTGATATTAAATTAATTCATTCCATTTAATTAATCATTGCCCTCAGTGTTTTTCAAGGAAAGTAAAGTGTCATCTGGCCAGTATCTTGTAGTAGGAAGACCATTAATAAACTTTGGCATTGAAGAGGCTTCAGTTTAAATTCCAGGTCTGCCACTTATCCCATGACTTTTAATGAGTTACTTGATCTCTCTAAGTCTTATTTTTCTCATATTTGACATTGGGATAATATCCCCTTGCAGTGTTCTTGTGAGGATTTGAATGTGATAATGTACTCAGACAATACTGAGCCTGGTAGATTCTTTTTTTTTTTTAAGATTTTATTTATTTGACATAGACACAGCAAGAGAGGGAACACAAACAGGGGAAGTGGAAGAAGGAGAAGAAGGCTTCCTGCTGAGCAGGGAGCCCAATGTGGCCTCGATCCCAGGACCCTGGGCACATGACCTGAGCCGAAGGCAGACCTTTAACAACTGAGCCACCCAGGCACCCCCAATACGTATTCCTAATAGTAACTGTAGCAAAAGTGGGTTGATCCTTTAGTATGTATCAAGTAGTTGGGTAAAACTTTGTACATACATGATCTCATTTAATTCTCTCATTGACTCTATATGACTAGACAAATTCTCATGCCCATTTAATAGGACGGAAAACTGAGACTCAAGTAGGTCAGGTTGTGTGCCCAGTGTCACACACTGGTCTGTGTGGCACTGCACTCTAAGCCTGATTCTCTCCATGTCAGAGACTGAGTGCTAATCATGACCTAGAGCTGCCTCACGTATGGTGTCCATCTCTCCCCTCTATGGGGAGCATCAAGATAATGCCAAGTTATATGACTTACACAATGTTACACCACGGATCACTGGCCACTGTACAATGTTGAGAAATGCGTTCTGGTAAAAGGACCTTCTCATCATGGTTAAGCAACAGGATCCAACACCTCCACTCATCTTTATAACCGGAAATGATGTGTAATTGGAATCCATGGAAAAGCTCAACAATGCCCGGCACCACTAATTTTGTTGTCATTGTTGCCAGTGACTTAGTTTTTCCCTTAAGACCCAAGAGAGAGGGAGAGCAACAAAATCCCAGCACCCAGCACAGAAAGCCCATCCCAGGAAGGTTCAGAGGTGACAGAAAACTCTTCCGGGCCCTGCAGTTGACTTGAGAATAAAATGATGTGTGGTCTGGTTCTTGTCTCACTACATTCTGTCCAAGTACCTAATTTATAGGTCATGTCCATAAGGGTGTCTGGACTCTGTCAACTTCCCCAAGGATCCATGCCAGTTTAGACCAGCTGTCAGAGTTAAAGAATCTCAGAACTAAAGTGCAGGTTGGCTCTCCACATTGATGGGATGAAGATGGATAATATAATATCATTATCACTAAAATTTACTGAGGCTTCCATATGTGATTGTGTCTTGGTAAAGGGCTTGGCATTCATTCTTTCAGTTAGTGATCACAACACTCTCACAGAAGATGAAATATATCAATTTTATATATGAAAAATAAGTCTTAGTAATTTGCCCAACAACTCCAAGAGTAATATGAAACTTTTCTTTATGCAGTGATTCCAACTCTCTACCTTCTCAGCAGGTAATATCCACTTACTGTGATTTACAGTCACCCTCCATGATCTGTATAGTTTTACTCTGTCAGGGTAAATGTTGAGTGAAAGACACAGGCAGCCTCATTTTTAAAAAATCCATTCCTTACCATAGACTGTGTCACAGTACTTACTACATATCTTCCAAATTATTCCTCACAAGACTACATGTTATCATTCTTTTATAGATAAGGACAATGACGCTCAATGAGAATAAATGATTTGCCCAAAGGACACATCTTGTAAATAGGAGCACTGTAGCCCCTCCAACTCTAGCTCATGCTTTTTCCACTACCCAGGAGAGCAAGCTAACAAGAAAACAACAACAACAACAAAAAAAGCCATTTAACAAGCTAGATGAAGGGCCTGGGTGATTCACCAGTTAGATGATATATCCTAGAAAAATGTGGCAATTTATTTCCACTAGTAAGTCTCTACATCAGAAAAAGAATAACTGTATGGCACAAAGCAAAGGTTAGAAAGGGTGTAGATATTCCTGATTCCATTCCAAATGATCCTCGATGGGAGGGAGGGCAGAGCCGCTTGAACTGAACCTTTGATTCATTGGTTGCTTCATACCATCATTCATATTTACTGCTTGCTTGCCTAAAGATGTGAAAATCTTTAGAATACCATCTGGCCCAAAGTAGGAAACCATGTACTACCTAAGGAAAGAAAAGAGAGAGAGAAAAAAAAAAAAAGTGTGTCTCTGTCCCTGTCCTCAAAGTGCCCAAATTTTAGTGTCAGTCTGTAAAGGTAACAGACAATGCATAATAGCAAACACAATTACTAGAAGCCAGTTGTGATATGGGCTATGAAGGAAGAAGAAAAACACGTATGTAACTCAAAGCTCCCCAGCGGTAGTGGTGTGACTTTCAAGCAGAAATCTAGAAGACACATTTGAGTCGAACCTAAGTCAGAAGTTGTAGGAACAAAGATGTTCTAGACAGAAGTATGCCAAGTTTCAAGGTTCTGGAACCTCTTCAAGGGCTCATGCATATCAGAGAGACTATAACAGAGACTGTGTGCTTATGTGTGGGAAGGGACAGCATTGCTAGGGCTGGAAAAGATGCATCAAGCGATGAGTTGGACAGACTGACAGAGGCCAGCCTTTAAAGACCGTGGAAGGATGTGAAAACGGGGACTTCTTGGAAAAGCAGAAAGCTATAAAGATTTTCAGCAGAGGTGAAATACCTTTACACTTGTCTGCTGCGCATAGAACAGATTGGAACAGTTGAGACTGAGGTCAGAGACACAAGATAAAAAGCCCCTCCATAATCCAAGGTTTGGCAACCCAAGTTAGGGCAGTTTCAGTTTCAGAAGGTTCATGGTCCAAAGTGGACAATTGAAGATGTTTCAGAATATCCTGAAGCCCTAACCAGGAACTCTAATGCCAGAGTTAATGGTATATTTTCCATAGTCATGTACCTTTGTGGACCAAACTTTAATTTTCCCAAATATAATAACTAAAGCAGCAAAAATTCCCTACACTTGCTTAAATATTATAAATGACAATGTCTTCTCACTTAACTTACACCCAAATAAAGCAGTTATTCAGTAGATATTCAATAAATAAAGTTTCTTATTAGATTCCCCAAATGGTTCTTTGAGGCAAGCAGGAGAGCTACAATCAGCATATCCATTTACAAATGGGAAAACTGAGGCTCAGAGAAGTTAATGAGTGCCTGAAGGTTTAAGAAAATTCCAGACGCAGGAACAAAACTAAATTTCATGTGGTCTGGCAAAGACCAGACCTACCTACCCCCATGCTGGAGTCCGAGAGCATAATTCTTGGGGCCTATAGACAGGAATCTGAGTTTGTGAGTAACCTAATGACAAGCTTAAAACTTATTTTTCAGATGCAGTTTTAGAGGAGGATTTGAATGCAAGGTACATAAATGTAGCTGGGAGGCAGGATTGAAAAGCAAGAAAGATGGAAACACCTAAGGAGGCAAAAAATCAAAGACGGTCTTTCCCCCAATCTCCAAATACTCAGGCCAAAGTGAGTTTAAACCTGGCTTTTTGTGTGCTAAATCCATATTCCTGCATGTTTATTTCTACTGACACGTCAGGGTCTGGTCATTGTCACTGTCCGAGGACACTTTCCTTGGCTTCCACAGACACCCATGGACATGTCACAGAGTCCATCCTCACTACTGGCACCTGCTGACCTAGTACTGGCTGCCAACAATGATTTCTCAGGGGTCTGGGCTGTGAGCTTCGGTGTCCTGGGAGAGCTCCCATCCCAAGAGCATTAGAAAAGATACAGATGATAAAATTCACTTTTCTACCTCCCCAAAGCTGCCTCCTGCCAGGATCTTCTAATTCTGGATATAGGCCTCTTCTCCCAATCTCCCTTTCTGGACCAGGTGGAGATGAAGTCAGCCTCTTGGCTCCTCCAGCTCCTCTCTGGACACTCAGCTCAGACCACAGCTCTCCACAAAGCGAGATCGATGACTAGCCTCAAGGAAGAGAGGTTTGGGGAGGTATAACCTGAAGGCACAGAGAGCACAGTTAGATACTGCCCCAGCCCCCTGTGGTCCACAGCAGCACTGTTCACCACCCTGTGCCTCTTGCATGGAAGACTCTTCACGCTCACCCTATAAATTTTGGCAGAACATGTGACTTGGTTTTGGCCAAGGAAGCATGAACGGAAGTGACATGTGTCACTTCTAGGAAGAAGCTTGTAAGAGCCCAAGTGTGGTGACTGTGTTCTCTGTTCTCTCTGTTACTGCTCCAGATAGAAATCGCTCACTCAGCTTTGGTCCCAGGCTGAGGCCAAAATAGAGCAGAGCTATAGCTCGGCCAAAGGCCACATGGCATGAGAGAGAAATGAGCTCTGGCTGCACAGTGAGACATAGGGGTCATTTGTTACCTGAGCGTAATCTGAACTACCCTGGCTTTCTCTGACTCCCTTTTTGCTCTCCTTCTCCAGCCCACTCAAGTGAGCCATAAGCTTCCTGTTCAGGTTTCCTAAAACAATACCCACCCCCATATGTACTATACCCTAACATGTACCACAGCAAACTGGGATATTATATGTTGGGTACCTGTCCACCAGCCCCCAGGTTCTATGTTGCTTGATCTGTACCTACACAGTCCCTAGCATGTAGGCCTCACTTACTAAATGCCTATTGAAATGAACGGAATGTATTTATTCCTGAAATTCCTATTTTATGTTATTCTTTCTTTGGGTCTAACACTGTGCTCTACACTGGTATCAGTGATGCCTTATAAAGCTCCCAGGAGAGCAGGGATGATATACGGAACACACTGTGGAATGACTAAGCTACCACACATTCCTGGTGGCATTCTCCCTCACTCATCTCCTCTATAGAAGCTGAAAAATCAAATAAAAGTGGTCATTTAATTTGATTAGACAATAAAACGTAGGTGGAAATGTGTTGGGTATTCTAGAAAACTCTTGCTTTTGTGATAAAAGGATTGAGTGTAGATAATGTCACCCATCTCCTTTCTTATTGACTGGAAGGTAGATGACATGGAACTATGGAAGGTGGATGACTTAGAACTATTACCACCAACATGAGATTGTTACAGGGGAAAACGTGCAGACACCAGCTCCGACATCCTTAGGGTAAGACATCCTGATGGGTGAAAAAAGTAAACAGAGCTGTTTTTCCCATTGTTAAGTTGTTGTGTTTTTTTTTTTTTTTTTTTTTTTTTGGTCACTGTCAACCAACTACATCCTAATTGGTAAAGGAAATGTGTTGTTTATTTTTGAAACATCAACCTTTGCCACTTGCCTTCCTTGTCTAACTCTTACTGACCCTTGAAGACTCAGCTCAATCACTATATATCCCTCCTGAAGTCAAGTTTGCATATCAGAGCACAAACCCTACATTCATTCTGCCTGTATCTGTGAAACAAGCCCATTTCTAAGTCAATCCTTTTGCCACATGAATTTTCTGTGAAGAGTTATTTGTATTATGCCCACACTTCTTTTTACTGACACGTTCTACTCAGATCTTTGATGTCTGCTAGGTGTCCCCAACAAATCCATTCTCTCTGGATTGCACATTATAAGCTTTCCCCCAACAGAACTTGAGTATTTCTTCTACAAACTGCAAGAGGTTTGGCTATAACCTGGGGCCAACCTGGGACACCAGGTCAGCAGCAAAATCTTCTGTGTCTATCACGCCCTCCAAGTTGCTGGTTATATTCAGTCTCCAGAGATGTTTGTGAGGATGGGTCTTAGTTGTTGTACACTACTGGCAAATTCCTGAATATTTCCCTAAGAATCATCTCTCTTCAGTTCTTCCTCTAAGCATGGGCCTGGCACTAGATGTGCCTTCTTTGTGGCTTCTGCAAAAGCTCTAGATTACACTGTCCTCTACCCCAACAGATTCTCCCCCAGCTGAATCATCCCAGGAAACCAAGACACATCTCATTGTATAAAATGGTCCTGGAGAAGCCCTGGACTCAGACCCTACCACAGTAGATATAGAACCAAGAAAGGAGTGGCACATCAAGGAGGGGGTAGGAGTATAAAGACATCTTCCAGATCCTTGTGCACAGAGGTGATGGTGTATAACCCAAGGCTAATAGGCAATCCATGGACTCAGATAACCAGGGCTTAAATGTTGACTCCACCACTTAATAGCTATGACCTCGGAGAAGTTAACCTCACTCGGCCTCAACTGCTTATCCAAAAAGTGGGGATTATAACAGTATCTACCTCATAGGTTACAGTAAGAGGATCAGTTAAGCCAAAACATGCAAAATGCTTTGTACATTGTCTGGTGCATAATAATTGCTCAGCAAATTCTAGCTGGCATTATTAAACTCTAAAGGTAGAGGTAAATTGGTTGGTCTCTAGCATCAAAGCTGGCAGCTGCTGTGGTCCTTTGGAACATGAAAAACGCATGCAAACAGACAACCAAGGAAAGCAATCAGGGAAGAGGAAAACATAATGTCAATAAAAATTAGATCAGTCAGAAGAAAATCCTGAAGGCCAGATTGTTAACTCATAGGAAATGTCTCTGGCAGGGGACCAAGTAACCCAATTTGGAGAAATAATTAGACAGCAGACTGGAAACAAAAATGACTAAAAGGAAAAGGGGGTGAGCTCAGTGTCGTAGTTAAGAGCACTTCCTCATCACACAACGTGCTTTCCCTGGGATGAGCTCAGTTTGGGATTAAGAATTTGGTTCCATCCACAGAGATGCTAAACAGCTGCAATGCATTTTCAATTCCTGTCAAAGCAGTTGGACGCAGGAAACTGGGGCAGGAGTACAAGGATGTGACTCCAATAGAGGTCGTGTTCACCAGGGGGCCAAGAAAATGAGGTAGATACAGAGGCATCCATGTTTTCCAGACTGCAATGTAAATTAGGAAATCTTCGATGTGGTAAGATGAGTGGCTCCAAATACGCATTTTCTCTGCTCCAACTTGGAAATGGGTAAGGTGCACCATGGTTGTGTTGGCTAGATTTGTGGATCTGATCCCACAGCTGGGAGACTTCTACCCACAGCTAACTTGCTAAAGTAACCTTGAGTAAAAGCCTTCCCCTCTCTGGGCTTTCAGTTACCCCACCTGTAAAGGGAGGGAGTTGGATCATTCCAAATCTTCTCCCAGCTTTATATGGACATGGTATGTGACCATATAGAAACCAATAAATAACTGACTCCTGTTGAAGTTTTAAGGAGCCCAATAAACAACACTCTATCCCTCTCTCCAAAATCAGCACCCCCTGCATAATTGAAATTAGAATTATATTTAAACAAGAGAATCCCAATGTCAGCTTTATTAGATAAATGTTCGGTTGGAGAACATGGTGTAGGTATGTGGCATTATTGGCTTCCTAACTCTGCACCTGAAATTAGCACATGGAAACCCTCAGTCATGGGCAACTCTGCTTAACTGCATGTCCTCCCCCAACCCCACTGACAGACTCGCTTTTTAACCAACTAGCAGAAAGATCCCAGAATACAGCTCCTCTGCAAGCAGGCAGAACCAAAGAGAGAAAGGAGAAATCAGCTAACCTGAGGTCCTCAAACTTGAAAGGGCATCACAGCCATTCCACAGGCAGGGAGCTGGTTAACAGACAGAGGGATGGGCCCCCCCAGCAGAGTTTCTGGTTCAAGAGTGGTCGTGGGGGGTGGAACTGAGAATTTGTTTCTAGTATGTTTTCTAATGATATTGATGCCGCTGGTCCTGGGACCGTATTGACCAACTCAAAGCTAAGTATGATCAGCAACCTCTTCTAAGCTCATCAATATGATCAGCTGGCTTCCCCACCACACTGGGAGTCAGAGGGGAGGAGAGTCCCTAGGAGCTCTAGTAGATATTTCCACATGCAGTGAAGGGCAAGTGCCCCCCAGTACTAACTCCTGAGTTTTTAATGAGAACTGTTAATGTAGTAGTTACTGATTTACTGACAAAAATAAAGAAAAAAACAATGCTATTATAATTGTGCTTTATTATATTAACTATAGGAATTGACAATTCATTAGAAAGACTGGTATACTTCCTAAGAATAATTATATTACTCTTCCAATTAAAATTAAAGTTAAATAATTTTCAATGTGTTAACCTACAATGGAACAGCATAATAAACAGACAGACCAGGAGGAAAATTCATATAATTTTTGTCTTTGAAATTACAGCAGTGTTGAATTAGATATTGCCCTAGACCTTACACTTGTGTTATTGATTCAAAAGGTTGCAATCTTTGGGGCACCTGGGTGGCTCAGTCAGTTAAGTGTCTGCCTTTGGCTCCAGTCATGATCCCAGAGTCCTGAGATTGAGCCCCCCATCAGACTTCCCCCTTGTCAGGGAGTCTGCTTCTCCCTATGCCCCTCCCCCTGCTTGTGCTCACTCTCTCTGTCTCTCTTTCAAGTAAATAAATAGTAAAAAAAAAAAAAAGAAAAAAGAAAAAAACACAAAAGGTTGCAATCTTTATTAAAGAAACATTAAAGGCTTATTATAATCTGGTATGCTTTGTGCAGGCAAAAATCATTGTACCAAAAATTATAAGATGAGGATTTACAGTACCACCTTGGTTAACTTTCTTAGTTGGGTGACCTTGGGCATGTCACATCTGCCTTCTGACTCTCTTCTTCATCTGTAAAAATCACAGATAATATCGGTAGACAACTGAAAGATCTGCATATGGTTAACTTTATTCAGCCTTGAGTGTTTTCTATTTTTGTGACTTCAAATATGTAACTTCATTTGGTGATTGTTGATTGAGAGCCCTTAAAATCAAGCAACTCATCTCACTCAGTAAAGCAGGAAAAATTATAGCTGCTTAGAGAGGTAGCATGCTAGCAAAATGCAAGCTGTCAAGTTGGCCTTCTTTTCAGCCTAAATTGATTTGATTAAAGGAGAAGATAAGAGTTCTGTCACCCCCAGGTCTAGAGAAGAGCTCTTGATGCTGAAGAGGCAGCTGGAAGGAGTTTAAACATTCCCCCAGCTTTGGAATTTCTCTCAAGGTTGAAAATGCTAAATTAAATCAAAATGTGTCATCATCAAACATTCAAGAGGAATAATTTCCATCATGCAATTACTAGGAAAGCATGGTTTCTCTGCCTTCTTAAGGAGATATCTACAGGAGGATTTGGAAACAGGTAAAGAAGAACCAGTAGATGAGTATACTTACATCTAATGAGGCTGACATTGGGTTTCTCTTGCTTAAATATGACTCTAATTTCAATTATGCACTTGGTTCTGAATTTGGGGAGAGGGACAGGGTGTTGTTTATTGGGCCTTTTAAAACCATGATAGTCAGTTAGTTTTTTTGTTTGTTTGTTTTTGTTTTGTTTTGTTTTTATGGCCATGTATCATCTCCATCTAAAGCTGGAAGGATATTTGGTGTGGTTTAATTCACTCACTCTACACTTGGGAGTATCTGAAGCCCAGGGAAGGGAGGGCATTTACTCAAGGTCACTTACCAAGTTAGCTGGAGGTAGAAAGTTCCAGTCCTGGAATAAAAATAAAGAGGTACATCAGGGTCACTTTGAAATCTCTTAATCAGATGAGAGTGTGGTTTGGCTACAGCTTAGGATTCTAGGCCCACAGAGAGGAGCTGGCAATTAAGTCTGGGCAAAGCATAGAGGTGTGGAAATTTTTAGAACCAAAGCCCAGGCATGGATGACAAACATGGTGGCAAATGAGGGTGGAGCTAGGGAGAGAAGAGTGCCAAAGACACACTCCATGGGAAACCGAAAATTTGAGAGAGAGAGAAGAAATGGTTGGCATTGTTTAAGCAGAAGAGTCAAGCAAACAGATGCCAAAAGGAGATGTATGTTTCGGGAAGAACCAATTAGCACGATCCATTCAATGAAAAGGTCTAGTAAAATAAGAACCAGAAAGATGGCCACTGGGCTTAGTAATACGAAGACTGGGTTGACCTCAGTGGGAGCTGACTCAGAGAAGGAGGGTGGGGGAGGAGGCTGATTAAAATGAATTGACAAGTGACTATGGGATGAGAAGAGGTAGTGGGTATAGACTCTACAGGGATAAGTTTAACAGAGCCTGATGCACAGTATGTGATCAGAAAGAGGAAAAGAGAGAAGAAAGAGAAGGATACAAAAAAAATAAAGAAGAATGTCTACCCCAGGATGAGAAGAAAATGCCATGCCGAGCACAGCAGAGGGACAAAGAGCCTAAGGTTTCTATGTAACACTTTTAGGTTAATTGATAGTTATGTATTATTCAAAGACATGTATCCATGAGTTAAATTACAAGCCTGAAGAGAACAAAGAGACGGTGTGTTCTCCCTCTGGACAGATTCTTTGCATCTTTGGCACATTTTCTATTCAGTCTAAATATTTATGGACACAGTTTTAGTTGGAGTTGCACCATCTCCTTTAAGGGATGTTAGCAACACGACCAAGAACCAGAGGGAGAGAGACGATCAACATAGAATGCATGATGGGGGGCTTGGGGTTGGGAATACTGGGGCCAGGAATTGTGAGCTCTACATTTTCCAGAGAGATATTTTGATGGAATCTGACCTATGGTGGGAACGTACAAGTCATAATCACAGGATGGGCAGGAAAAGATTGGAAAGTCCTTTTCCATTTGACTGCCATCCATTTACCTATGACCTATACAGTCTGTGATCTGGTCCTTGCCTATATCTCTGTCCCCATCTCCTCAGACAGGAACCCTCATCAACTCCACTCTACCCATACTGGCTTTCCCTATTACTCAGATACAGCAAACTCCTTCTGACTCAAGACATCTGTCCTGTTTCTTCCCTCTGCTTGGGAAGCAGTTGTCAAAGGTAACTGAGGTTCTTCTCCATTAGTTCTCTGATCAAAAGACATCTCTTGAAGAGGACTTCCCTGACCACTCTTTTTTGAAAGATATCCCCCAGCCCTGTATCATTCTCTAGACCTTTGCCTTGTTATATTTTCCTCATTACTGCTACTTTGAATATTTCATTTATTTGTATGTCTCATTTCTCCCAGTAGACAGAAAAATATTTTGACTTTCTTAGTGCTGTATCCCCTAATATCTGGATGAAGACCTGACACAGAAGAGATACTAAAAAATATTTGGTGAATAGGTGAAATCATTAATCAATTTAATTCATTAATCCTCCAAGAATCTCCCCCCGTTTCCCCTGAGGGAAAGGTGTCCCTCATCTCTGCTTCTATAACCCCAAGATGATGATATAATGTATTAAAATGAAATCTTCTCATGTCTGGCTCTCCCGCTCATTAGTAAGTTCCTAAAGCTCACAGCTGATTTTTCTTTGCCTCCTGAGTGTGTCCAACAGTGTTGCTGTCCACTGGACTAAAGAGGAAAGATTTTGTACGTTAAGTGCTGATAACCACCCAGAAAAAGGAACATGGGACAGAAGGTGGACTCTGGGGAGTTAGCAAGGACCTGCCTAGAAGGAGAGATTATACTGTCATGAATTACACTTTTTAAAAGCCAGCCAGCAAAATATATTAAGTACCCATTCAGACTGACGTGCCTCATCAGGAGAGAGCATTTTGAACTGAGTCAGCCAGCTTCTATTCTGGCCGTGACCTTTATGTGAGGATGAGTAGGGATGATACCCTTTCCCCTATGCACCCATTCCTGTCTCTACTGTGAGAAGATTAGACCTTGGGATGTCTAAAAGTGCTTCTCATCCTGACGTTCCAGGATTCTACATACCTAGGACAGCAAATATTGCAACCAAGTACAAAAAATATGTAGAATGCATAACACTGCCCTCACGAAAGGCGTCCATACACCGTTTGGAGTCAGATACACTTGAGTTTGAACTCTGACTCTCAAACTTACAAACTTGTTTAAATATGACTCTAATTTCAATTCAATGAATTTAGGAAATTTAAAAAATCAGTCTAAACCTCTATAAAATTGAAATAGTAATTCCCAGTTTACAGTCCGTAGACTGTATCTTTCTTTGTATTTCTTCATAGATCCCACAACTAGTCTTTTAAGTGGAGCTGATTTAAGAATCAGAGATTTTTTTTTTAATATAAATGCCATTCTGGCAGGTTGGGTATCTCCAACACTCCTACAGCTTTAGCTCACCCCAGCACTAGAGTAGACAACCTCCTTCACAAGGCCAAAGTCTTCAAGATACCCTTTGGGGCCCCTGAGCAGACTCGGTCTGTATACCCAGAAAGTTCCTTGAGCCATTTCTTTTGCTAGAATTCCATGGTAAATGTTCTTACAGATGATTTACCGTCTGTCACAACACTGCAGCTCCCTTTCCAGAAGGAATTCCTACAGAATGAGGTCAATCACTTACTAACCATGACTTCCATTTTTTTTTTTTTTTTTTTTTTTTTGCTCCTTTTGGTCTTGCTGTTAAGATGCTGAGCAACTCCTCTAGCTACATCAGTGGGTCTCTTCCAACAGCTGTGGGAGCAAAATGTTCTAGCAGTGTAAGACAGAGTGTAGAGGAACCAAAGAGATGAAGCACAGACTCTGTGTCTGCTAGGGGAAATTCCAAGTTAATAGATCCAATAATTGTGAAGTAGAGTTAATAAGAAGTTCTTAGATATGCTTCTAGAGGATTTGGAAATGGGTGACATGTGAACGTATTTGTCCTTCTGTAGGCATTCTTCATTCATCAGTGGCCCCATATTGCCAGGGATGATGTTTCTTCTTACCATGCTTCAAAAATGTCGGAGACTCTTTAAAGAATTGAGCTAGGCACACTGTGGAGCACGTGGAACGTCTTTCTTGGCAGATGTCAGCAACACCCTCTCCCCCAGGCATGTGGGAGCACAGGCCAGGGGCCTTCAGGTAAGCAACTCCCACTACTCTCTTTAAGAGGAGTGTGAATGTCTCAGGGAACGTCAGAATGTGTGCACAGGCATATGCTCACCTTCATGCACTCATATTACTGGATTATGAATAAATTTAATAAAATACTTTATCTTTCATCTCACATAGTTAATGCTGATGCTGATGGGTGCAGAGGTAAAGGCTGAATAGATTGAAATAAAGACTCTTGGCCCATCTAATTTAAGAAACTTCTATTTCTATCTCTAGTGGATAATTTCCCTATGACTTCTGATTAAAATAACATTTCAGAAGCAGCAATAAAGGAACTCAGTTTCATTCAGTCGTTCAACAGACCTTTACAGAGCCCCTAGGAGAAACATAGGCTCTGAAGCTGTGTTAAAGTTGCATTTCGGCCCCAGCCTCTTGAGCAAGTTACTTAATCTGTCTGAGCCTCAGTTTTCTATATCACAAAATGGATATGTTTCCTTGTCCAAAAGAGTGAGTGAGTCGATCACATAAAGTGGTGCTTGACATTGACTAGGATCTCTGCAGAGATTAGCTATGGTTTCTGGGAGTAGCAGTAGTAGCATAGGAATAGTAGTTGCTAAGACACAAAGGCAGCAGAGAACACGAGGTATTGAGGGCTTTAGCTTTCTCACACTGTTGAAGGAAAGTGGATCTGTGTGGGTTTGAGTGGGGAGATGGCAAGGGGAGATTCAGAGATGAATTTCAGATGTCCCTCTGCTCCACCACTGGAAAGAATCCTGGAGGGAGAGGAAGAGGACTAGCAGTCAAGCCCAAACTCTGACAGTGACATTTCAGAGGATCACATGTAGGTCGCCTCATTTTCCTTGACCTTAGTTTTCTCACCTCTCTAATGTGGGCCGTGTGCTAGATGGGGAATGAGATGAGGGGAACAGTGGTGCCAGAAGGGAAGAGCTGTTGAAGAGGGACTCACAAGGTAGGGGTGCCCAGCAGGGAATGCTTTGCAGGCCACAATTCTTAGTCAGCAGGTAATCAGAAGACCATGAGCTCCCAAGAAAGGGATTCTGTCTGATTTATACCATGTTCTTCATTCTCAGCACCATGTCTAACAGGGAATAAATACCTAATGAGAATTTGTCGAATGATTGCTTAAATGAACAAACAATGACTAAAGAACTCTTTGGAGGAAACTCCTACCTTTTTTAAGGGTTTCTATTATTTCAGACAACCATTTCCTCTCCAAATACTGCAAGTACCTCTCTGGGGCTGACTTTGTCCAAAACATAGTCTCTAAGGCTTTTTTCTAAGGAGTTTTCTGAAGATTCTAAGTTTTAGGGAGCCAAACTGGGGACATGTGTTTGGCATTCTAGAAGGGAGGGGAGAAAGGCAAATTCTGGAGAAACATCAAGCTGAGCCCAAGTGATAAGAGAAATGGCTAGAGAAGGAACAACATTAGAAGAAACTTTTTGAAATTATAAGGACATAAATCATCCCATTGCCATGCTGTCCTGATTAGAAACCCAAAATAGAAAAAAAAATCATTTTCTTCTGTGCTAATATTTCATTATAACTGCCAGCTCAAAACCCCTGGGAGCCTGGAGTTTGTGGATCTTTGAGTCGGGAGCTGGAAGATCTGATCTCAGAGCATTACTTTACAGCCAGCTCTCAGAAGAAACCACAGCACTGAGTGTGGGCTTCCGGAACCCTTGTAGAGACCTCTCATTCCAGCACAGCACTCCAGGGAGGAGAAAGGGCTCCCTCAGGGGGGCTGGCCAACAAAAGAAATAGTTAAAGGATAAAGTCATACCAGGCAAGACGCCAAACCCCAAGTAGCCCTGGGGGTTCACTGGCTGAGGACCAGGCTGTCAGGGGCCTGCCAACAGGTCATTTATGCAGTACCCTCTGTGCCTACCACTGTACTTAGTCAACTGAGACCATAGTCTCTGCCCAACACTCGGGGGCATGGTGAGGAGAAAGAGAAGAGGCTCTGGAGATAGAAAGCTGTGCATTCAAATGTTGTTCCTACCATTAAGTATCACGTACCCAACCTAAATATCCAAATGCTATCAAAAGAGAGAGAGAGAGAGAGAAAGGCAGAGTGGAAGAAGGAAGGGAGGAAGGGAAGGAGGAAGAGAGACAGAGAGAGAAAGAAAGAAAAATGCTGTTATAAGAACTAAAGGGAACACATATTTAAAGCATGATTCTTTGCACACATGACTTTTTAATATATTAGTGCCCTTCCTTAAACTGACTCACTGTTAACATAAGGATCCCTTTGTTACTTAGCTCAGAGGTCCCAAATTTGTGCAAAGTCACATAAATTAGCCCTACTATTGTCCCCAAATGAATATAGATCTCATAAATACTTAACATGTTGAGAATTGGTCACCTTGGTGAGGGCAATGAGGAGTATCTTCTGTTGAACACATCATGTTCACCTGCAAATGTCTTTGATGACCATGTCCCTCATTGCTTGCAAAAGCCTTTTATATTTTTGACTTTAAACTTTCAAATATCAGAATCCTAGTGCCATAGAAGATAAGGTTCTAGTCAGTCAGGCCTAAATGAAAATCTCAGTTCTACGAATTACTAGTTGTGTGGTTCCAGAAGTGTTATTTCATCTCTGAGACCCAAAGTCCTTATTCATAAATGAAAATATCTATACTGTATGAAGTTTAAATATTAAATGACATCACATATTTGACATTATCCAACACAGGACGTACTCATTATCTTCATTCATTCATGAATGTATCATGAATGTATCAAGCACTTTGAATGGCCAGGAGGTACTCTGGGGACAGAAGATACAGTCATGGACTGAACAATGGCTTGCCTTCTTGGAGCCTTCACTCTAGTAGGGGAGCAGGCAACAAAAAGATAAACAAATAGATTTCTCTTAGCTGGAGCAAGTGCTATAGAAAAAAAAAAAACAGCAGAGTGATAGGATGAACAGTGATAAGATAGTGGTGCTCAAAATAAACACTAGATTCTTTCCCCTTTTGCTCACATGGTTCTCTTTGTGAACCCCAAAGTCTCCCACCCGCTGAGCACGGGCCTCCAGGAAGGAAAAACAAGAGGTTATAGTCTGTTGAATAGAGTCATCTGACATCCTTTAAGTAAAGTTGTGGACACCAATAGAAGAGTCTGTGGTCAACAGTATGGACAGATTGTGGGTCGCTTTGGAGACCCTTGGAGACTCGTAGCTGTCCTGTCTCCAGGCTTGTCATGGTTGACACTACAGAGGCCATTCTTGGGGAATAACTCTTCCCCCCAAAGGAGGCAGTCCTCAATAATGCCATCTTTGTTGCAGCAGAACATCAGTGACCTTGTTCTGAGCTGGGTCCAAGCTGAAGGGAGAGAAGGGAACGGCCAGCTGTGAAAAGATCAATTTGTTTCCAATTCACTCCTTCTTACCGTCAGAGCGGCTGGCTCCCCACATTGGCTGGGTCTGTCAGGGACAGATGCCAAGTAGGGCACAGACTGAAGAAACACCCCCTGTTCCCACTGAAGCAGGAGCATTCAGTCTTCTGAGCAGTCTATGGCATTAGCCATCACCCGGCTGTCTTGCTTTTGGGAGACCCAGACTGCGGTGGCCAGAAGAGAGCCTTCAAAACTCTAACTGCAATTCCTCTTCTTCACATTTGAAAATACCTAGGGTTGGCTGGATGTAAGAGAGTTAGCCCTCCCATATAGCGTAGTTTGGAGTGTAAATAGGTGTAACCTTCTCCATGTGACAATATCGATGGGAACTGAAACCTTTGTTGCAACTAGTCCACTTCTAGGAATTTCAAATAAATTCGCAGAAGTACAACAAGATGAAGCCACAGGGACGTTTGCTGCTGCTTTGTACTAACAAAAGCCTGGAATCAACTGAAATTTACCTTACAGCTTAAAAAAAAAAATGAGGCACATGTAGATTTATGTAGAAAGGAGACCAAAAGAAAAAAGGGTAAGGCAATATGGATGGTAAAATCCATTTGTTATATATGAAGTTAATCCCTCCATCCGTGTGTATGTCTCATTGTATCTCTGCTTAGACTTCTGTCTAATCCCACTCCAGTTCTAGTATCTGATAATACTCAGGTGGCAAAAGGACTCATGTAGGGCGCTCTGAGTGTGCAGGATGTTAGGGATGAGTGGAAACCATCTGTAGATGTAACAGCATAGTAAGAGGCCTTGCAGGCCTCTGCTAACTCCACTCTGTGCATCTGTTTTCCTGGACTGGGATGATGTAGAATCCATAGCCAGGTGAGTGGAGAATTGCTTATATGGTTTTGGCTTTTCCTGAGCTCCTTCTGGATGAGTAACTAGGACCACCCAGTATTTTCAGCATCTTCATAATGGTTGACCCAATTCCTTCTCTCAGCAAAGAGCACAGAGAACTAATGTGAAGGAACCTAAAAGCTCTCACTAAAAGAAAGAAAAATCCATATTTGCACCAAAAGAATTTTCTCCCTTACAGCTTTAAAATATACAAACACTTGCCAGTTGCAAATAAGACCAAACTCAGAATGAGCACCAAATGTTGAAGAACAAATAATCCTTCCCACCCTGCCACTAATCAGCTGTGGAATTTTGGTGGAGTTTCCTGCTCTCACTGGGCTTCAGTTCTCCCTGGGGTCCCTATGATATGCCAGGCTTATACAGAGGACCCATGCCACTTCTAGCCCTGCTTCCAGGGCCAGAAGACAGACATGACTCATCAATCAAAGCATTCTCTCCTACAGATCCCAGAGGATTCCTCCCAATCCTTCCTGATATAGAACTCTAAACAGTCATAAACGAATAACCCAAGCCAATATTAAAGATAACGTTTCATTGTCTTCTCCAGACTAGATGATCTCTAAACTTTATTCCAGATTTAACATACTGTTTCCATAATTGAAGGATTCATATGGTTCCAAGCTTGCTCATAAAGTCAAGCTGCATTGCAGAGACACAAGTTAGTTTTTCCCACTTCTGAGTTATAGAATCTGGTCCATGTAAAGTCAATATGAACTTGACTTCTGGCTGCTTTGCACTGTTATCTCCTTGTTATTACCTGTACAACCTTGCTGCCTGTCTGGGAATACTTAATTTCATTATTGAAAGGATATCTCATAACACAATTTTCAAACTCCAGTGCACTGTACCCACAGAGGTACTCAAAGGTTTTCCAAGGTCCCCATATGGCGGATAGTTTTAAGGGAATTTTTAGATTCTCAACTTTCATTTCCACTCTTTCTTAAGAATCTGAGGACAAGAATACTCTCCTTTTCATAAATGCCTTTCACCCACTTTGCAAAAGGAAGCCATACTTCTCACTCATCTTGACTTGCCTGGGGGTATAAATTTGTCTGAGAGACCAAACAAAGGTACTATTCAAAATTCTGTTGTAATTGTTGAGAAAATGAATGACTAATAATCTAGTAACAAATTATTTTGCAAGTCAGATGACTCTCAATGCTTTGGTTACAACAAAACTAAAGGGGAACTTAATTAAAATGTCAGTTAAAATCCATTAAAAAGGCTTTTTAATGATTATTCCTATGTGATTTTTGGCATACAACCTGGTAAAAGATTATTAACACTGCTATAACAAAAGTCCTTCTTTTCTCATCTGTTTATTTCTGTGAATGGGTTTCTCAGGCTTACAACCTAAAAATGAAAACTAGGAATGGAATTTATATAATACCATCTCTAGCAATAATGTATATTCCTTAACAGATATATGATCTAACTGAAGAAAATCCATCTCATTCAGAAAGCACTTCCAGGGGCACCTAGGTGGCTCAGTCAGTTAAGTGTCAGATTTCAACTCTGGTCATGATCTCAAGGTCATGGGATCAAGTTTTGTTTTGGGCTTCACACTGGGTGTGCAGCCTACTTGGGATTCTTTCTCTCTCCCTCCCACCCTCCCCTGTGTCCTATAAATAAATAAATAAATAAATAAATAAATAGGAAAGGGGAGGGGAGGGGAGGAGAGGAAAGGAAGGAATTTCCCATAAAAGCTTGTTTTATGTCATAAATATTTATCAAAATTTTATTAAGTATATAGTGGGTTTATCAATTGAATACTTCTAGTAACTGTTACGATATTCAATCTAGAAGAAATTATCTTGTGCTAGAACCCTATACCTACAGAACATTAAAAAAATTAATATTAATTTATATACATCTTTTGTTTTAGAGGAGTAGGATAACAAAGAAAAACTTTCAAGTATGAAAATACCCTACATATGATAAACTCCTGTGGAGGAAATTGAATAGAAAAAGACATTTAAGGAGGAAAAGAAACTATGTAAGTTTTCAACTGTTAAGAAAGATCTTATTCATGTATTTCTTAATGGATAAATAGGACCAAATCAGTATGGAATTTAGATTTTGTGAAATCGGTTTCAAAGAGTTTTATTCAAAAATGATATATATTTTAATATACTTGAAGTTATAGCCTTCGCAACTACTTAAACATACAGTAACAGCATTTGTCAACTTTAAAGGTAAATGGTTTTCTGAGATTATTTTGGAGGTACAAAGCAAACTCTTAAAGACTACTATATTCACCACCTGAAGATTTACTGTATTTACCACTACTGTATTTTGCCATCTCTTCAATAATTATAACAGAGTAGATCAAATGGTAGGTGTTTAAAGGGACCCTGTGTGTTGATAAACTAATCTGTGTAAAGGTGGGAAGGATGACACATTTTCTAAGTATAAATGTTGCTTGTCAAGTTGGGCTGAGATTGGACTAGATCTGGTCCTCTTTGTCAATCTTAGTCCAGTGTTCCTACACCTGAACCCATGATACCCTTTGTAACTGGTCACCATAGCTTATGTTAGGAAATGGAAAGATTTTAAACTCTGGGTTTTGTTGAGAGATTAAAAAAAAAAACTCTTAAAAAAAACTCTTCAATTACAAAATATAATGCTGGCACCTTGGAATCAATGCCTCATCTGGAGAACACAAGCAAAGCGATAAATAATTTTTTTAAGATTTTATCTATTTATTTATTTATTTATCAGCAAGAGAGACAGAACGAGAGTAAGCACAAGCAGGGGGAGTAGCAGGCAGAGGGAGAAGCAGGCTCCACACTGAGCAAGGAGCCCAATGGTGGGCTCAATCCCAGGACCCTGGGATCATGACCTCAGCTGAAGGCAGACGCCTAACCAACTGAGCCACCCAGGCGTTCCACAATAAATATTTTTAAATCATTTTTTGGGATACCCTTACCTTCTTTGGTCAATTCCAGATGCTTTCCCTTCTGGGCAGATTGCCAAACTGGGGTAAAGGCCAGTTAGGGAGGTAGTAGGAGGAAATGAAGCATACCATCTACCTACTGTTGCTCCAGTTTTAAGTGGGTTTATTCATCCATTGACTCACTCAGTAAGCCTTACCTAAACACCCGGTCTGTGCCAACTGCTGGAACTTCCAAGTCCAAGAGGACACAGGTTCTGCCTTGAAGAGGTCACAGTTTACTAATAAGGGAATGATAAACTCATGAACAAAAAATTAAGATACTCTGTAGTAAGCATTTTATTAGAACCATCAAGTTACTATGAATCAGAGAAGGGTGGAGAGACCTATCTTGTAAGAGCTGGTGCTGTTTGGGCAGGTTTTAAATCAGCGAGAAGACAAAGCAGTTCCAGCAGGAGGCCCAGCACATACTTTGACATGGCAGCAGATACCGTCATCACATTTGAAGAATGGAAAAGAGACTATGGTTAATACAGTGGGTGGAATCAGCGGGTGGGAGGTGGGGACAGGAGATACAGCTGAGGAAGGAAGTTGGGGATAGGTCACAAAGAGCTGGGAAAGCCTTACTGAAGCTTGATCCTTTGAGCAGTGGAAAGAAGCATGACTAGATCGGGATTCTAGGTTGATGATCCTGGATGCAAAGAGATTATCCAAAAACTCTTAGCTGACCTTTCAACAATGTTTTCTCCCTCAAAAAAAGAAGGGCTCTGAATCCATGGCCTCAGTGTATCCAGTCTACGTTTTATACTAAGAGGAGGAGGGAAGGAACCAAGAGGAAGATAGTGCCTCATTTGCTTTATCAGTATTTATCAGGTGCCTCCTCCCTTATATGTGCTTCTACACACTTTTTCCTCTCTACGATAAATTTATCAAGCAGAAACTATGATTCCCACCTTCCTAATGTCTACCGCAAGTTACAGATGGGCTGAGTAACTTGGCCAAGGTGACTCTGCAGTAAGAATTAAGACTATTTGCAAACCCCAGCAGCCTGGCTTACATGAACTATTTCACTGTTCTGGACCGTGACAATAAAAACACAGCAAACCAGTGAGGAGAGCCCTTCGAGGGATGAATTTGGCCTACCCTTGGCTCCATTGCAAGTGAGGGGTTCTACATATATGAGCTCACAGGCCAAGTCTGGAGATGGATGGAACATGGACACTACATCCTTCTGAGGCCAGGGTCACAGAGGAGTCTTTTCACGTCTATGGCTTCTGTTGCTGAGCTGGAACTGCCAGGTCCAAATGGTGGTCATCTCATTCTTCTCCTAATCCCACTTTGGTAAATAACATCACTATCCTCTGGGCCCTGCCTCCAGAATGCTGCTTCTCTCTATTTCATTCCTCACATCTGATCAATCACCAAACCCTGGCCAGCTTGTTTTTAGAATCACTTAAACCATCCACTTCTTCCATTCCCACAGCTCCAGCCCTGGCCCAAACCACCATCATATCCTGCTAAAATGACTCTGATGGCCTCTCAGTGGTCTCCCTGACTCTAGTTTGCCTTCTTCTGAGCCCCCACTTCATCCTGCAGCCAGGATGATATTTCTTTTTTTTTTTTTTTATAAACATATATTTTTATCCCCAGGGGTACAGGTCTGTGAATCGCCAGGTTTACACACTTCACAGCACTCACCATAGCACATAGCCTCCCCAATATCCATAACCCCACCCCCCTCTCCCCCCCCCCCCTCCCCCCATCAACCCTCAGTTTGTTTTGTGAAATTAAGAGTCACTTATGGTTTGTCTCCCTCCCAATCCCATCTTGTTTCATTTATTCTTTTCCTACCCCCTTAAGCCCCCATGTTGCATCTTTACTTCCTCATATCAGGGAGATTATATGATACTTGTCTTTCTCCGATTGACTTATTTTGCTAAGCATGATACCCTCTAGTTCTACAGGATGATATTTCTATGGCTTGAATCTATCCTTGTCCCTGCCTTGTTGACATCCTGGAATGGACTCCCATCACCTAGCTGTAGGAGAGACTGAAATCCATCACATGGCTTTCAAGGGCTGCATGGGAACCTACCAACTTTGCCTTTCTCCAGCCCAACTCCAGTGATCCCTCTGCTCCCCACCAGCCTTTCTAGACTGCAGGATGTTGTTTCCCATCTCCACATGCCAAAAGGGCAAATCTCTCTGCCCCTCTCCAACTCCTTTCCTTCTTTCCTGTCCCCTTCTCTGTAACCCAAAATCATGTCCAAGACTCTGTTCAGGTGTAACACTCTCTAGCAAGCTTCCCCCACTCTGACTCCCACCCACATAGATCTTCTACCCACTCTACCATGGCACTCGTCACATTGGATCACAACTGTCACTTGTCTGTCTACTCCCTGGGCTATAAGTCTCGTCAGGGCAAGCCTTGTGGTTCATCTAAATTCCACACTGCCCAGAATAATGTTAAACATAGCACAAGTGATCAGAATATATGTATTAAATAAATAAATATCTTCATTGTCATCTTCACCTCATAATGGAAACTATATGTTCTCATAGTAGATGCTGTGTTTGCAAATAGGGTGATTGCAAAAGTTAAATGAGCTCAAACTTTGCCATTAACTCATTAGGGTCATCCCCAGCCTCCCTCTCCTGGGGATGGTAAAGATGCCTTTATCATCTCCATGAGACCATGTTCCCCTAGCAGGGGAACCAACTCATCCAGCTAATTGGAAACAGAGGCTAACAAATGCTTTCTCCACAGTTTTAAAAGTCTGAGCAGACCTTCTGACCATGGATGAGAACATAATGGCTTTTTCACACCTGCTTTTCCAAAAACAGAAAGGAATCCACTGCAAGCTCTGCAAAAGAAAGGTTCTTGTAACATTTCCTTTTTTGGGGAAATTTTCCAATACTGTGGGCCCCAGACTACTGAGTGGAAACTACTTCCTCACTTTTGCCTCCTTCCCAACACACATACACACACACACACACACACACACACACACACACACACACACACAGAAAGAGAGAGCCTGAAGCAGATGTTTGAAGATTTCCCTTAACCGGGGATTGACCCTAGGAAGGGTTGTGTCCCGTAAGCTCTTTCAAGGGAAAGGCACACTGGGTTTGCTAAAGGTCAAGAAAGAAGACGAAAAAGGGAAGGACACAGAGTGGTCCAGATGCCTAAGCCCTTTCCACACTGTGACACACAGCTGTTTCAGAGAAGTTTTGCAAATCTGATCCTAAAATATATAGCAACGTCACTGAACATTGTCTGTATCATGACAAAGCACAGAACAATAGATGTCCCGTGGTGTAAATGCCTGTGGCAGAAGCCCAAGTTTTAGTGCTCTGACTCCTTGGTTACGCCACTGTTGAGCTTTCCTAGTATTTGTTTTCTAATATAAAACAAGCCTTGAATGGATATTGTATCGCTTGGGGAGGGAAAAGAAGAATTCCAAGGATATTTGTTCCTATCATTTTTTTTAAAAATTTTTTTAAAGATTTTTATTTATTTACTTATTTGACAGAGAGATCACAAGTAAGAGAGAGGCAGGCAGAGAGAGAGGAGGAAGCAGGCTCCATGCTGAGCAGAGAGCCCAATGCAAGGCTCAATCCCAGGACCCTGAGATCATGACCTGAGCCGAAGGCGGAGGCTTAACCCACTGAGCCACCCAGGCGTCCCTGTTCCTATCATTTTTCAGAACTGTTGTTATGCCATACCGATGGACTGTGCAGAGCAAGATAAAGATGTAAATTGTTAAACCCTCCAGGGCTTAGCATTAAGAACTTCCACCTACTCACTTTTAATATGGAACTAGTAACATCTGCCCACACTCAATCTGAGAAGATTCCATGAAAAAAAAATGTGTCAAACAATTATCCCAGTGCATGGCACATGCAGGCTCATAATAAATGTTACCTTATTTTATAATCTCATGAGAGAGGCACATATGGAAGGAATTATTTATGATCCTGGCAAAGAGAGTAATCAAGGAACAGAGACACGTGTAAAATATAGAGAGGCGTTTGGAGCGGAATATCGAGGAATGACTTACAGAGCAGGTGGCACTCAGGCTGAGCGTTGGGAGATGAAATGGCATTTTAGATAAGATGACAAGGCTGTCTTCCCAGAAGTCTGTGTAACTGAAACGCAGCACTTGAGTGAGGAAAGAAACATTTCCTGGCTCAGCTAGTGACTATTGTGTCATTTGTTAACATTATCAAATCTTTTCCATGTGTTTCTGCTTCCTATCCAAAAATAGATTACAAACGAGAGACTGAGATTCTAGTTCCCAGCGCATCCTCTAATTTGTCTCTTTCATGAATGCCAATGACTACGGGGTGTTAAGTTGCTGTAGAGTGATGATATGATGACTCGATCTTTTTCTCTGGAGACTGGAAACAGCTATCAGTCCCCTGGGGCTGGAGAGAGGGAGGATATCATTTTATTGGAGAGTCCTTGGGAAAACCAAGAGTGGTACCCAAGTGGGTAGAGAATCAGTGCCCTCTGTTGCACACATTATTGCTATAAGAGGCTAAAAGGTGTAGCAGAGATTGTGTGTGGACAACAGCTCCAAGGGCAAAGCGACTAGAGTAAGTCCCTGGCCTAGTGAGGTGTATGCACGTGGTGTGCTGGCAGGGCCCAAGTCAATATGGACAAGCAGCAAGTTCTCACCAGAGCCAGCCATGGGCAGTTCCCTTGTGTTTCATGAAACCCTCTATTCCTCCATGGACACTTTCCAGAAGGTCAGAAAAGCTGAATAAATGCATCCTCCTCTGCCGGGCACACGGTACTCATCATGATCTAGTCCAGCTGCCTCTCTCCCTCATGGATCCTGTATCCATCCCTTCTGAATTATTCACTGCTCCGGAATGTTATTCTGTGCCTCCTTGCCTTTGCACATGATGTGGCTTTTACCGGAACATCCTTTCCCAATTGCTTTGCTCTGAAGATGTTTTAAGACTCAGTTAATCCTCTGTCCAGCCTAGGTTAGATGATCCTCATCTAGTTTGTGCCTACCTCTGCCACAAGGCTCATTCTGCCCCATTCCTCATCTTTTCCACACTTGAATGTAAGCACCCCAAGGGCAGAGGCTGGATGTTTAGGTCCCCACCACCTAGCATGCTCAAATGAATGTTTGTGGAATAAATGAGCCAATGAATTACTCACAATATGGCTAAGCTCACATAGAACAGGAAGATAAGCGGGCCCCACCGATCCTTCTTCCCAAAGAGTTCTATTTTCATCCTATAAATTGGTCCAACCCTCCGGGGAGTGTTGTTCACCACCTTGTCCCTGTTTCCACCCAGGAGGGAGGTCTATATATAGAAAGAATTAGTCGTCAACTCAAAGGTGAGATCTGAGGGGCATGGCCGGATCTCTTACCTACCAGAATTTCTTCCTTATCCCTGACCGTCTCCTCCAGATTCAAGAACAAGTTCATTGATCCCCACTTTGGCAGGGATGGTCTATCTCTTCATCAAATTTGTTTCCTCCCTTTCCTAAGTCTCCTAGATAAACTTGCAGGTGAGTGCAGTCCTGTGATTGGATTCTAGCCCATGGAATGTCACTGCTGCCTCTCTTCCATAATCCCACCCTTGCAGTCCTCCTTTTTCTTTTTACAGCTGGCTCACTGCGAGTAAGCATGATCTCCAAGGAAGTCAAGGGGGTACAGCCATAGGTGGAAGCATTCTGGTGTGACTGCTTGATGGAGAGTCAGCCCCCTCATGGGGCTCTTCATGAACAAGATACAAATTTCCATTGTGTTAAGCCACAGAAATTATGTAAGTTTGGTTTTTTTTTTTTCTGTTACAACTTTCTACTTCTACCTACAGATGTGTCACGATTGAACCAATGATGCTATTCATCAGATAAACTTAAGAGCAAGGAATCTGGGAGGATGGGCTACGAAGAGGGCAAAAAACACCCTAAGCTTGAGACAGAAGGCAGCAACGGCATGGCCAGGTGAGAAATGTGTGCCCAGGGGAGACAGGGGACTTAGCGGCACCTGTTCTACCTGTTTGCTAGAGGGCAATGCCAAGAGGAGTCCTAGATGCTTCCATCACTCCTCAGTGGCTAGGATCCTTCCATCGCTCCTCATGTAACTCCTCTTGGGTTAGCCATGCCTTCTGCACTAGTGAGAGGCATCTAGCTTGGTGAAGACCGAGGCCTTGAAGGAAGTGAGACCTAGGTTGAAATCCTGGCTTTGTCACTTAGTGGCTCTGTGCTTGTGGGTCAACCAGCCTCACTCGCCCTGTATCCTGACAGCTCTCAAGGAGAGATGCTAATCTACACATCACTGTTTCAGTTACATGAAATAATAGTTGTTAAGCACATAATAGTATCTGGAATATTATAACCAGTAAGAATTAGCACCCATTCTTACCCTTTCCTATGAAATACAAAGTCCTACAAGATTTCTATCACTTATGTGTTTTTCTTTTTTTTTTTTTAATTACAAACTTCTTGCCACTGGTGTGGTAAGCACAAGAAATACACACAGAGAAACACCCAGTCCCTGCCCTCAAAAGAGGATACCAACATCCTTCGGCTTATTTCTGTTTCCCTCCTTTCTCTCCTTTGATAAAGCTGCAAACGAACACCTCTCCTTGCCTGTCTTGGGATCCGCTTGAGTTTGGAAGGTCATAGGCCAGCCCAGAGAGCACCAGGCCACTGTGGGTCTCTCAGAGCCAGAGCTGCTGTGGATGTAATCCGATCTGACCACAGAGACTGTGACTAAGTGAAAGCCCATCTGCCGCGAGGCTTCCCATGTTCTCAGGAGGGACCAGAGCAGGATATGAGGCGGCGGCGATCCCGAGGTGAAGGCTCTGTGCGGAAATGGTGAGATCCCCCACATGTAATGTGTCTCACCGCAGGCCTGTGTGGGTCTCCCCAGCATGACCTCATCCCGGAGCTCAGCACGTCTTGGATCCACACATACTGTTCCCTCCATGTACGCGGGGGACATAGGGGTGTGCATAAGTGTGAGCACGTCTGTGTGCAGTGTGTGGTGTGCGTGTGTGCGTACACATGTGTGAGGTGCTAGAGGGGATAAACCAGGGCTGCTCACTCTCAACACCACTGATGTATTCATGCTGTCTAAGCCTTTGGTTCGGGGGTCGGGAGGAGGCCCATGCATTACAAGGGGTTCCACAGCATCCCTGGTCTCTGTCTGCTAGTTGCCAGGAGCATTCCCACCCAGGTTGTGACAGCCAAAAATATCTCCAGTCGTTTCCAAATGCCCCCTCGGGAGGAAAACCCCTTCTCTCCCAGGTCCAAACCGTGGGCATAAACCGAAGAGTGAAACAAATCAGACCCCTTTATATCAAAGCAGGGAAAAATTCAAGAGGAAAGTAAAATGCAGTAAGTCCCCGGCTCCTTTAGTCTTAGAGATGAAGTAAAAGCTGGTAAGGAAGCTTTGTTCAGGTTATATTAGTTCAATAAAGAGAAAAATCTAGAAGCAATAATAATTACCAGTTGTTTAGCATTTCGTATGTCCTGAGCATGGTAGTAAGTGCTTCATCTCACTGACTTAAGAACCTGAATGTAGTAGTTTTTACCTCCATTTCATGGATGAAAACACAGAGGCCCAGGGAGGTGACCAGAAGCATGCAGTCTTGAAAATAAGAGAGCTGGGATCTGAACCCGGGTCCCTGTGACTTAAACCCCAAGCTCAGAACCACTGGGTTCTCTTAGTGCATTACTGTGGAGTATGTATGCAACGTCACAAAAATGTCAAAGTCCATGATTGAAACCAGTGAGTATTTAATGAGAACGTCTACATTCAGCCTCAGCCTAGACGGAGGTGGGTGGGTTTGAGTGGAGGAATCAGACTTCCTGTGCTCTTACTGAGACAAGACTAACCAACTCACATTTGTAAATCAACATGAGAAAGAGACTGAGAGCTTGCATATAATTAACCCCTAACGGGGTGGTACATTTTAAGGCATATAAAGTAAAGGGTAGGCTGAAGAGAAGGAGCTTGATTCAGGGACTGTGTTTCTAGTATTCTGCCCCAGAATGGGGTGGCCCCTATGCTGTAAGACTCCTAAGTGGTGACGTGGAGCTGAAGGCTTGTCCTTGGCATTGGACGGTGCCAGGATCTAATTCCAGCTCTGACACTTACCAGCTGTGTGGCTCTGGGCAAAGCACTTCACAACGGGGAGCGTCAGCGAACTCTCCAGCAATAGAGAGATGGAAATGCTCAGTTCTCACACCATTAGATGGGCACATGTCAGAGTTCATTTGCTTTGGTAACTCCTCAAGGCGCAGCAGTGTAGTGGTGATAAGCAGGGATTCTGGGAGTCGAAGAGGCAGGATTTGAGTCCTGGCTCTGCCATTTACCAGTCATACCGCCTGAGATATGTTATCTCACCTCTCTGAGTTCCTGAGCTATTTCCTTAACTGTGAAGTGGAAATAATAGTGATGAAAATAGTATGTCTCCGCTAGGTTAGGAGGATTAAATGAGTTTGCCACCTGGGACGCACTTAAGTCCATAGCACAAAATAAATATTATATAAATATGTTTTAAATGAGTAAAGTAAAAATTCACATTCCCATTCTGCAAATTGCAAAGGAAACCAGTATCATTAATAAAGAAAATTAGCTTATGTCATTTTTTTCTATCAATAGCAAGGTATTTTTAAATGGCTAAGTATTTTCTGCAGAAATCAGTTTTGTCTACAAGGAGTGACTAAATTATTTTTTAAAAAATACAAACTTTAAAAAATTCTCACTCCTCAGGATTGAACTAAGTCCGTCCAGGAAATGGGAACCAATGTAGAGCCTCTCACAGTGACTTGGTTCTTGTTTTACCACACTTGTCACTGTTTTGTTTATGATTATATGCTTTTTGGTGTACTTATGTGTTTTGTGGTCACCTCACCGTGAACCTGAAAGTTCAGTGAGAGTGGGGACTGTGCCTTTTACTCACTGCCTCTCTAGCGCCTGACTTAGTACATGGCACATAATAGATACTCACTTTATGAAAGGCTGAGTGAATAGAAAAGGTCAATGCACTCTTTCTCTCTGCATTTTCTTGTTAAAATAATGAATCTCCTGATATGGGAGGTGTTCGAGCAATGGAAAAAATTAGGTTCTCTGTACCTCTGTTGTCCCTATCATAGCCTCATACAGGGACTTTCACTACAACACATATCACGTTGTTCCACAGTCACCCGTTTCAGTGTCTGTCTTCTCCCATGGGGCTCTGAGCACCTGCAGAGCTGGATGGATCACCTTTTAACCCCTGTCACATGGCCCCATTACGGGTAGGTACCCAAGGTGGGATACATGTCTGAGTCCAGTAGATAAAATTTGTAAAATGAAAACATTGACGTCTTAGAGGCATCGTCGACCAAACCACAACTCAGACTAAATTACCAGTCTGATATCTTCCTCCTCAACTCATCAATTCTAGGCTTCAGCAGTTCTAACTGCTGTCAACTCTGTTCATGCAACATCCAACAATGAGGAACAAAAGATTGCAGTCATTATTTTTATTGCTACAGGAAAAACATAGACAATCAATAATTCTGTACTAAATTAAATTGGCTGTTTTTATAAAGAAAAAGCATGAGCCAGATTTTCACATCCAAGCTTGTGTTTCAAAGATGATGAGATTCAACCATTCATAAGACAAATATCTACAGAGTGCTTGCTATAGGCCAGTCACTGTTCAAGGTGCTGGTTAAATATTGTTGGATGATTAGAGACCTAGAGAATGATTTTGCCGTTGGGCATTCTTCTAAGCTACCTAAAGGAAACTAGGTGTTTGGGATAGAGAGAACAAAAGGACTCAGAAGTCTGAGAGACAAACTCTCCATCCTCTGACCTCAGCACCTTGGGAGAAGGAAACAACTAATGCACAAACAAAATAGTTATTAAGCCACAGACAATTCCTAGCCAGAGGGTAGGCTCCAAAGCAGGTGTCTGGGCATTGAGAAGTCTGGCAGACTTCTAGGTCTCATCTCTCCAGCCATCATGTAACTAACTTCCCTTTAAAGCAACTTCCTTCATCACTTCATTTGTGATTGTTCTCCATGGGAAGAAAGAAGGATTTCTATGGCTGGCCATAAGCTGGTAGGTTTATGTCTATAGCCCTGGAGTAGATCTAATACTCTGCAACATTGGAGCATAAGAAGCATGGCATTTCTTTATTCCTCTTCATTTCTCTCAACCCTGCCTTTCTGCTCTATGTGATCACCCAAGTAACTGGTAAAATGAAATAATAATAATAATAACAATAGTCACCAACCATCCAGTAGAATTCAGTCTCAGCTGGTGGGGAGTTGTTCCTGGTTCATTCAGGCATTCAAGGATTTTACATGTCCTGGAATATCTGGGACCACTGCTCTCCTCCTTTGGGTCTGGCCATGGCAGATAGCCTCACTGGGCAAGACTGCATCCCTAGCAGTGAGCGGCTGTGCTCTGTGCACACCCAGCTGTGGTGCTGGGATCTCAGCAAGGCCTGAGTTCACTAGTTGAACTAATATGTAAGTGCCAGCTTTGTAGGTCAAAGGTAGTCGAATACCAGCAGTTTCACATAAATCATCTGTGAGATTCACTGTGGGCAACCAAGACTGCAACTTGCTGAAGAACCAAAGTACTTCCACTTCCTTTGAAAGCATGCGTTCACTACTGAGTTCTGCTCATGAAGCCAGGCTCCCAGAAGATCTCTCATTGGCAACAGGATACTGACACAGAGGAGCTACTGGCAGAATGTGCTTCAAAGTGAGCCCCCCTCTGCTGGTCGCACAATGCAGCTGTCGCACTGATTCATTCCGGCTCCACCCCCTCCTGTCCATGGGGATTAGCAAGGCTTCTCTGGAACTTCCTTATAAAGTACTTACAGGGAGGAAGTCCCCTGTCATCTGCTTCAGACAGTGAGTCACATATCTATCACTACGCTAGCACACACCCCTCACCCCCCACCACCGTGTACCATCCTTCTGCGAGTCGGGTCCATTCCCAGCCTGGGCAGGTGTTCTGAAGGATTTAGGAAGCCTTTGAACTTCCCCTACAGAGGCGGGTCTCTGAGACGGGGTCTGAGAACCTGGCTTGGCATCTCACTATGAGGTTTCTTTGGTCCCCAGATACCACAGCTCCAAGTGATGCGGTCACTGGGTGAACTGGAAATCTGAGGGAAGTCCACGAGAGAGGACTCGTGGATTGTGCACAGAAGCCGGGAGGCAGAGCCATGCCTGGCAAGTGACCCTCGCTCTTCTCAGCCACCCTCTTACCTCTTTTCTTTCTAAGTAGAAGAAGCTCTGTGTGGGTGCCTGGGTGGCTTAGTGGGTGAAGCTTCTGCCTTCGCTCAGGTCATGATCCCAGGGTCCTGGGATGAGTCCCACATTGGGCTCCCTGCTCTGCGGGGAGTCTGCGTCTCCCTCTTGTGCTCTCACTGTCTCTCAAGGAAATAAATAAAATCTTAAAAAGAAGAAGAAGAAGCTCTGTGAAGGATTTTCTTTTTTTTTTTTTTAAGATTTTATTTATTTATTTATTTGACAGACAGAGATCACAAGTAGGCAGAGCAGCAGGCAGAGAGGGGAGGAAGCAGTCTCCCCATTGAGCAGAGAGCCTGATGCAGGGCTCGAAACCAGGACCTTGGGATCTGACCTGAGCCGAAGGCAGAGGCTTTAACCCACTGAGCCACCCAGGCGCCCTGTGAAGGATTTTCTAAGAACTCAACTCCTCTGGCCTCTGCGAGTCTCACAGAAACTCGACAGGTCCCTTCCTCCCTATGATCCATTGCTCTGAGAATCAGCAGCGCTGGACTTTAGCCTCAGCTGACCACAATTCACAGTGTATGGGCAGAGCAGGCCACGGCTCCGAGCCTCCTTTTCTTATCTCTTCCTCAAGCACAGGGATCTCTTAGCTCTTTCAGCTTGACAAAGTGTGCAGCAGAGGGGTCTGAGCTCAGAGTTACAGATGAGCGGCTGCCTAGATAAGCCTGACACTTATGAGGGCCAGGCTGACCCTGGAATGATAAGGACGTGATGGGTAAGTCCAGCTTTTCCCCTGTCTCTGGACTAAATCACTCAACACTGCAAAACTCGCCCATCCAGAGGCCACTTCAAAACTGTCAGGCTAATGGGGGAGGTGGAGCTCCCTCCTGCTTCCACTCCTTTCCCCATCTTCCGGACAGTACCTAAAAAGTCATATCCAAGGAGCTGCGATAAGAAGATATTTGAGAATCCAGTGATGGGGAATGACCATTTTTAAGGCCTTAGCAGGGAGCCTGCTTCCTCCTCTCTCTCTGCCTGCCTCTCTGCCTACTTGTGATCTCTGTCACATAAATAAATAAAGTATTAAAAAAAAAAAAACAAGAATTTATTCCCTTGCCATTTTGGAGGGCCAAGAGTAGTCCACGGGGCCAGTTCCTTCTGGAGGCTCCTGGGGGAAATTGTTCCTTGTTTCTTTCAGCTTCTGGTAGGGACCAGCAATCCTTGGCATGTGGCCACAACCCTTCAATCCCTGTTCCCTGGTCACTCTGCCTTCTCCTCTCCTGCAGTCCCATCTCCCTCTGCCTACCTTTTGTAAGGTCACTTGTGATTGCATCTCGGATAATCTCCTTACGACACCACCCTTAATTTAATCACATCTGCAAAGTCCTTTTTGCCATAAAAGGTAACATTTAGAAGTTCTGGGGAATTAGGTGGTGGCCATCTTCCAGAGGGTTGGGGCGTGCTTATCGGCCTACCTTCATCCTCATGTCCACTGAACAGAGTGAGTAGTCTCGCCCCCCATTTTATAGGCAACGACCCAGACGGGGCTCACAGCAGTGAAGGCATTTGAAACATCACACACTATATAAATGACAGAACCCCGATGATACCCAAGTCTGTCCAGTTTCAAGTGATGGGCTTCTTCTGTTATGTCACCATACCTCACAAAACTGAGGAAATAATACCCATATGGACAGCTTCCACAGTGGAAACCAAGGAGCCCAGTATTTTATGCACGGAAACCCTCTGTCAACCTACATACTGGTTATGTGACTTTAAGTCCCTTGACCTCTCCTCACCTCAGTGTCCCCCCACCCCCTTATTGAGGGGGGAACATAGGCGTGAGAATAGAAGTAACATTAATGCTTTGTCATGTTATTAACAAATATAAGTGGTCTATTTGCCGCCACTCCTGCTGTTGGGAGGCTTTGGCATAGGGAAAGATTAGAGGTGGGACTGCCCATCAGGACAAAAGCCAGCCCACGGTGCTCCCCTAGGAGGAGAGTAACCCCATACCCTATACAGTCCGTCAACCTCTAGGCCCTGCCGAGGGAGCTTCCATCTCTGAGGCAAGTGATACCTTCCAGCTGACTCCAAATAGGGGAGAATTTTCCAGCATCACTAAGGAAACAGAATGCACAAAGGCTTGGAAAACTGTGGCAGGACAGAGATCTTAAAGCCCGCTACAGGAGGGATTGGCAAATGTAGTTCCACTACTCAAAGGAAGTTAATGTTACTTCTTCCAGATAAATCATCTCTCAAACCACACTAAACATCCCTTCGGGGAAAATACTCAGTGAGCACGCCTGTGTGTGCACATGTATGTGCATGCATGTGTGTGAGTGTGTGTGTGTGTTTTGCACGTTCATAGCAGGATGGAGGGGAAATCTATGTGGGCTATTTGAGTAAATAAAGTAATCAGTGAACTCAGTTTGGCCAACCTGGGAATTTCAAGCTATGTCTCAATCTCTATACATTCTTTTTGTGAACATTTTTATTTTAGAACATGACTGAGATTATCTTTTCTGTCATTTAAGATGAGAAAGTAGGGGACCTGGGTGGCTCCATGGGTTAAAGCCTCGCCTTCGGCTCAGGTCATGATCCCAGGTGATCCCAGGGTCCTGGGGTCAAGCCCCACATCAGGCTTTCTGCTCATCGGGAAGCCTGCTTCCCCCTCTCTCTCTGCCCACCTCTCTGCCTACTTGTGATCTCTATCTGATAAATAAATAAAATCTTAAAAAAAAAAAAAAAAAGATGAGAAAGTAAAGTCCCAGAGTAGAATAAATGACTTGTCTGTAAGAGTCGATGACCACCATTTTGAGATTACTCAGAGTGTGGCAAGCATAAACATTTGACTGGGTGTATTTCCTTTATTCCTGAGAGCAACTCTAGGATGTATCAGTTCATATTGGGCCCATTTTACAAGTGGGGGACCTATAACACACAAGTTAAGTAATATGGCCCAGGTCCTCCTTCTTCTCTTAACTGGTTAGTGGTTGAATTAGGATGGGAACCAAATCCAGACCAGATCCATTCACAACTCTAGTATTAGCATGGATGGATGGGGACTTCTCACTGAGCCCTGCTGTTAGAGCACCCAGAGACACCTAACCAAAGCCCTTCTTTTTTTTTTTTTTTCTAGATTTTATGTATTTATTTATTTGAGAGAGTGAGCATGAGTGGGGTAGGGAGAGGGGCAGAGGGAGAGGGACAAATAGGCTCCATACTTAGTGTGGAGCATGACGTGGGGTTTGATGTCATGACCCTGAGATCATGACCTGAGCCAAAATCAAGAGTTGGATGCTTAACCGACTGAGCCACCCAGGCACCCCCACCAAAGCCCTTCTTGCCTCATTAGATTTTTATGCACAAACTCCATAGTCTGTCTGGTTGGTCCATCTGGGTCCAAGCATGTCATCTTCGCCTCTGGGTAACTGTGAAATATGTAAGGAAGCACCCCCAAAACCAGGAAGCCAAGGATGGAGTTTACAGCCTGAGTTTGTATCTTCTTCTTGCTGCCATTTGTTGCTCATGGGTCTGGCATGAGGTACCTACTAACATCTCTGTACCTCACACTCTCCATCTGAAAGAGGGCAATAATAAGAGTGTCTACCCAGGAGGCTCATGGTAAACATCACAGAACTGAACACAAGCCAATGACTTAAAAGGTGCCCTACATGACAGGGACCACTCAATAAATGCGAGCTACTGTTATCTACCATTGTCCACAAACAAAAATCTAAGAAAAACCAAGGAGAAGAATAAGGAAAAGGGACAAGTAAAACTTCCTCACGAGCATCTAACTCAGCTGCGGCAAATCAGTCAACATACCCAATCTGCATTAACTTCAAAGCTATGCATTCCCTCTGTGACCTGCATTGTGCCCCAAGATGGCTTGACTCACTTGTATTTGTCATTGCAGCCTGGGCTCAGACCAGTAAACATGCCCCAGACCACTTCCCCAGCCATCTGGAGGGAATCCACAACTTTAGACCTTCCAACTTCTCATGGGCCAGTGCTAATCTTTTGAACCCTCCCTCTTCCCCTTGGGCCTCCAGCTAAGAAGCCTTCTTTGGAAAGTGTTAGAAGACAAGACAGCACCAGGTGGCTTCAACTCCCTTCTCTCCCTTGTTAAACCTGCAGAAGTATTTTAGACAGAACCTGGGATTCATGCTTCTATAAGTGCAATTGAGTGATGCAAAGTGTGAGCATTTGACTGGAATTTTAGGGGGAAAAATCATTTATTATCCCCCAAATCTGTATAAATCATTACAATTTCTCTTCCACTCTCTTCCTTCATATTTAAACCAATGCTTAGAGGTACTAGGGTTCGGAATTTTTATCTGTCTCACTGATGGGGAATCTGAGTTTCAAAGAAGGGACATGATTTCCTCAAGGTAATTCACCTTGTAGATGGTCAAGCTGATGAAACCCCAAACTACCAGTCTTATGCATTTTCCATCATCTAGATAATCAGTTAGTCAGTCATTTCACGGGAACATTAACTGACTTCTCAGTGCTTTGGGATGGGAAGCAGAGTTCTTGTCTTGAAGGAGCTCTCATAGTCTCAATGAGGATATAGATGAGGAAATCAGTGATAACAATAAAGTCTCCAATCATCTAATAAATCATTCCGAGAAAGGGTTTTGGTTTTTTTGTTGTTTACCTCCAGTATCTACTGTGGGTCTAAGCCATTCTAAGAACCATGATGTGTAGGAATGATATTCACAATAATTAGCAAGTGGCATGGCATAGGAACCAACCATGAACAGGTCTGTTAATAAGCAGAGGAAAGGTATGGTGCCTACCCTCACGGTCTACTGGGGTAAAATATACAATGTGCTAAAAATTAAAAATGAAAATCTGGATGAGAATAGAAAAGGGGTCCTTCTCTCTTGGTGGAAAGCCATGGAAATATTCTTGGAAGTATATAAAGTAAATCTTGAGAAATAACATAGGAGTTTGCCATGTGGACAAAGAGGAAGGAAGGTTGTTCTAGGGACAGGGAATTGAATGTGCAAAGTCTCAGAGCCCTCTAAATTATTTCTTTGATTATTTTACTTAAAATTTTTAAGTTGCTAAGATCCTTAGGGGTGACTCGTTTGGTAACCAGGACCCTAAAAACCAAGACAAGGAAGGGATTTGCCCCAAGTTACCCAGTAACTTGACGTGCATCAGGACTTGAACCCACTCTAAACCAAAGCTCCATCCCCCCTGCTATGCTGACCAGTCTACCTATCCGTTGATTATGCAGCTGATTTGCCCTATTCCATCAAGCAGGAAAGCTGTCCTCTAGCTTGCAGTTCATTCAATGATGCCTTGAGCCTTCTTGTCCTTTGTTGTCTCAGGAAAATTGAGAAGAGATGACAAAAAGCACCGAACAAAGACTTGCGGACGGCAAGTTGGGGAACCTTGACTCCAAACAAATGAGTCTAATTGAATGACTAGCCCATTGTGTTGTGTCCGAGCTCCTTCATTGCTCTGGGAGAGATTTCTGGCAATTGTAGAGTCATGTGGGATTTCTGGAGTTAGCACATTTCAGGAGTTAGCACACTAGATGAATCCCAAGAAGAGGAGGAGGTTGGGAACAGTGAACGAGTGGCTAAGCAGGTGGGAAGCAGGGGGTCCTGTGGGAAGGGGGTGCCAGATTTCTCAAGGAAATGGATGCCTGACTGCCTCAGATAGTGGTAGGCCTGACCAACATTCCACTCACTGGCTGATCCATCTGGAAAAACAAAAAGAGCATTGCATTTCACAGACCTTCAAGGAAATGAGAATGAACTCACCTGAGGCAAACCCTCATGCTCCCTCTGGCCTCCAAACCACAGCCTCCACCAGCAGCCATGAGGGAGGACTGCAAACAAGCAACAACAGCATCAGCCTTTGGCCCACTCTGTGCAGAGGTGTTTCCAAGCACTCACTCCACCCTCTCATGTGGAAGAAAGAGCTTACAGTACCAAGAAGGACAAGACCATAAGAGAGCGGATGCCAAGAGGTATGGCCTCTGCCAAACAGGAGGGTGAGTGGTTATTAATTCTATAAGGATCCCCTGCTGTAATGTCTAGAGTGGAAAGCAGCCATGGTGGCCTTGAGCAAGTAATTTCTGTGAGTTCCCTTTCCTCATCTGTGCAATGGATGTGTTGGACACGATAATCTAGTTTCCCTCTCATACTCTGTGCATGAACAAGGACAATGTTTAATGATATAGCATGCCATGTCAAACATTCACTTGTTCCTCCATTACTGTATTCATCCATTAAACTCTATTTCCTGAGTTTCTGCAATGCCCAAGGCTCTGTGCTCAGCACAGAAAAAGCAGGCGTGATCCCTGTCCTCTGGAAGCCTAGAGTGTAAGGGGAAAAAACTAGACATCCATCTTCCATGTACAGATAACAAATGTCCTAACGGAATTCCCACATACTAGGGTGTTTGGAAACACTTTTTATGGATGAAATCTAGGAAGCTCTGTGGGAAGTTGGATCAGAACTGGACGATAGGTGATGTGTGGAGGTGGAGGTAAGAATTCTGGGTAGAGTACAGCATTATTAGCCAGGGTTTGGCTGTTGGAGAGTGTATCCAGACCCTAGATTTGCCTGGAACAGAGGCAGCAAAAGGCGCACGGATAGATGGAAAGGAGTCCTTGTCTGGACCACTCCTTACACAAAAGCCAGGGTGTGGCTCTCAAGATGCCACATGGGTTTTAGAGAAACTTCCTAAAATTCCTGTCTCTTCTAAAGATACATAAAGCTAACTATCTCTTTCATATGTTGTCAGAATATACTTCCATGATAGTAACTTAATGCTTACTCAGAGTCTCATGTATTTGCTCCATTGACCTATTCCTGCCTTGAGGACCTGTCTAGTGATACCTGGCTTTGTTTTCCCTCTAATTGTCTAAGACACCTGTATTTGACCCCTCGTCTATCCTGTGGAAGACTGGGAGGATAGGAGCTGTCAGGTTTGGGATGTTCCCAGAAGTCATATTTATTACCCTGTTTTCTAGCATGCTTTCTTTTTTTTTTTTAAGATTTTATTTATTTATTTGACAGACAGAGATCACAAGTAGGCAGAGAATGGGGGGGGAGCAGGCTCCCTGCTGAGCAGAGAGCCCGATATGGGGCTTGATCCCAGGACCCTGAGATCATGACCTGAGCCGAAGGCAGAGGCTTAACCCACTGAGCCACCCAGGCACCCTCTAGCATGCTTTCTTATTGCAGTTAAATACACACGTAATCGCAAACATACACTGATTACATGCTATATGTAAATGTAACCTATACGCCATGTGAAATGTATTACATACTGTTCTAATGTTTTATTCCCTAACCCCGAGAGATAAACTTGGTTGAATCTGGGAAACCAAGAGGCCAGGAAGCATTCACTGCGAGTTGAAAGACACAGTCTCGTGCTACTGCAGCATACTTTGGCTGAAACACAGAATTAAAAACTTCCAAAACTACCAACATTTGAATCAGCCAAAATGTTCAAAAGTTCAAATGAGCTGTTTTATGACATGACTATTTATGGGCTTTCTTGCTGTCTGGGAGGGTCACTTAAGCAGAAGATCCTAGAATACAGAGCCATAGCAACCATGGGGATGACCTAACCTTGTCCGGTTTTTTTCCAGACAGAGAAACTGAGGCCCACAGCAATAATAATAACAAGTATGGGCATTACATCATTCATTATTAAATACATTCATTATTAGTAATGAATCAAAAAAAAAAAAACAAGGATCTCCCTTTAGCTCTTATGGAACAAAGAAATATATTTTCTATATTTAAATAGAGCAGTGATTTTTGTACAAGTCATATTATAATTCAATAGGGCATAAAACACTTAAATATCATCTGACAATGTTCCTGGACAGTGGCGCACAGTGGAAAGAACTATGGAGTCCCGTGTTGTCATCTAAATGCTTCCCAGGTGTATTCCCTAAGTGGACTGAATTACTTCCGTAAACCTCCCTTTCTTTGTGCGTCAAAAGGGGTCGACACCTGCTTGGCTTGAGCAAGGCTGTAATGAAATAATATCTATAAAGTGCCTCGCAGAGCACCTACTATAGACTTAATAAGGGTGGGTCCGACCATAGCCGCAGGTTCCATGACTCCCTCCACTATCACAAAACTGCTGTGCATTGTGACAAGCTGAAACGTGGGTGCCGTGCCCTCGAGGCTTCCCGACTGCCTTGGATGCCTGTGTGTGCCCTGCGGATCCTCAGTGCATGCTAACCACCGATCGAACTGATGACTCAGAGCTTGGAAAGAATCCACAGCACGCTGGAGAGCAAAAGCTCAGTTTATGTCTCAAAGATTAAGTTGTTAACCTTTTTTTTTTTCTTTGTGCTGGACACTTTGCCGCACTAAGAAGAAAACTTCAGAAAGGTTTTCCCCAGGAGGTGCTACTTAGAAGACCGGCCCACTCACAGAACACGGGCATTGTCCACAAAGCTGCCCCTCGTAGGACCGGGGGTTGGGGGGGGGTGCTGGGAGGGTGAAGCCTCTGGGCAGCTGGGCACGGCTCCCTCCGCCCAGAAGACCAGCTGGGCAGATCTGCTGCTCCCTGCACTGCCCTGCTGCTGACAGCTAATCCTGGGTTATCTCTCTGCTGGCCCAGAGAAACCCAACCACCCCAGGCTTCTGCAGGGTTTTAGGTCCTCTTTCCAGGAACTGGGCTCAGCCCCTTTCCTTTTGGAGGTGCCACTGAGCAGCTGTGGAGCAGAGCCCCGGCGCGCCGGGAGCCCAGGGTGGCGGTGGAGTTTCCAGCCCGCCTGAGCAGCAGAACCAGAGCTGCCGGTCCTGCGCCCTCTCATTCCCTGGGCTTCTGTCTCACAATGAGAAAATCCGTTTGGGGAGCCAAGCAAAAATCACACCTAGCTTACAGCTGCTCTGGGTCTGGGTTGGGGGTGGAGAAGGGGAGGAGGCAGAGGAGGGAAGCTGGAATTCCTACTTTTGCCATAAATTGTATGCAAATGGGTTCTTTTCCTGGCAGGGAGCAGGGAGTGAGTGCGTCTTTCATGAGTTAACCCTGTTCCGCTGGGAGGGCTGTTCCTTTAATTCACCAACTGAAAAAGTAGGAAAGGATGTCTGGAGGCGAGGCGTCCCATTACAGAGGCAGGAGCTGCTATATAAGCCAGCCAAAGCTGGCTGCGCTGGCCACAGCCTGCCTACTGTCACTGCTCTCCCGCGAGCGCAGACTCACACCGGCCTCTCTTCGCACAAAGACTGTGCGGCTGCGGGTGACGCCGGGGGCAGCTCATGTGGGAGCCCCGCTGCTCACAGCCAGGCACTGACTCCATGGAGCTGGTTCATTCAAGGATCTAGGTCCTTCCCAACTCCGGAGAGGTAAGTGTGTTTCACCCCCATCACCAAAGATCGTTATGGCGCACTGTTTGCATTCTTGGTGCCAGAGGAGCGGTGGGCTCATCATTATAAAACTTCCTCCGTGTCTTCGCCGTTGGCAAAACGGTGTATTTGTTATGATCAGATGCACCTTGACTGTCTTCTGCTTACCCCTTCCGGACTTGGAGGTTTGGAGGGGTTGTTTGAGTTTTATGAGCAGTCGCACGTGGAAGGAACTTTCTGTAAAGTTTTTAATCTCTGCGTCCTCCTGAAGAAAAGTGGGAATCTGCTCGTAACTCCCTGCCTGGCTGATTCACCTGTGATTATTTTGGTCTGCAGGGGAGACTGGTAGAATTTGAAGGTGGAGATCGTTGTGGTCTTGCTCTGGGATAGGTTAAGGGAAGGCTGATAGAGGATGATAGAACAATAAAATTTTATCTCTAAAGGACGCTCACCTTGCAGTGTACAAAAGTTTTGTATCCATCCCTCATTCCACGACATCCTCCCTGTGGTTAGACAGAGAGAGGGAGGAGGGCTGGAGAACAGAAGGGAGGAGGCAAGTCCAAGGGCCAGATGAGCAGCTAGAGTACTAGGTGGGAGGGGGGACCCCAACTTCCATGCTGAAGGGCAGGGGGACTCCCCGTGGGTATCTCCTGATTCACTGATCCTCTGGCTGGGTACCTGTGCATGTCTTGGGGTGCTTAGAGCCAGTGGTACCCTGCATCTTTCTAGAATCACCTCCCCCTCCTCACCCCTCATCACAGAAAGCCCTGAGAAACCCCTTGCCCCCTGGCTGGGAAGATCTACCTGGCAGACTCTGAGAAGGGCACAGGGGCTCCTCTCTCTCTTCAGTGTTACAAGGGGATTAGGAGCTCGAGTTTCGAAGCCAGGCATCAGTCATTTTGGTGTCCCCACCACCACTATCAAAGATGTTACCATGATGAGAATCTGCAACCTCTGTGGGCCTCAGTGTCCACTTACCTAAAATGGGGACAATAACTTCTGTTGTCATTATGAGAAGGAAATGGAGCATAAAGCATTTGGGAGAGTAAGTGCTCAGTAACCGGAAGTTTGGAAAAATCACTGTCATTTGTCAAACACTGCCATCACCTTGGAAGTTAAAAGAGGCATTTAGGCAATCTTGGATTGTTTCTCATGTGTTCCTCACTCCCTACCCCGAACCCCCTTCTTTTCATCTCCCTGGTCTGAGGGCGTCTCACTGGGCTGGCGGGTTGGAGACTTGGCTATATTTCACAAGCAGGAGGTTGTTTTGGCACAGGTTAGGAGAAAGGGAACAGCCCAGGGCTGGATGTATATGTCAGGTTCTGACTCCAGAATGCACAAGATTTTGAGTTTGGGCGTTTGCAGATTCGAAAGCTGTCCGCTACAAAGTAGGATGCTGCGGGGGTGGGGGGTCCTCCTTGGAAATGCTCTCCGTCCCTAGTGAGAGCAGGACAGGGAGCCCCACTTGAAGAATGAATGCCTCTTTTTCATGTTTTGTGGACTCCCCCCACCACCACTTTTTATGAAGCTTTCCCATATGTGCTTTAGAAATAAAACCTGCTACCCACCCCAGCCAGCTTTCTGCCTTGCCCTTCGGATATGGTCAGCCCGATGGAGGACTGGGGGAGGTTTGTTCAGCACTAAAGAAATCTGGGGGAAATTTGCTGGCATTGTGTGCATCGGGGCCCATTGCAATAGAGGTGACTGTGCTTTGACCATACGTGTTTCAGGTGGGTGATGGCGTTTGGGGGAAGAAATGCGTGCATGGTATGAATATTCTCTGGTTTGCTCAGAACAGTGTGAATCGGATAAGGATTAAAAGGGGTATTACCAACTCTACAGTCTTTAAAGATTTTTTTTCTCTGTGCTTTGTTTGAAAAACCCTAGCTTCCCTATCTCATCTTCTACTAACTGCTTGTCTCCTCCCCCCAAAGAAGTTACTGATCTTCCAGCCCTCAGTTTTGTTGTCCATACAAAGAGGGTGACGATCTGTATCTCTCTGGGCTCTTGTGACGGCCAAATGAGATAATATATGGCAGATTCGGTACCTGACACGTAGTAGGGGCTCAATAAATGGAGGTTTTTCTTAGTTTTCTTGCTTCTCAGTTTATAAGGACTTATCTGAAATTCGTGTTCTCAGACAGTGGTTTTCAAACTTCTATTTAGCTGTGGAAACATTCATTAAATGAAATTGATGGCAGAACTCCAATATGAATGTAAATGTGGGGCTGCTTTGGCTGACGTGGGAGTGGAGGGTCTGAAACTCACCCCATTGTTCTCAGCCCTTTGGGACATTTCCCCAGAACCTTGAATGACACAAAATGCAGTTAAAAATCATGAAACAAGGCAGTGCACATTCAGGCTGCCGTTTTGCATTGCAGTTTGCCCCTTCGAGTCCCCAACTGGAACAGGAATCAATACGATTCCCCGAGTAGGACCGTAGACAAGAATACAGGAAACATAAAAGCCTTAACAAGGGATGCTGATTTTAATTTATTTTAATGATACCAGTAGCCAAAATACATGGAGAGCCTAGTCTATTCTATGCCCCCCTTGTGCACATCATCTCACGAAACATCCACACTGCGTCTCTGAGAAATGGACCACGCTTATTGGATAAAGACGTAAGTTGAAGAGTAGAGAGGATGAACAATTTTTCCAGATCCTAGAATGCAGGGTGATGGAGCCACTTTTCAGACCCACGTCCCGGTGACCCCCAAATCAGAAACACATTTCACCGTGTGCCTTCTGAATGCTGCTGCTTCTTGCGCTCACTGTCTTTAGAAGGGGAAAAAACTTCCTTTCTGACTAAATCTACGCTCCAGCCAGACTGTGGCCACCCATAAATACAGCAGTAGCCTGATCATATAACCAGAATGGAATTTGGGAAGGGAATTCAAGCTGACAGAATGAAAAACATGTCCCCCTTAAGTCTCCCCCTTCTGATGCTCACGATGAACTAAAAACACCTATTCTGCTCTTCCCCTGGGTTTCTGTAGAAATACAGCCACGTTTTCTTACAAGGAAAGCAAAGCTATCTAGCTGGTATAAAGCACAAGTCTCTCCACATTGAAGTCACTTTAGTTTGGAAAGTACCAGACATTCAGCTCACCCCAGATACACAGCTCCTTGTGGTGAGGATAAAACACATACACACAGTAATTAACATTGAGGGCTAACTGTGTGATAGAGTTTGTCATTCCTTATCTAATTCTCAGTGTAACACTGCAAGTTATAAATCACTCCCTCTATTTTATGGACAGAGAGTGAAAACCCGAACAAGTTAAGTGGTTCACATGAGGGTTTTCCATAAGTCAGGAGCAGAGTTGGCTTTGAACCCACATGCTCTAAAACTCTACTCTTCTTTCCACGGTGCTTCATTGCTTCCTGACGTCAGGCAGGGCTGACCCCTTATGGAACCTTGAATGATCGCTTTCAGTCATTGGCCAGATGGTAGAGAAGCCCCGGCTGGCATTGGTATCTATTGACTTTACAGAATAGCCCTGCATATATCATTTTTCATGGTGCCCAGAAAAGGTCAGCTTATAGTGGTGCAGTTCTCTGCCTGGAAACAGAAAAGTTCGAATTTCAGCCCCGAGAGAGAGAGAAGAATGACACTAAAGGTAGCAGTCGGGTCATTACTGTTGGTTTTCTTCCCAGGAAAGGAGGCACATACTTTGCTGTGCTCTGCAAGCTGGAGCCCTGCTTGGAGAAGCAGGACCGCACCTGCCCCGCACCCTCTCTGAGAGCCAGCTGAGCCGAGCACCTGGTGTAAAAGGGCTGATGTGGGGACAGAGTGAGATCAGTGTGCCCAGCCTTGGGGCAGTGAATCTCAAGACGATCGGGAAATAAAGGGTTGTAGGCTCCAAGCCACAAATTCCCCTGAAGTCCTAGAGATGAGGGTGATGGTTCAATTACTTCTCGACTTGAAAAGATCACAGGGGATTCCCGTGAATCGAAACCCGGCCAATCTGAACATCTCCAACATGTGGGAAACATGAGACGAAGGCTCCCTTCCAACAGGGAAAACCCCATCAAACTCCTGCCATCTCCAGGCAATAACCCCATCCCGACCAAAAGCCTTACCTGTCAATAAAGGGCTGCATGTACCGCGCGACTTCTGGGTAGAGGGGAATAGTCTGTGTGCCTACCTGTTTCCAACCCTGGTGACCAGACTTTTCTTTCAGTAATGCCTCAAGCCTAGAATTGTTTTTCTGTTTCCTTCTGCCTTGTGTCATATCTCTGGCCTCTACTTAGTCATAACCTCACTGAGCACTGTCAGTGTATCCTTTGACCCTCCGTGAAGGGTTACGAGCAAAATGCCCACACTGAAAGCAAACTGTGTGAGTTAATGTCCTTCCACATGCATTTCTAGTCTCTTTGTGAGTGGAAGTGAAAAAAAAAAATCATGCCAAGTTGTTTCAGATTTTTTGCAATTTCCTGAAATTCACAGGTTCTTAATTCTGTAGCCATGGTAACTTGAATAGTTTTGGCTGGTCCTTTGACACCCACTCCCACCCCCCAAACACCCTGCGTCAAGAGCGGGAGAGATTTTGTAAGCTCTGAAAGTTGACAGCTTTGCCTCAGAGCAAACCAGTGGCTAATTCTTGCCCTGGAGGAGGTGAGTTGGCTGCTATGAACTCCTGCGTGAACAGGTCCAAGAAGGGCTTCTAACTGGGGTGTGGGGGTGATTGTAATAGCTAACATTTCCTAACAACTCTACAGGCATTTTGCCTTTGAGTCATCAACCATCCAGCCAGTGTAACCACCCCCTGTTCAAACATGGGGATCCTGAAGCTGAAAAAGTTTAAGTAGCTTCCACACAGATAGTATATATCAGAGCCAGAACTCAAACCCAGCTCCGAGTCCTGAACACATACTTAAAACCATTAGGATAGGGGGCACCTGGGTGGCTCAGTGGGTTAAAGCCTCTGCCTTCGGCTCAGGTCATGATCCCAGGGTCCTGGGATGGAGCCCCACATCGGGCTCTCTGCTCAGCAGGGAGCCTGCTTCCCCCCTCTCTCTCTGCCTGCCTCTCTGCCTACTTGTGATCTCTGTCTGTTAAATAAATTTTTAAAAAAATCATTAGGATATGCACGTCAAGCTTGACACCTTAATTCTATTCATTTTCTGGTAACAGAGAGGGCTGGACACCCTCTCTAAGAGAGAATGAAAAGACAATGAGAACCCCAGTGTTCTCTTCAGCGGGGCAGCCACTGGCGGTATCTCTGACTTGCTCCTTCTGGTTTCACTTCCTGTGGAAACTGTAATGAAATAATTAGTGTATGATTCCTGATGCAATGTGTTTCTTCTACTGGACTCTAAGCAGCCCAGGGTGAAAGCTGATCCACACCTGGGGCCCCTCACCAGCCTGAGACCTGAAGCAGGTGCACACACAGAAGCAAGTGCAGCCTCGTGAAGCCATGCTTAGCCCGCAGGCTGGCTCAGCTACCACTCTCCTGGTTCCCTCAGAACTCTCTGCTTCCCTGACTGACCTCTGTGCGTTGTAAATACTTTGATAATCCCCTCCCCTGCCCCACCTAACTGCACACCCCTGACGTCAAGGTCATCAGAGAGGCAGCAACTGTGTCTTGCTCATTTTCCCCAAAGCCTCGCCACCTGCTGACAGGTACCAGGTCCCCAGTAAGTTATTATTGAAGAAACTCTGTGCCGTCCCAAAGGAAATGGAACAATGGCACAGCATTGCCTCGCTTCTGAACTATGTTCCATGGCTTTTGAAGCATTTTTCTCTGTTGGGTCAGTTTTTGACAAAGTAGGATGCACATAAATTTATAAACATATAAAATGACTTTCCCATGCCTCACTCTTAGATTGTCCCAGCAACCATAGATAACCTTACAGGTGGGTAAACTGAGGCTAGAATGGTTGTCATTTGCACAACGTGGAGAGTGGAAAGCTCCCACAACTATACTTTCACTGTGCCCCTCAGCCCTTGGGTTTTCTTCCCTTTTTCAGAAAAGAAGGAAATTAAAGACAGCAGGTTACTCTCCAGGGGAATATTTACATTTTTAAAGGGCAGTTCTGTAGAGAGAGCAATGCTTAACTGATAAGAGAATTGCCAGTGTTGGACTTCAGGCCAGGGGATCCGTGGGAGGAGGAGGAGAACTCAAATTTTTATCATCCAGGGGTATGTTCAGAGTCAAAACCATACTTGGCAGAAAGAAAGATGGCAGGGACTGAATATTGAGCGCAAGTCAGTATATTTCTTTTCAGAGCTCTAAGCCTACATGTGCAGCATAAGGACCTCCTGGCTCGTAGCAGTGCACTGGGGAACTTTCTAGGCATGTGGTCCAGCAGGAACACGTGGCCTCCCTGCAGAAGTGACACACCACAACCAGAACAAGGGAGCCCAAAGCAGCCCTGGGCTCTCAGCCAGCCAGATTCTCTCCCAAACATTGCATCCAGTCTAGGCACCAGGATACAAAATAACAGCAACAACAGCAACACCAAGAAAGCATGGGGATACATCCAGACAAGAAAGCCACAACTTTCTGGTTAGGGAAGAAACAGTCTGGGAGAAGCAGGTACACAAGGAGCGGGAAAGAACCCACCTGCTAGGGAACTCTGGGAAGTAAAAATCATCTCATGCTGGGCACTGGCACCTTTGGTGCTGCCCCCAAGGGAAGCAAGCTGCTCTCTGGGAAACTCCAGCCCTGGGTCCTGGGATGGTCACACGGAGGTGGCTTGATGTAGAGATGTCACAGTAGAGTGTTTTCACTTAGAGAGTGTTCTAAATCACAGGTGGTTTGTTAAAAAATTTTTCTGGAGAACCTAGAGGATGTTGACATTAAAAGGGCTCATCAGCAGCCTCTAAGCCGGGGCTCCACCTCCAAGGTGATTTGGGGGCTGCGTGGAGAGATGGGGAGGCCAAGCAGGGGCTCTACTCAATCTGATTTTAACTTAAGCCCTTCACTTTTATCTGTTTTGTGCACAGAGCTTCCTCATGAAATGTCCTTTGGTCAAAGAGTTCTGTGGCAAAAAATAATAATAATAAAGTTTCTGTAAATTGCGGGCCTGGTTTAACTCCCCTTATTTGGATGATAGTGAAACTGAGATTCAGAAGAGGGAAAAGTCCCTCTAAGATTTCACGCCAGTTGACAACAGGGTCAGGTCTCGGTCCGAAGTCTTCTGACGCTTGCTCTTGGAAGCCAGGGACAATATAAAAAAATGTCAGAGTTAATATATTATTTTAAAAGGGAAAATTATCGGAGTCTTATTCTCTGAACAGCTTTAGCACATATGGGTTGAGGCAAGAGGCCACTGTATTTGTTATCTCTTGCTGCGTAATAAATTGCCATGAAGTTTGGTGGTTTAAAGTAACATCCGTTTGTTATCTTAAAATTTCTTTAGGTCAGGAATCTGAGCATAGCTTACTTAGCTGGACATTTTACTTCATGGTCTCTCTTGAGGCTACACTCACAGTGTTGGCCAGAATTGGGGTCTCATCTGAAGGGCCAACTGGGGAATTATTAGCTTCCAGGCTCACGTGCATGGTTGTTGGCTATAGTCAGTTTCTTGAGGTCTTTTGGCCCAAGATCACCCTGAGTTCCTTGCCGCATGGACTTCTCCAACATGGCCATTTGTTTCTTCAAAGCCAACGAGAGAGAGAGGGCGGGGGGGAGAGAGCCTGCAAACAAACAGACGTCTTGTACAGCTTAATTGTGGAAGTGATACCCATCACCTTAGCCATATTTTTTTTGGTTAGAAATAAGCCACTAGGCCATCCCACACTCAAGGGAAGAGAATTGCACAAAGATCTGAACAGGAGGGGCAGTATCACTGGGGCCCATCTCAGAGCTTCTCTGCCATTCCAGCACTCCAATGTCAACTATTTCTGACAACTTCTTATCAATAACAAGTTCACCCAAGCCACCTGCACTTCTGTTGATTGGCAGTCAACAATTATGATAGCCACTAGAGTGGACTGCGTCTTATTTATGCTTTCCCTCCATGTATAAGATGGAGCCAGGTGTTTTGCATTAGATGTCCTAGTTCACTGGGGAACCATCATTCCTCTTGAATATCTCAGGATAGTATTGTCCAAGGCAGTGACTTCAAATATATTTCATTCAAAGGCAGGACATTTGAAGTGACAAAATCTGAAACTCCTCCAATTTCTCCCCTTCCCAACCTTATTCCTCTCTTAGCAGATATAATGAAGACTAAAATTTGGGATTAATTCTTTCTCCCTTTCCACTTTTTCCTTCCTACACCACCATATTCCAAATTAATGAAGACTAAAATTTGGGATTAATTCTTTCTCCCTTTCCACTTTTTCCTTCCTACACCACCATATTCCAAATCGTGTGGATTCTACTGCCTTAACAAGTAAATCAGTTCACTGCCTCCCTACCCCTCCCTCATCATCCTAGTTTAGGTCATGCATCTCACAGATAGACCATAGCAATAGTTTTCCCAGTGGCTCCCATTCCACCAGCCTTTCCTTTCAATCTGTCCCTCAACCTGGGTTGTAGGTAAACCTTCCCTGTCCTAAAGACTCCCAAATGATTCTCTTCTGGCCACAGAAAAAATTCAGATCTTCAACCTAGAATTCAGTTTCTTTCATGGTCTGGCTTCCAACCTCCAAACACATCTTGTACTTCAGCTGTAATCCCTGCTCTCAACACCAACTGTTTCATGATTTTTATGCCCTGGAAAATGCCACTCCCTCTTTCCTAGAATATCCTTCCCTGTGTTTTTTTTACCTATTCATAATCTCCTTTCAAAATTCAGTTCAAAAACCACCTCTCTCCTCCGGATAGAGGAGATGTCCTTTTATTGTCATCCCATTCTACCCTGTATCTTTTTCTGTCATCACCCTTATCATTCTGGAACTGGCTGTCTCCTCCTGCCAGTATAGTTCTTGAAAGGAGAATTTATATCTGGTTCATCTGAAATTGAGCACAATTGGAATAAAATTAACCTTCCACCACAGACAGGAGTTCTTACTGTGTCCCAGATTTGGACTTCTCTTTCCTCACTAGAGTTTATTTAGAAAGCCCAAAACTTGAGGTTGTTTTCATGTCTTGCCCTCTGGGCTTCCAACTGTGTAGACTACTGTCTACTGTCTACTACTGTCTACTACTACTGTGTAGTCAACTGTCGTGACTTATGACAGAAGGAAGCCAGCCCTGTTCTGGGACAGGAAACTATCTCAGGGCACAGACTTCAAGGAATACCCTTACTTTCAGAGGAGGCTTCTGGATCAAAGCATGCCCTGCCTGGGGTTTGGAAAAACCAGTACCAAGGACAGAGGAGGCCTGTCTGGGGATTTGAGGCTGAGTCATAGGAGATCCTGTTATCTGGAGGTTGTAACAAGGATCAGTCTACAGCCAGTGGGAGGAGGAATGGAGACAAAGAGTTCTCTATCTTAGGACATGGAGAAATTCACAGCACAGGAGAGGATCAGCTAATGGTTCAGAGTATGGCTTTGGCATTAGTTCTGGGTTCAAGGGCTTGTTCTTTTCTTATCAACATGATCTTGGCCAAGTTACTTAACTTCTCTTACCCTCATTTTCATCCATAGTAAAGGCAAAATAGTAGCACCTACTCCAAAAGGTTATTGTGATGATTAAATGGTATAAGGGTGAGTGCATTGCTTAGTACAAAACTCACACTCGGGTATAAATGTTTTATTGTCATATTTGCTACCTATTGTTGAAATGGTCATGGGAAATAAAGCTCCATTAGACAAGCAGTTCCTAAAACTGTGGCCTGTGGAGCAACATTCTTGTGAGATGCGACTGTAAAAGTGTTCTGTGGACAAAGAGGTTTGGGGAATCCTTGGCACTGTGTCCTATTCTTGGGAATTCTTTTTTTTTTTTTTTTTTAAGATTTTTTATTTATTTATTTGACAGAGAGATCACAAGTAAGCAGAGAGGCAGGCAGAGTGAGAGGGGGGGAAGCAGGCTCACTGCTGAGCAGAGAGCCCGATGCGAGGCTAGATCCCAGGACCCCGGGATCATGATCTGAGCTGAAGGCAGAGGCTTTAACCCACTGAGCCACCCAGGCACCCCGGGAATTCTTAGCTCATATTCTGGAGGTGGAGATAAAGTAGATAAGAGTACATGCAAGGTCCTTTTAAGCTCCTCATGGAGCTTACATTATGGAGGAAGAAGATAGATGATAATAAGGAATCAAATAAACTTTTTTTTTAAGATTTTATTTATTTGACAGACAGAGATCACAAGTAGGCAGAGAGGCAGGCAGAGAGAGAGGAGGAAGCAGGCTCCCTGCTGAGCAGAGAGCCCGATGCGGGGCTCGATCCCAGGACCCTGAGATCATGACCTGAGCCGAAGGCAGAGTCTTAACCCACTGAGCCACCCAGGCGCTCCGTCAAATAAACTTTTGAGTACAATTTCAGGCAAGTATTTGCCAAGAAGAAACAGAAAACATAGTAAGGGAACAGACAATGAGATGGTATTGAGTGGGGTATCCTTTTCAAAGGGTGAGACATGGAGATGACATTAAGCAGAGATCTGAATAAAACAGAGTAATGAGCTCTGTAGGTACTCTGCTGGGAGTTTAGATTTTATTCTAAGTGTGGTTAGAAGCCAGTGGAAGATTTGGGGGAGAAGAGTACATGATCTAAAAAATCCTGTAGCAGGAACCTACTCAGCTTTGTTTAACCTATATCCCCCAAGTTACTTGACCACAAATGCCATTTTCCACAGGACATGTACCTAAAAACATTCTGGAATGTATTCTGGTAAATTCTGCACTAGAGCACAAGGCTTCATAGATTTTTAAAAGGACTATAAATTTGCTCTCACTCATCTAGACCTATGGTAAAAGCCCAGCAAACCACTCGGGCTGAAACAGGAATGCCCAGAGCAAGAAAACCTAACTCTAGAGGTAAAGTGGGGTGTCACCCTAATTAGCAGCTCTTTTTGGCTGAGATGATCGATGAGCACAGCCAGGCTTCAGCAGACTCTGGAATCCCATCTCAGGCCAAAGGAAACTTGCCAACAACTGCCTAAAAACTAATAAGTGTTTGCAAACAGTACACCTTGGCTTAAGCATTCTCCAAAGGGGAAGTGTACAAAACTTGAGGTCCAGCCAGAGGCTCTGGGAGAAAGAGGTCAAATATTTCGGTGCTTACACACAGACAGCCACCAGATTGCTGCTAAAGATCTAGGAAATGGAAGGTGAGGTGTCTGCTCAGGCTCTGATCTCTCTCTTTACCGAGCAGCACTGATTTAAATTTTCACCATATATCTCTGCCTATTTGTGATGTCTGTCAAATAAATAAATAAAATCTTTTAAAAAAATTTTTTTTCACCTTATATAAACAGGAAGTTGCTTGATGAATCAGCCTGGGTAGTAATTGAGAGCACGCATTTTAGAGTCACAAGTTAGGGTCCAAATGCCGGCTGTCCATCTAAACCAGTCACTGAATCTCCCTGAGTCTCAATTTAACTTTCAGATGTGCATAATAATACCTGTCTCACCAGGTTGCCATGACAAATGACAAGATAAATGATAGCATGTATAAAAAGCTTCTAGCATAAGGCATGGCACAAAACAGATATATAGAAGGCTCTCAACAAAAGGTTAGTTTCCTTCTTGTCCAGTTCACTCTGTATTTGGTTTTACAACTATAGTCCAGCAACCATCAGGAAGCCACCAGGTGGCAGCCTATTTTTATAAATAAAGTTTTATTGGAACACAGCCATGCTCATTCCTTTATGCCATGACCATGGCTACTTTTTCTGCAGTTGTATAGTTGAGTCTTTGTGACATAGATCATCTAGCTGCAAAACCTAAAGTATTTACTGTCTGGTCACTTAGAAATAATACGGACTCCTGCCAGTGTGTTAACTTTAGATACCTAATTTTCAATCACCACAACCTAGCAAGGTGTATATTATTATATTTACACATGACGCAATTGAAACAGAAATAAAGGCTCATCTAGTAAGTCCCCCTCCAAAAACATAATACTGAAAGAAACTTCAAAGAATGACAGAAGAGTTATTCATTTTTATGATTCACCCTCGATTTCCCCTGGAACCTCCTCTATCTTTTATCTCTCCCAGGCTAAATTTGTTGACTTCCCTGTCATATGCTGAATTAAATGCTGTTGTCCAGAAAGGACTCCCCCCCCTCCACAATTTTCTCTATTTGCTTATTTGTTCATGAAAGTCCATTCTTTTAAAAATGAAAGTTGTAATTTCTAGACCCTCTGCAAGACTCTCATGCCTTGACTGATTTCTTGGAAACAGTACTCTTTTTTTTTTTTTTTTTTTTTTTTTTGTCATACATAGCATGAGGGCCAGTTTTCCAGAAAGGAGAGGTTTCTTAAGCTCCTCTGTCTGCTACTTCTCACTTTATCTTCCTCTCACTTACTCACTTTCTCTCCAGACCAGACTCAAAGAGAGTAGGCTGTTTCCAGGGGCTTTAAAGATTTGCCTGAGACATAGATATTATAGCACATTTGGCTCCGTGCCTCCCCTCAAGTTCAAAACTGTACATAAAATGGCCATATGCACTCCGGCTCCCCAGCCCCGCCCTCCTAAGGGGCCCCATTTTAGGGATCCAACAATTCCACTTACATGAGTGATATTGTGTATCCCTGTGATATTTGTTGCATAAATATTGTTTAAACTTAAGATAAAGTGAATCTTACTTAAAAAGATAACTTGGTATAGCAGAAAGAGCGTAGGATTTGGAATTATAAGACTGAGTTCTTAATTCTAAATAACATAATTACTGGCTGGGCAAGCTATTTCACCTTCTGAAGCCTTCAGCTCTCATAACAGTAAAATAGGAACAGCACTTCCTAACGGCTAAGGTTGCCATCACCATCAAAGGGCATCTGCTGCGACCCCTGAGTGGCGCAGTTGGTTAAGCATCTGACTCTTGGTTTTGGCTCAGGTTGTGATGTTAGGGTCATGAGATTGAGCCCCACTCAGCACTGAGTCTGCTTGACATTCACTCTCCCTCTCCCTTTGCCTCTCCTGCTCATGATCTCTTTCAAATAAATAAATAAATCTTAAAATAAAAAGGGCATCTGTAAAGTTCCAGTCAGAGAATACGTGTGACACTGTCTGCCTCACTCACAGTTTACGTTGGTGGAGAGTCTCCGTCCACAAGCCTTGCACTCAGAGACTGGCCATGATTGAATATCATCATGACTCCCATCTAACGTGTAAGGAGATGGAAGGAGGAGGGTGTAGATTTGTTCCAAATCTGCACTTTCCCCATTGTGTACCACCAAACCGAATCCTGTGACATACTTCAAACACAAAATAATCAAGTGGGTTTGGAAAACACTATAAACTCTCCCCCTCTTGGAGATTTCCCATGAACACAAACCCATTAAAGACCCTGGAAAACCCTGAAGTAAACAAAGCTGTATAATTTGTTTGGTTTAAAATAACATTTGGTTTAAAATAGCATTTTCCAAACATGTTTAACGAGGAAATTTTTTTTCCCTCGTATTAATACCTGCCAACATGTTGTAGATTACATTTTACAAAATGCTACCTAAAGTTATACAGCTAATTAAACCCAAGTCAGGGGTTAAAAATGTCTATTTTTCAGGCTCATGCGCAGCTTCTCCAACTCTCTCTGGAAGTAAAGGTCTTTTATTGTCAATAGTTACCCTGGACCCTGACCACTGGGTCCTTTTGAAGTTTGCCTTTTTGCTTTGCTGTGCAGACCACACTTTGACATCAGTCAAAGATGGCAGCAAAGCTGAGGGTTAGGAATGGGCTCTCTAACACATGAGTCTGTCCCTCTGAAGTAAATCCCTGCTGCCCCTTTCTAGCCCTGTGAGCTGGAGCGGTGTGAACCTCAGTTTCCTCATCCCTAAATGAAAAATAAACAAACAAACAAACAAACAAAGGTAACTACTTCATAGGCCTTGGAGAGGATTCAACAAAATAACCCAAGTAAGACAGGCAGCACGATTCCTGGCACAGGTGTGTTCAGTCGGTATTAGCTCCTGTTGAAGCACAGAAATGGGCCCATTTGAGAAAGAGAGAACAGACAATGAAAGTATATTCCCTTGTGTGAGTATCACACAAATTAATTGCCAGAGCAGTGCTAGTTTTCCCTGAGAGTCCAGTGTCCTGCTTCCAATTTTAGAAGCATAGTTTCATTTCAGGAGTCAACTTCTATCAAAATGCATCAAGTTTTATTGCACTTGATTCATACCGGCCTTTATATCATCAGACACTCCATCTGGTTCCCTCTGTCTCAGGTCTCAATCGGCATTCCATTCATTCAAATATCAGCACATTGGCTCAGAAAAGATTGCCAAAGCCATCTAGTCTTGCTATGCCAAATATTTAGCACACATATCAATGCTCTCTCACTTCACGACCCGTGGAGTTCATTACTAAGCCATCGCAACACTTTTACCCCTGAGTCCAGACGAGGCCATGGTGCCAGGTGGCCATATCAGCTGACTGAGGTTGACAAGTAAGCTAAAACTCAGCTGTGTCCCAAACCAGTTCAACCTCTCAGTCGATGTTTGAACCACCTCTATAATATTACTATTTTTTATTATGTCTGATGCTGAAGAGCTCCCTAATAAGGGAAGCCACAGAGGAAGAGAAGAGAAAAGCAGAACAGATACTAACATTTAGGTAGCATTCATAACTCTATTATTCTAGTCACTGTCTCCAACAACCCTGGAAAGATCCTGATTTTATAGCTGAAGAAGCCACCATTCAGAAACGTTATAGGTTTTAGTCCAAGGCTCCCCAGCAGGTAAGCAGTTTGATCTCCAGTTTTTCTGCTCTAAAGGCTATGTTCTTCTCTATCCCATCCCAGTGCCTCCTTAAGAATTTTCAAAGTCTTACAAGGCTACATCTCTGGCATTGGGTGGCTAACAACAGTTTCACAGGGGTCATCATGTCCCAGAGCCCTTTTTAGAAGGTCTCTTATATAACATTGAATCATGAGTCAGTCTGTAACCCATCCCTTCTAGACAAAGCTCTAATCTCTTTGCTTTGGCTCAAGAGCTCAGGAACCTACTTCCAGTAGAGTCAACTAGATTCCTGAAATTCTGGATGAAGGCCAGAGGAGGTCATTGTTCCATTAGGAAATGAACTGAAATTTACATTTGGAGCAATTTTCCAGAATTTTACAAGAACCTATATTGTTGCCACTTGGTCAGACCCACTTTTTATTTTCCTTTCTGTCTAGGCAAGAAAGAGGAGAGAGAAAGCAAGTGCTCTGCAGAATTTTTATTTCAGAAATTGAAACCAGACCACACCAGGGCAGTTTGTGGTCTAAATGTATCAATGGATCTAGTCATATTTCATCTGAGCTTTTCTTAGGTATACTAAGCCACAAATATGAATCTCATTATTGTGTCTGGATGGAAATATTTTATGGATTAAGACTTGTGAGTTTAATTGGGTTGGTAAGGAAACTTCTGTTTGGGGGATGGGAAGAAGGAACCCACAAAGTACCACCAGCCCTTCAGCCAAACAGCAAAAGAAAGAAACAGTTTGTGGGGAGTAGAGGGCTGTACTTAATATTGGCTACTTGACATGGGTCTAAAATGAAGTCCAAATTTAAGTTCAGCAGAAATATTGCCAAATTAGCAATGGATCACAGGTCCCTAGAACCAAAGAGTCAAGGACTGGGGATGCACACTCTTGCTTATTTGACAGGAGAGTGGATGGGACCTGCCCAAGGTCCCACAGTGAGTGGTTGGCAGGACTGTGCCTCAAAGCTCATTTTCTAGCCCTTTGATCTGCTGCACTCCCCACTATGTGGTCTCAGTAGAGCCTCAAATCTCTGGGAGCTGAAAAATAAGTAGTGAAAAGTCAAAATTCAAAAGGAGAGAGAGTGACCTAATCTAACCAACAACAAATACTGCACTGAAATGGAAAGAATTGCTGACTAATAACCCAAGACGGTTCACTCCCATTCAAACCAGAATTTTACACTGAGTACATCACAGGCCTGGTTGAGTTCATCTCCTGCCAAAGGTCTAGTTGAGTTTATTTTGTTCCTGTGGAAGGTCTGTCTCAACGCGGACAGTACCAGGCTCTCAAGAACCCTTGAGGTGTTGCCTGTAATCTCATGGGAAGAAGCCCAATGTGTCTTGGTCACCCTGTGCTTAGTGTAGTATCTGGCACATAGTAGGTACTCAGTGAACAGCTGAGTGAATTAAAATGAAGTAATTCCTGGGGTGCAGCTATAGTCAATTCCTTGATACATCTTGTCTTAGAAGAGATCATGGGAGAACTAATTCTCTGAGAGCTATCAGGAAAATAAGAGTATTTGTTCATTCAGTCGTTCCATGCATAGGTACCCCTGCTATGTGTAAGTTCAAAGCAAGAAATATATTCAGCTTTATTTCATGTAAATATAAACATATTGTGCCTTCACTATGTTGTAGACGCTGAGCTTGGTGTTGGGTAGTAGGAGATGAATGACTCAGATATAGTTCATGTCTACATGGAGATGACAGATTCCATTCAATCTAACTCCTTATAGTCCAACATAAATACAAGATAGAATTGGCTTGTGCTCTAAAAGAGGAAGATATACATATGTAATAAGTCACCCAAAATCAATTTTAGAATGACACATGATGGAGATCATATGAAGTCAAGAACTCAGAGAATTCAGAGGGAAAAAATTACCCAAGAAAACTTCTAACAATAGATGACTTTTTTTAGCTCTATCTTGAAGGACAAATAGATTTGTCCACTCAGAGATGGCAAAGGGGCTCTTGAGCAGCCTTCGAGACATCTGGTACCCTCTCTCATTGATAACTGGGCTATGACAGCATCTCCAGAGATTTTCCCAGTTGAGCCAGGTGTTTGAAAGTTATGGAGACAGAGCTCGGGACTGGTCTTGAACCACAATCTTTTCCCCAGCCTTCCAGCACTAAAGGCTGTAGAAGACCATGGTTTAGGGCACTTATTTGGATTCAGATGGACTTGTGTTCAAATCTTGACTCCACTACTTAATACGTGTCTGAACTTGCATAAGCCACATAAATATTCTCTGCCTCAGTTTCCTCATCTTCAAAATGAGAATAAAGATACTGCCTCATACCATTTTGTAAGAATTTAAAATTGGAAACTAAGATACTTACTAGCAAAATAAGCACACACGGAATGGTCATAGATGACGTTTTTATGACTTTCATTAGCATTGTTATTATTTCAAACTCTTCCTTACCTTCAAGGCCTTTTCAATCAACATTTGGTGGTTCTGAGCATTTCCTCCTCCAGGAAGCCCTCTGGGAGCTTACATGCTCAGACTGACACTTTCTTCAATTCCTTCTTCAGGCCAGCACTGCTACTGAACCTTGTGTATGTTCTAGTTTCTGAGATTTCTGGAAACAGAATAAGTCCTTCTTCTGCAGAGTCTCCCTAGCACTTAGCACAGTGTACAACCCATAGTAAGTAAATAGCAAGTGTCCCTTAAAAGAATCTTCTCACTTAGACTCTTGCTGTCAGCCTGAGAGTGTGTGCCATGTTCCCAATCTGCAATGACACTTAAGAATATCACAAATATTAAATCCGCAGTACATGGACTTAAAATCAAATAAATTTGTGGGCGTCTGGGTGGCTCAGACAGTAGAGCATCTGACTCTTGATATCTGCTCAGGTCATGATCTCAGAATTGTGAGATTGAGCCCCACGTCAGGTTCCCATTTGTCCATTGATGGGCGTGGAGCCTGCTGGAGAGTCTCTCTCTCCCTCTGCCCCTCCCCAACCCCAAACATCCATGCACGCTCTCTCTCCCTCTCTCTCTTTCTCTGAAAAGATAAAAAATAATAATTTTTAAAAAACACTGCATTTGTGAACTTTCAGAAGGAAATTGTAAGCTTTATGATTAGAACATGCTGATCTTCCTCATTGTTGTATCCTTCATGGTTCACTCAAGGCCAGGCAGACGGTAGGTATTATGTACTATGTACTAATAACTATGTACTGAAAAGATGGTTGGTTGGTTGGTTGGTTGGTTGGTTGGTTGGTTGGTTCGATGGATGGATAATGGATGGATGGACAGGTGGATGGATGGATGGAAAACTGAAGAAACCTTACAGGACCAAGAAACCTGGAAATCTCTTAACACAGAGTCACTCCAAGACCCTATTTGCTGATACTTCTTTCTGAAGTATCTTTACAAAGACCCCAGACTAAGAATTACTAGAAACCTCTCAGATGCCCTTATTTTTGAAGGGCTTTCCATAGCTAGGGGGAAGAGATAAACCTCAATCAAATTCATTGACCAAGAGGGAGGATCTCTGGGTTTTAGTATCAACTTTACCACTAATTATCTACCGACCTTCTCTGAGGTTTCAGTTCAGTAATTCCCTTTCAATGTCTGTACTACATCTCCTGATTCAGATGTATCTACCTGGAGGGATGTGTTCATACCAACTGGGAAGCAGGGCTCTGTGGAAATGGATAGGTGCTGATTAGCAATGCCTGCCACGTATACTAGAAGGATGTGTTTTGGTGCTACAGATTTGCCACCCCCCAACTCCATGATCTTCTACAGTTGCTTTTAAGCCCCATTCAAATCTTATTTTCACTCATGTCTGTCTGTGTCTGTGGAAAGTGCTGAGAAGCTGAGCCAAACGTTTCCCGTCAGGAGTAGTGTCTTAAAAGAGTAAACCGCAAGTAGCCTCTTCTGAAGAAATCCCTGGCGGAGCGGCATGGACAACCATCCCAGGAGGAGCACTGCCTCTTGGCCAGGGTACTGACCTCCCAGAAGAGAGCCCCACCCTAGGCTCACGGACTTGCCTTTCTTGCTACCGGATGAGAATAAATAAACCAGGAGAAAAACCAGGGCTGTAACCTCAAAGTCCTCACTCCACTGTGGATTTCAGAGTATCCCTCTCCCTTGACAAACTGAAGCACTAACAATGGTACACTTCCAAGGAAAAAGGAATAGTGGGCAAGAGGGGGCTCCCCCGCCGTCTCTTATAAATCTCCCATCCTTCAGAGACTAGCCTTCTAATAACTGCCTTCTCCAAATCAAGGACACAAACCATCACACAATAACAACACGCACAGATTTCTGAGACCTCTCCCCCCTTAGGCACTGTCCTAAATATTTTCATATATTATCTCATTTAATCTCATTTTCTGCCACTTGCAGTTGAGAGAACTTTATTGTGAGGTTGATACTAGTGTTACCATTTTACAAACAAGAAAATTGGGTCTCAGAGAGGCAAAGTTACATATCGAAGGTTGTAGCTACTAGATGGAACCATATGAAGTTGCCTTCTATCCAACCATTTCTGACCTACAAAAATGGCAATTCCATAGGGGTCAAACTGAGAGCAAGTGGCAGAACCAGGGTTCAATAGTACTCGACTGATTCTAGAATAGATATTCTCAAACATTGCACAGACGCTCCCTGGATAATGGTCCATTTTAGCATTTATCGTTCTTCCCTATAATTATCTGTTGACATGTCTCTTTTCTTTACTGGACCATGAATTTAATGAGAGCAAGAATGATCCATCATGGGTCTCTCAAACACCTCACTATCCCTTGGGCTATCTTAGCACTCATTCAATTTATCTGTATTGAATGCGAGAATGAATAATTTTCCAAATGAGTTAATTCTCAGCCCTCTGGGATGATTGCTGGCTCCAGTAGCATCCGAGTTGGGCACCGGTTAAGTCACCATGCTACATGAATGGATAAATGCTTTTCAGTGCTGGAATTCAAACACCTAGGGCTTGGAAGTGCTTTGGTTTGGCAGTCAGAGTTCTCTTAATTCTTTTAAGACAGGTTGTGCTGGCCTCACTAACTGTAAGGATCAGATGTCCTCGGAAAAAATCCACCCTCAAGGCTATTTCCTGGCTCCTCTCTCTTCCTGACACATTCCAAGAAGGAATTTATGGATGTTGGGAAGGACAAGGGGTGAAGAATTTCTAGAACCTTTAAGAATGCCATGTAAGCAACTCCATGCTTAAATGACTGTGTGCGACAAAATTCTCTTGCCTGTAAGCAAGAAGAAAAAATTTGGTGTGAGCTGCCTCATGTAGTGGAAAGAGATTCATCGGCATTTCTAAACACTAGGAATCCTCCTCGCTGCCCCCAACCTAGGGTATTTCATGTGCGTGCCTAAGTCAACAAGATAGATATATTCTGGGAACCACTGAAAATGAAGTCATAAGTAACTAATTCTGAAATATGATTCTAGCCAGTTGGAAGCTTTATCTTTATCTAAAAATGAAATTGTTTATTCTCCAGCTGTGACCAGGGAAAAATTCAAAGATTGTTGATTCCTTTATCCAGCAATGGTCTTTGTCCTGTGGCAAGGTGCCTAAAAATAACTGATAGTTTATGTCACGGGGCTTCCAAAAGGTTAGCTACAAAGCAGCTCTTCTTAGAGATGGGGTGGGCGCAGATCTGATCACCAGATAAGAGGCACCTTGAAGTGTAAAATTATTAACCAGAAAGCCCTTGGGATATGGCACCACAATACCGACCTGCTCTCCTCACCTGTTAAATGAAGTGTTACCTCAGAGTAATGTTCTGAATAAAAATCCGTGATGCCAAGATTTGGGAAATGATCCTACACTGGTAACATCTAATACTGGAGAAGGTGAACCAAGAATTAATTTTTATCTTGAAATAGCCATGAAGTCCTAACAGCTCAATGCCCTCCCCAACTTTAAAAAAAAAAAAAAAAGGCTTCAGGACCATTATTTCCATCTATTTAAATCTGGAGGGCCGAACAGTAAATATGCCAGTATTTGGAGACCAGGGACTAAAGACAGAAGCCTGTGTTCTACTTAGTCCTCTCTACAGAGGACACTGAGCAATTAGACACTTACCTTAGAGAGATACAACGAGAGAGATACAATGTTGCTTACTGGGCTCAGTGCCAGCTTCACCTTGACCTTTCATGTACTCCTATTCCTAACTCTGGTTCTACCAACTCTGTGTGCTCACTCCTTTCCACTCCCCTGCATGTCTTTGACCCCCCAGTAGAACTAAACTTCAGTTTTCCATCCACGTGACCCCTACCTCTGCCTCTAGCAGGGAGCCACAAAAGGACGCATTTGTCATCTTCTTTATTCTCCGTATCAGCCATGCACTCCAAGTCCCTTGCCTTTTCTCTGTTCCCTTTCTAGACTTCCACCGGCTTTGAATTTTACCCACCTGCTGCAATTGTATCCATTCACTTTCCAAAACTGCCACCCATCAGTTCAGGCCCATCCCAGATGGCACATCTTTCAACATGTTTTTCTTAAGCCCCTCAAAAGAATGCAGCCTCCCTCCATTTCAAACACACATAGACTTGGGTTGACCAGTCTCTGTTGTTACCTATTACATTGTTATTATAAGCATGATGTATCTCCCCGATTCTCCCATCTCTTCTAGATGCAAAGTTTCCTTTCCGGTCCATTCTCTATTTGACCAGTGTTACTATTGCTTCTGCTATTATTCGCCACCATATATAAAGCACGTGCTGTATGCCACATGCTATGCTAGTAGCTTAACATATATCTCACTTCACTCCATTCTCCCGAAACACTGTGAGATAGATGTAGGAATAGCCATGTAGGGGATCCAGGCAAGTGGGACTCAAGGGGTGAACCCATGGCCACAAGAAGCAGCTACTAAGTGGACAATTTGGATTCTAACAGGTCTATTTCTTTCCAAAGATCAGGCTCTTTCTCTCACACCCAGCTACTTTTTCAACAGAATGGTTTATATTGCTGAAGGGAAGGGACTGAGTCCTCTCAAAAACTCTGGAGCCAAGTAATGTATGGGTCAACAGAAAGAGAGCCATAAGTTATCTCTGACAGATTCTACCAGCTTCCAAGAGAAGGGTGAGGCCAAGCAGGAAAAGATGTTAGGCAAACCCAGAGTGGTCCTGGAGTAGCTTATCTCTCTGCTATGATTTGAGGAGAAGAAACTCATAGAGAACTTGGGGCTCTGAAGTATAAAGAAAGAAAGAAAGCGAGAGAAACAGAAGGGAAGGAGGGAGGATGGGTGGTAGGGAGGAGGAAAGGAAGGAAGGAGAGAGAAAATGTTTCCTATCCCAAGGGGAGGATGGGGAGCAGGGTTCAGGAAGGATGCTGGTCTGGGGCAAGGTGGATGTACTTTCAGATTTGAGGAGGGCAATAGCCGTAAAGACCATTTCTCACCTGTACCTGGATTATGTTTGGACATGTAAGGTCCAAAAACGTAACAGAAATTATACTGCACATACATATTTTCTAATGTTTCGCTGAGTTACCACACAGACACCATCTTCTTACATGAGTCTCCTGCCATATGTACCTGAGGTACTCCCCTATTTTCACGAGACAGGACACTAGGCAACATCATACAGATTCTCTCTGACTTCTCTGAACTTCAGTTTCCTTGTCTGGACCATGGATTTAATATCACTAAACAGTCCTCTCAACCAATCCTGCTCCGTAGAATTTCCTGCCATAATGGAACTGTTCTTTGGCTGCATTAATGTTCTAGTCACTGGCCGTGTACCACTATAAAACACTTGAACTGTGAGTATTACAACTAATGATGGAGATTTTCATTATATTTAATCTTAATTCATTTTCATTTTAACAACCGCTTGTGCTGCTGGCTGCCATATTGGACACTAGAGCGCTAGACCAATGCATTCAAAGTTTTCTGCCTCTTCTTGAACCTTCTATCTCATGGGGGAATGTTTATGGTATTTTTTTTCTCTCCATATTAATTATGTTTTGGGAAATTCATAGGAAAGGAGGGATCTAAAGAGTCTCAAAAAAAAAAAAAGCACAACAGTTCATTTGGATTTAAAAATTGCTTTTGATGAAGATACAAAGCAGAGTCCGCTCTGCACTACTTTTCTGCACCCAGAATATATGCTGAGACAGGATAAAGAGCAGGGCAACATGCAAAGCTTGGAAATAGCCCCTTTGTCCTAAGTGTGTAACCCCAGCAGTCTATGTATTGAGCCAATGCAAAACTGTGTCTCTTCCTGCTGTTCTCTTTTACAAATACTGATACTCAACTAGATCCTTTAATCTTATCATAAAATATAGGTAGACCTCGATCTGGATCTACATCCATATCTTCAAAAGTGTATTTGTCTGGGAACGAAAGAGGAGTCTCTACTTCACTATGGAACTTTTATCCTTGCTTTAAAAACAGATCTGTATATGCCAAGGTAAATTTCAAGAGTTGGGAGAAAGAAAATTCTAGAAAAAATAGTAATTGAAGGTCATACTTTCCACTACAAAACCTTCCCTTTGATGAGCTCCTGCTGCTGACAAAGGCCATGCCATCCCTGCTACCCACATTATCTCCTGCACTTTTCATAACAATCTTCTGAGAACCCTTGTATCACATTTTAATGATGATGTGACTCTGGCTTAGGAGATAGCGTTTTACCCAAGAAAGAGAAAGTTGAACAGTGACTCAAACCCAAGACAGTGTGTCTACAGAAGTTGTGTCCTTCAACACTAGTCTACATTCCAGTGCCTTGGGTGGTGCTGTGTTCTCAAAGAAGCCCTTTCTATTGGAGAGTTCCAAGTAGAAAAATATTTCTCCTATTGTGCTGAAATTTGCCTTCTTGTAACCATCCCTCCTCCCCACTCCAACATAAACATGCATTGGTCCTTGTTCTGTCCTTTGAGGACATAAGGGACTAGCCAGATCCCACTTCCCTAGAATTTATACGTGGTCATCCTGTCCCTCTCAACCTTGGCGTTTTCAAATAAAGGCTAAACACACACAATCCACACTCGTTCCTTCTACAAGATAGTTTCCAGACCTTCCATTGCCTAGTCTCTTCCTATAAAGATAAGAATCTGCTTGTGTTTTTAAAAAGTCTCTATAGGATAAGTTGTTCATTCTGAAATTTTAAAAGCCCTACTGTCAGAACATGACCCTTCACGTCTAACCTAGATTATCACAAACTACAGTCTAAAGTAATTATCCCTAGGTCTATCCTCAAGGGAGACATTAACCAGCCAGTTGTCTGCATGAGAATATTTTACATTTTTAAAGGTTATTATTTGCTCCCTATCTTTTTCCTCTCTGGTGTAAATATTTCCAGTACTGGAAAATTTATCTTCATAAGGTTTACCGCCTCCCCCATCAGCAGTTTCTACAGGGCCTCTTTCATCTAAATCCAGGTTGCTACAGAGTTTAAGACAGGACTCAGTACAGAGGTCAAGCTCAAGCTTAAGCAAAGGAAAAGCTATTAAGCTGGACTCACGGCTACGTTTTGTTCTAAGGAGTACAACAAAACAGTAGCTCCTTTTAAAAAAAATTCCTTTTAAGATTTTATTTATTTATTTGACAGAGAGAACACAAGCAGGCAGAGGGAGAGGGAGAAGCAGGCTCCCCACTGAGCAGGAAGCCCATTCAGGGCTTAATCCCAGGATCCCGGGATCACGACCCAAGCAAGGCTTAACTGACTGAGCCACCCAGGTGCCCCAGCAGCTCCTTTTTAATGTGTGCCTACTATGGGCCTGTCACCATGCTGGGTGCTTTCTGGACAAATTTCTAATCCATAATTCCCTTTGGAAAGACTTCCACTCACATTTTACAAATAAGGTCATGGTGAGAGAGGAGAAGTCGCTTGTCAAAGTCACAGAGCTAGCGAGTGGCATTGAACCCAGGTGTGTCTAATTCTTAAGCCCAGGCACTTTCCTCCACACCAAAGATGTAATGGGTCTTTTCCAAAGTACAAAAAATATCCACCTGCCCTCAGACCACTGTGAGCCAATGCAAAATACAAAACCCTCAAGAATCACATTTCCTTCCTCCAAACAATGCAGCATTTGGCTGTGCCAGTGTAAGTCTCTGACATACGACAGTGAAAAATCCTCACTCAACCCATACTCTGGTCATTATTACCCTAGACTCATTGCCTCAGAGTCTCAACCAGCAGCTCTAATGGCCTTTTAGATGGAAATTTAAGTCATTTAGCAACACACAAAAAAGTGTTGGATGGAAGTCCAAAAGCATTTCAAGCTTGGCCCATGGCCCTTCCTCATAAAAAAAAAAAAAAAAAAAAAAAAAAAAGGGAAGAAGAAGAAAGAAAGAGAAAGCTAAGAATTGTTGGGAAGAAAGTGGAAGGAAGGACTTTGTGGAAGGCAAAGAGAGTTGAAGTGATTGCAATAGAGTGTGCAATTAATGAATATTCGTCCAGTAAACAAATAAGATGGGTTATGCTGACTTAAAAGAAAAGAACTTGCCAAGTTTCTCTTCTTCATAATAATTTTTATTCAATGGGCTGGCCTAAATCGCAGATCCACACATTCTTATTTAGGAAACTAATTTGAATAAGAAAGCATACTCAAAAGAAGTGTTTGTTTCCTTTTTGTTGTTGTTGTTGCTGTTGTTTGGGGGGTTGGTTTGTTTTTGCCTAACCTGGGAGTAGATGCCCAAAGTAGCTGTTGCATGGATAGCTGGTAAAATCTCAAGTATGAATATAATTAGGACGTAATGGAGATGTGTGGGAAGGAATTGATTAAATGCATAGCCAGTGCTTTCTAGTCTCCAGACCTGTGCTCAGTCCTACTGAAATGTTTTTCAGTTCAGTTTTCCCTACCATCACCCCTCTCCAGATTTCACAAAGACTTCCTGTTGTCCTGCAGGAGGCAATCACGTGGAATCATGTTGATGCATTCTATCATTGGGATAAGATCTTTCTGGAGGAAAAAAAAAAAAAGTTGGAGGACCTCTGTAGAGTAAGCATTCCAAATACTGCATCTAATTGATGTACATGGTCATCTCTGAAGGAGCAAGTATAAGAATAACATTGGCATAGAAAAATGCCAATTTGCAAAGTGACCGATTAAAAACCAAATACATCTCACCTATTTTCTTGAACTATATTCAGGAGTATTTTCCAATTAAATAGGAGTATGAATGACTTCATTCCCTGTATATATCATTCCCACATGCATCCAGAGCATACTTAGGTCAATTTATAACCATCTAATGTTTAGCCATGTCTTCCTATCCACTCAAGAATTTCCCAACCACCTTTGACAACAGCCCTTGCCCCAGCTACCTTGATTGTCCATACAGATAAATAGTCATAAGACAGATGAATAAGACAATTTAGCAAAGTTAGGAACTGCCTCTCAATAACATAATCTCCTCCATACTCTGTTGGTATCTAATCCTCTCTCTTTTTAAGGCTTAGTTTAGATTCTGTCCTTTCCAACTACCACTCTTCGACAATTCTTTTCATTTGTTTCACACTCCATAAGCAGTAGTACCCTATACCACAAAATCAGTCATTTGCATTCCTTCCAACTTTGTTCCTTAAGTATTAAATGTGTGATTCCATTTTATTTATAATTCTATTGTTAAGACCCCTGAGGGTAGCCACTTGGTCTTCTGTTTATTTCTACCTCCACAGAACTCTGACTATTGTGGAAAACACAATATGTTTATTAGTCTGTTCAGGCTATTATAGAAACATATCACAGACCATTATTTTGGCTTAAACAGCAAAAATTTATTTCCTTACATATTCTACAGGATAACAGTTCCAATTCAAGGTGCTGGGAAATTCAGTCTGGTGAGGCCTCTCTTCTTGGCTTGCACATGGCTGCCTTCTCAGTCTGTCCTCACACGACCTTTCCTGTGTGCACAGAGAGAAAGAAAGAGGGAGAGGGGGTTCTGTCACATTGGTGATCCTCCTCTTCTAAGGACACTAGCACTAACAGATTAGGGACATATCCTCATGACTTCATTCAAACTTAATTACCTCTCTAAAGGCCCGATCACCAAATATAGTCCCATGAGAAGTTCAGGCTTCATTCAGTATATGAATCTGGGGAAAGGAGAGGACAGGATTTAGTCCATAACACTCAGTGAGAATAGTGTAAGTACTTGCAGATTGGAGAAGACATCAGAGGCTCATGGACATTCTTTGTGAGCCCTCTCCTGCCCTCAATCATAGTTTGGACAACTGCTTTAGAAACATTCTATCAGGTTCTCCAAAAAACCTGACTTTTTAAGGTTTTAGAAATAAATCAAGGAGAAGAGAAATTGAGGCTCAAAGAGGTAGAGGGCTATTTCAATGGCGACATAACAATTAAGAAGCTGGGCTGGAATTAAAACTCACCTTGCCTTCTAGCATGTTCATTGTTTGAACCTCTGCCTCCCAGGGTGGAGGGGAACCAGCAGATGCTGCTTAATTGGGACTGGAGAACCAATAATAAGAGGCAGGAAATACTGAACATCTACTGTGATTACGGCCTCTTGGCACTACAATGACTCATTCAGTGGGCTCATTGAGTAAAGATTGAAAGGGTTCATAAATCTATGAAAGATTTCTACTTATAATATTGTTACTTAGATCATTATTTTAACTCTGACATTAGCCACTCACTGCACAGAAAGAGAAATAGGACAAAGAAAAGTTACCTGACTTACTCAAAGACACAGAGCTAGAGCTGAGATCCAAATCCAGGTCTGGTCTATACTGTTCCAAAGTTTTGCCCTTTTCTCTATTCCTTGCCATCTCCCTATATTTCCGGAAGCTGAAAAGTGAGTGAAAATCATTCCTTCAAGACAGCAATATTCTTCTAAAGGCCAGTTTGTATCAACACTATAGGCAATACTGAAGGAGTATCAGGAAAACTTCAAACGCAGCAGATAGAACATCAAAATTCACTTGGAATGACAATATTCAATAGAGTCAATTAGCAACGGATACTAACGAGCTTGTTGTTTTCCCTCATTTCCTTGTAGAAGAGAATTTCTTTGAGAAGATCAGGAACCCACTCATCTGGATTCTCCTCTGTGCTTCCACATCCACACTTCTGCCTGAGACTGAGACACCCTAGGAGCGAAAGCACAAAAACCCCCCAGCCAAACCCACCTCCACCATGGGGGCCATGACCCGGCTGTTGGCGGGCATCCTCCTAGCCTCATTCACCCTCACAACTGAAGGTGGGGTCCTCAAGAAAGTCATCCGGCACAAGCGACAAAGTGGGGTCAATGTCACTCTGCCAGAGGAACAGCAGCCGGTAGTGTTTAACCACATCTACAACATTAAGCTGCCTGTCGGTTCCCAGTGCTCGGTGGATCTGGAATTAGCCAGTGGGGAGAAGGACCTGGCCCCGCCATCAGAGCCCACTGAGAGCTTCCAGGAGCACACGGTCGATGGGGAAAACCAGATTGTCTTCACACACCGCATCAACATCCCCCGCCGAGCCTGCGGTTGCGCGGCGGCTCCCGACGTCAAGGAGCTTCTGAACAGACTGGAGGAGCTGGAGACCCTGGTGTCTTCCCTGCGGGAGCAGTGCACCATGGGAGCCGGCTGCTGTCTCCAGCCTGCTGAAGGTACACCCAGCCCCTCGCCGTCCACATGGGAGAAATGATGAGCACAGCCAGCTCCCTCACTTTGTTTCCAAAGCAGGTTCCCTGGGGAACTGGCCTCACAAAGTGTTCATTGAGAAGAGATTTTATGGTCAAATAAATGTGGAGAAAGTAGCCGTCTCTGTTCTGCTCTTGGAGAGTCTCATTAACAAATGTTTCTCAGAGGAGTTTCTAGACCTCTGAGAAGTCTTGCATGGAAAAACCTTGTTATAATTTAATGACCAGTTTCTAACATTTATTTGACTATGAGATCTACACATTCTGTACCCCAAAACCTAAGCATATATTATGAAATTCCTGACCAAAGATCACTCTCTAAAAGGTGCCGATATGACCCCATCACCTCATTGTCCAGGCAGGAAAACTAAGGCCCAGAGGGAGGGTGGGATTCTTCACAGTCCTGCCATAAGTGATAGAGTTAGGGCTTGAACTCACAAAGATACAATCCTGCCTGTGGTGGTACAAAGTCTGGGAACTAGAAAAAATGTTCCAGTTTAATGGCAGCAACAACCATCATCACAGTATGCATTGAGCCCTCTTTTATGCATCAGGCACTGTAATTCATTACCTCATTAAACCCTTCCAAGAACTCTTTGAGATAATGTTTAATACTCCCATTCTACAGATCTAACAGCTGAAACTCAAAGTTAACTAACTGGCATAAAATGACAACAGACTAATAAGAGAAACAAGTTCTGAGTGCAACTGTGGTCTCCAGAGCTCACGCCCCCATCCCCTCCATAATAGCCTGTATCCGGTGCTTCCTTTTCTCTGGGATTTTGCCATTTTAGAATTGTCTTCATCTTCACTGCCTAGACTTGACAGGGCTACGGGAATTTTGGCAGCTTCAAATCAGAGCTGAACACCTTTATTTCTGCTACCCCCCCCAAAAAAAAACCGAGAAAGCACTTTGATAAGTTATTTCAAGAGTAGACCTAATCACCCTAAGTGGAGAGGACTATAGGACATACTCTAGGTTTCTGAGGTGGGGTAAGTTTCCTTTAGGCACAAATGACTTTATCTTCCACTTCCATCAACTCCCTGGCAAAATGCAGATGGAAATTACACAATAGGATTAATGCTAAAGAATGGGTTGAAATAATTGTTGAATGCAGTGCTGTCCAGGAGAAATATAATGTGAACCAGATAGTCTTAATTTTTCCAGTAGTCACATTAAAAAAATGAAAAAGAAACAGGTGAAAATAGTTCTAATGAAAATAGTTTTACTTAGTATAACCATATTATCCACTTTTCAGCATGGGATCAATACAAAACTTATTAACGGGTGTTTTATATTCCTTTCTTTAAACTAAGCCTTTGAAATGCCATATGTATTTGACATTTATACCAAATCTCAATCCAGAGTAGCCACGATCCAATTGTTTAATAGCTACTGTGTCTCATGGCTGCCATACATGAAAACATATGATTCTCACCTTTCAAACTCGTTTTTTTTTTTTAAGATTTTATTTATTTATTTAACAGAAAGAGAGATCACAAGTAGGCAGAGAGGCAGGCAGAGAGAGAAGGGGAAGCAGACTCCCCACTGAGCAGAGACCCTGATGTGGGGCTTGATCCCAGGACCCCAGGATCAAGACCTGAGCTGAAGGCAGAAGCTTTAACCCACTGAGCCACCCAGGTGCCCCTCAAACTCGTTGTTTTCATTGCCTTCTTCCCTGCTGTTAAGAAGGAGCTAAAACATATTAATACAACTGTATTTGGGTGCAGAGAAAATGGAACGAGCTTTGTTTCTTCTCCCTGGCTCCATGGAGACTACGCCAGCCACTCCTGAGAGCTGAGCCAAGACATGAGACAGACTTCAAAGAGTTGGAGGCATGTCAGCCCTGACCATGTCTTCCTCAGATTCACCCACCACTGCAGCTTTTCAGATGGGAAGGAAAAAGCTAGACACACATGAGCACTGTGGAGGCAGAGCCACATTAGAAGCCGTACTGACAGAATTAGAAAGCCATTCCTATGCTGCCTCATTTCAGTAATGGAAAATCAGAAAGTTCAGTCACATAAATCCACATAGTGACTTGAGTCAACCCAAAAAACTCTGCAAGAGAAGATCACAATGAGAACAACAGTAGGTCTGTAATGTCCTCACTTAACCCTGATACACCCCAGGGAAGCAGGCTGTTGGTCCCATTGACTGATGAAGAAACTAATGTCCAGAGCATCTAACTCACTTTCCAAATGCAGCACCGCTGTGGAGCCAGAATCAGAATTGAGTTCAGTTCAACAAATATTTCTTGTGTGAAACAATTACTCTCTTATGTGCCTGACCTTGGCTAGGTGCAGGAGAAATTACATAGCCCAGCCTAATACATTCCACGAGGCAATGATCTATAATCACCAGGGTCATGGGTATACTTGAAAATTCGATAAAAACTACAGATCCCCTCCCCAAGAGTGGAAAACACACACACACACACACACACACACACACACACACAAAGTATACAGTCTTTCCCAGGGAGCCCGGGTTTCAGAGAGTACAGGTGAAGAATTCACCCCTCCTCTAAGGGGATGTCAGTTCCCTCTGATTTCACACCTGAGGCAACTAGTTTTCAAGCCAGCTGGGACCCGAGGGTGCCACCATCTTCTGGCTGCGTTGGAATTGGGGTCCCGCGGGTGGTAACAGGGAAAGCCACCGCTTGCGCTCAGCTGCCGGCCTCTGTCTCTCGTTGCAGGCCGCCTGGACACGAGGCCCTTCTGCAGCGGCCGCGGGAACTTCAGCACGGAAGGCTGCGGCTGTGTGTGCGAGCCCGGATGGAAGGGCCCCAACTGCTCAGAGCCCGAATGTCCTGGCAACTGTCGCCTGCACGGCCAGTGCGTGGATGGACAGTGCGTGTGCGACGAGGGCTTCACGGGGGAGGACTGCAGCCAGCCGGCCTGCCCCGGCGACTGTAACGACCAGGGCAAGTGCGTGGGCGGGGTCTGCCTGTGTTTCGAAGGCTACGCGGGGGCCGACTGCAGCCGGGAGCTGTGCCCGGTGGCGTGCAGCGAGGAGCACGGCCGCTGCGTGGACGGCCGCTGTGTGTGCCAGGACGGCTTCGCGGGCGACGACTGCAACGAGCCGCTCTGCCTCAACAACTGCCACGGCCGCGGGCGGTGCGTGGAGAACGAGTGTGTGTGTGACGAGGGCTTCACCGGGGAGGACTGCAGCGAGCTCATCTGCCCCAACGACTGCTTCGACCGCGGCCGCTGCGTCAACGGCACCTGCTACTGCGAGCAGGGCTTCACCGGCGAGGACTGCGGCCAGCTCAGCTGCCCGAACGCCTGCACCGGCCACGGCCGCTGCGAGCAGGGCCAGTGCGTGTGCGACCCGGGCTTCGCCGGGCCTGACTGCAGCGAGAAGAGGTGTCCCGCCGACTGCAACCAGCACGGCCGCTGCGTGGACGGCCAGTGTGAGTGTGACGCCGGCTTCACGGGAGCGGACTGCGGTGAGCTCCAGTGTCCCAATGGCTGCAGCGGTCATGGCCGCTGCGTCAACGGGCAGTGCGTGTGCGACGAGGGCCACACCGGGGAGGACTGCGGCCAGCTGCGGTGCCCCAATGACTGTCACAGCCGGGGACGCTGCGTCCAGGGCAAGTGTGTGTGCGAGCCGGGCTTCCAGGGCTACGACTGCAGCGACATGAGCTGCCCCAACGACTGCCACCAGCACGGCCGCTGCGTGAACGGCATGTGTGTCTGCGACGACGGCTACACGGGAGAAGACTGCCGGGACCTGCGCTGCCCCCGGGACTGTAGCAGCCGCGGCCGCTGCGTGGACGGGCGCTGCGAGTGTGAGCACGGCTTCACCGGCCCCGACTGCGCAGACCTCGCGTGCCCGGACGACTGCCACGGCCAAGGCCGCTGTGTGAACGGGCAGTGCGTGTGCCACGAGGGTTTCATGGGCGCCACGTGCCGGGAGCGGAGGTGTCCGGGCGACTGCCACGGCCGCGGCCACTGCGAGGACGGGCAGTGCGTCTGCCAGGAGGGCTTCGCGGGCCCCGACTGCGGGCGGCGCTCCTGCCCCAATGACTGCAGCGGCTGGGGCCAGTGCGTGGAGGGCCGCTGCATCTGCAGCGAGGGCTACTCCGGGGACGACTGCTCCGAGGGTGAGTCCCAGCGCTGAGCCACCTGCCGTTGGTTCGGAAGCCCCCCGGTGCGGGGTGAAGAGCTATGTGTCCTATTACACCTGCTCCCATGCCCGGGAGCACACACACACCATTGCAGGGGCCCGCGTTACTCACCTGTCACAGGGCTGCCTATTAGAAGACTCGGAGGCTCATAGAATTTTCCCAAGCACTCTTATCTGGTACATTCTAGAACTGTTATTTGAGTCTACCTATCTAGTCTACACGGAGTATAACACCCAGTGCCCTGTGGGGAGGTAGATGAAATGAAAACAGCCTTTTTGCCAAATATGAACCTTCTCATCTACTCCCCACTGACACCGAGCCAAAAATAACCTTAATCCCTCTATTTGGATGAGAGCAAAAATTCAGCTCAATTGAATGGACAGTGAGATTACATAAAACTCTTCTACATGCACACTCAGCTAGTGAGTAAGTGCTAATTAATTACTTGCGAGATAGGCCCATCTCTTAACTCATTTTTCCATGACTGTCTTCAATCCCAAGGATTATGAGCTCCTTCAAGGAGTGCTATCCTGACGGCACAAGGCACGGTATACAGTAAGAGCTCAATAAACCCGGATTGAGTGAAAATACAACAAAGAATGATAATGCTTGTGTTCACTGAGGGTCTTCTTTGCACTCCTATCAGCCACCCAGACTATACTTGTTGTAATAGAGAATTTCTGTCCTGATTAAAGGTATCATTGATATGAATAAATAAATGTGTTTAATGGGCCCAAGGCAGGGAAGTCTGGTTGAAAAGAACACCAGGCTGGCAGGGAGGAGGTGTGAGTTCCCAATTTGCTGAGAGAAGCAAAGTTGGGCCAGTCCCTCTGCTTCACTCATACCTAGAAAATGAAAGATTTGGAACAAATGAGCCCCAGAAACCCTTCCAGCATTAAAGATGAATGACCTGGAGTTCAGAGCAGAGAGCCAAGCTCAGGCTGCATGTGCCCATGCCAATGGCCCGAATCTGAACTAAGGTCCAGAGAGTAGAGAAGTTGGAAAGGTCAGATCACAAAGAAACCTGAAGGACAGCCTGCAGACCCAGCACTATAGCCTGAAAGTCACCAAAGGTTTTCAAAGTGAATCACAGCAGGAGGCTCTTGATGAGCTTTTCATTTAAGGAAATGGAAGCTGGACTTTAGGGCTCAGTGATTGGCAGTGGAAGGGACAAGTGAAGGGAGACAAACCTAAAGAGAGAATTTACGGAGGACCTTACTGACAATACCTGACCCAAGCTATCCTTTTGTCTTCCTGCCAGTGTCCCCTCCCAAAGACCTCATCGTGACAGAAGTGACTGAAGAGACTGTAAACCTGGCCTGGGACAATGAGATGCGGGTCACAGAGTACCTGGTCATGTACACGCCCACCCACGAGGACGGCCTGGAAATGCAGTTCCGCGTGCCCGGGGACCAGACTTCCACCACCATCCGGGAGCTGGAGCCAGGCGTGGAGTACTTTATCCGAGTCTTCGCCATCCTGGAAAACAAGAAGAGCATTCCCGTCAGTGCCAGGGTGGCCACGTGTGAGTTCGCAGAACCCACCCCCACCTCCACCCCCAGCAGCGTCTGCTGCCCTTGTCTTGCCCAGTGCATGACCCACCCCCACAAGTCACTGCTTCCCCTTCATGCCCGTAGCAGCACAGCTGTCCTTTCATCGTTGCACCGATTAAGACCCTGGGATCCAGTTAAGCCCACTGAATTTTTTTTTAAAGAAACCCCTTGCCTACCAATTCATTTAACTCACAATAACCCTATGAGATCAGGACAATTATTAACCCTTTCTACAGATGAGAAAACTGAAACTAAATATTCACCATCTCCTCCCAAATCAGACTCTTAATAAGTGGCAGAGACGGGATTTAAACCCTGGAAGTCTGGTTGTAGGTTTATGCTCTTATCCATTCTATTCTACTGTTTCCTTTCTATGGAGCTCACTGTCCACATATTTAAAAAAAAAAGAAAGAAAGAAATATTAGGGTTCAAGTTCTTCCTTTAAGAATCCAACATCAGTATAATTCCCTTCATACCTAAAAAGCAAGGCTAGAAATTGGTCCTTATTTTTGCTTAGTAACTATAACATTGGCTGCCACATATTGAAATGCGCTGTGCGCCAGGAACCATGCCCAGTGGTCGACATGCAACATATCACTCAGTCCTCAAAATGTTCCCAAGAACAGGCCCACTTACCTCTTCCTCCCGAATGAAGAAGGTGAGGCTTAGAGCACTTTCTGCAATTCGCCCCTGCGCACACAACTTGTAATGCGGAGCCTAGATTTGAGCCCAAGTCCCTCGCATTCCAAACCCTGGGTTCATACGGCTTCACCATATGAAATTGTCAGGATTTAATCCTATGGTGGGTCCTAATGCTAATTGTCACACTGCCTCACAGTAAACAGCATCCCACAAGTAGTCAGGAATAGAATCCAGCTCTGACAGGGGTGGGGCACCCACCGGTGGGGTTCAGGGGAATCACCACTGTGTCCACCGCCAAACTCCCCCCACCCCCGCACCGCCAACATGCAGCCATCCTTCCCTCTGCTCTTCCTGACAGACCTGCCTGCGCCTGAAGGCCTAAAGTTCAAGTCCATCAAGGAGACATCTGTGGAAGTGGAGTGGGATCCTCTGGACATTGCTTTTGAAACGTGGGAGATCATCTTTCGGAATATGGTAAGGGGCACAGAGGAGCAAGCATATTTGACCTCAAGGATCAGAAAGATCATCTGGGGGCTCTACAGACTTTTAAAGATTTTTTTTTTTTTAAAGATTTTATTTATTTATTTGTCAGAGAGAGAGAGAGGGAGAGAGAGCAAGCACAGGCAGACAGAATGGCAGGCAGAGACAGAGGGAGAAGCAGGCTCCCTGATGAGCAAGGAGCCCGATGTGGGACTCGATCCCAGGACACCGGGATCATGACCTGAGCCGAAGGCAGCTGCTTAACCAACTGAGCCACCCAGGCGTCCCTCTACAGACTTTTATATCAATGTTATTGCCTTCGCTTCTGGTGGGAGACAGGGCTGTGGTTACTTAGTCCCTGCACGTCTGCGAATACATTCTAAGTGATTTTAAGAAGTCAGTAAGCATAGCCCTTAGGGCTGTGAGCTCAAACAGATGCTGAGCTGTCCCCTTGCTCCTCATAGTCTTGGAAACGTCTACTCAGAAGAGAACAAATGAGCTCTGTCTCCAGATGTCCCCAGGCATATCTGACCTTCAGTATCCCTTCTCTCTGGGAAGTAGGTTCCTGAGTCCAGGCTCTGGCACTAACCAGCCAATGGGACAGCCCCACAACTTCTCTGTTGCTTGCTTCCCAGACTGTCAAAAGAAGGATTGAATCTGTGGCTCTGGACTGCTTTGGCTCTCACATTCTGGCACTTGACTTGAGTGTCCAAGGAGTGAGTATAGAGGTTTACAAGAGGCAGAAGCCAACTCGAGAGACGTCCTTATCCTCCATGCATCCTCTGCCATGCTGGTCTGCTGGCTAGGGAGAGCTCAGCGAAGGAGTGGATGCAGAAGGAGCGAGCCACAGAGGAGGAGAGACTGGAACCTTCTTTAGGTCTTACCAAGACTCTCTCCTGTCTTTCAGAATAAAGAAGATGAGGGAGAGATCACCAAAAGCCTGAGGAGACCAGAGACCACATACCGGCAGACGGGCCTAGCTCCTGGGCAAGAATACGAGATTTCTCTGCACATCGTGAAAAACAATACGCGGGGCCCAGGCCTGAAGAGGGTGACCACCACCCGTGAGTATCACCTTTAATAGCACGGACCCTGTGATAAAGCTGACCGTGCCCCACAGTGCCTTCTCTGGATAACATTTCCTCTTACAGAGCTTCTGCATCAACTAGGTTTTGCTATGTAAAGAACAAACTCCAAACTTAAGTGGTTTGAAACAATAGTTCTGCACATTGCTGATTTGGGGTTGGGCTCAGCTGGTCAGTTCTGTTTTGGAGTGGGCTCGCTTCTGCATCTGTGTGGCTGGGGGCTGGTTGGCCTCGGGTGGCCTCTGTAGGCCAACCTGGGCCTGGTCACATGGCAGCTTAGCCTTGAATCACTCCGTCAAAGCACATCTCAAGGCCAGTCCAGATGTAAGGAGCAGGAAACAGATCCATCCCTTGATGAAAGAGTGACATATCAAGAGTGACATATCAAGGCAGGCACAGGTACAGGAAGATCAGTAAGAGAGACCATTATAAATAACCTACCACCTCACCTAATCTGATACACCGATCTTGGGAAAGAGGTTGGGCAAATATTATTGTTATTATTTTTCAAGAGTAGAAACTAAGGCTTAGGGCTTCGAAATCAGTTTAACAAATGCCACCTGGTGAACACTTGGGGGCCACCACAGGGTCACAATTGTCAGTGAGGGTCAGTTTTATAACTCTCACCCCCTTTTCCACTGGCACTGATGAGGCGCTGGTCTACGTAGAATGTTCATCCCGTATCTCCAGTAGGAACATACATTAAATGTCACTCAATAATAAAGATGTCAGAACTTGGGGGAAGAATAGAATTTGGCACTACTAGATCCTTTGGTGAGGAGGAAAAAGAAAATCTGGATTTGGAGTTGTTTTACCAAGAAGTCAAATTTTGAACACCAATAAATAAATAAATAAAATTATTTTGCATCGCCATTTGGGAAAACCTCTCCATCTTCTTTGAGATAGCATCTGTGCCGACTGTTTAAGGGATTGATTCTTTTTGGCAGGAGGTTGTTGGAAAATTTAAACTTGTGGACTAATGACAAGAAAGAACATCTTGCATTTAAATATTTGCACATTTTGCCTCACTCAGAGCCGACTCCTAGATTGTCTCCTCTATAGACAAGTGTTTTCCATCATTTCTGACACCATCCCTCTGTGGTAGGTAGAGAGCAGGTATCGACAGGAAAAAATCATTAGATCACCAGAAAGGCGTAGAAAAGATCCAGCAAATGCTTACCTGCTGTAGAGAGGGCACACCGAAACTCCAAAACACATTTATCTGCTCCTTGCTTTTTAATTTACTTCTGGGGATTAGCTGCTTTATTCTTCTTGCGGGACAAACATCTGAACACCTAAATTCCCTAGTCTCACATAAATATCAGCACTGAGGGGCAGACATTTCCATGTTCATTTCACTGCTGGCTGAACTTTATCCAGGTTTAAAGGACCTCAAAGTTTGGGTGACAAAGCATTTTTGGCTCCTTCGCCCTGGTATCTGTATAAGGCTGTATTACAACCATTTCTGGCACCTGGATGCTTTTGAGAGACATTCACATTTAAAGGAGCAAGAGTATGGGCTTTGGACCCAAACAGACCTGAATGTGAATTCCAGCTTCGCAGCTCACATCACCTTGTGAAGTTCTACTTCTTGAAGCCTGTGACCTGCCATCAGGAACATGGGTTTATAGTGTCCTTGCAGGGTTGTCATGAGAGTTAAGACATACAAGACAGAGCACTGCGCTTGGCATGTAGTAAACTACAGCAGTACTAGGTTCCTCTGTTCAAGGATCCAAATCTGGGGGATGCGGGGGTGATCAGTGAGTTCGACTCAATCCCGACTTCTTACGAAAGGGCTGCTAAGGACAGGAACAGGTGTGGTCGGGGTGCTTGCTAACACCTGTAAGAACACGGGACAGGCAGCTTCACTGTTGAATTGTAACTTTGTTTTCATTGTGCATTCTATGGGTTCATTGTCTGTAGGCTGAGGCTGATGGATGAATGCTTAGAATTCAAAAGATAGACTCTGCAGGTTTCTCCTAGTCAGATTGGACTTATTCTTTCTCATTCCCTATATAACACTGAAATTCCTTTCATTGGAAAGGAACTTTCCTAATTGTTTCCTAAACCAGCGCTAAAAACACAAACGTAGCTCTTTTTAAATTGAAGAAACAAAGAAACATTGACTGGATGCCTTCATATCTTAATTTTAGGCATTTGCCAAATTCTCGGTGAGTTTTAATGTTTGCATTAAAATTGTTTATATAATTAGAAAAAAAGAATTCAGACATAAAGGACAAAATCTGATGCTATGTTGGGGATGAAAAGGAAGTCAAAGACCCACTCTCCAAATAAATGAATTTAGACCTTATCTAAGTTGAATAATACATAAACTGTAGAGAAATATGTTAAAGAACAGTGAAAAAAAGTGTATTAGGATTCTCTCTCTCTCTCTCTCTCTTTTTTTTTTTTTCTTGGATTCTCTTATTTATAATTGTTCTAAGACCACTTAGAATGTGATCTGCTCTCTTCGTGAGTAGCGTTCCCTCCGGTCCCTTTGTTGTCGGGCACATCCCTAGAACTTACCCATCTTACATAAACTGAACCTTTGTACTTGCTGGGGAGGGTGTATGTGTTCACCTGATTACAACAAGGGTCAAAGAGGACTCTCGTTAGGAGGTGCCATGTAAGTGGGGTTTTGAGGGATGACTAGGAGATTTTTCGAGGGGGAGGGGCGATCTCAGGAAGAGCAAATGCAGAGGCCAGGAGGGGAGAAACAGCATGCCGCACCTGCTGTCACAACACAACACTCGCACATGACAGCACAAGGCTGGGTGGGACAGGAGGAGGCTGAGGTGAAGGCACAAAGATGGTGAGGCTTGGGACAGCCATGGCTTTCTGCCTGAATTCTTTCCTCACAAGTAACTCTCCATACCCGGGCAAACCAGGGGTGGCCTCCCTTTTGAGCTCCATAATTCTGATCAGCCATTCAGGGAGTTTTGCTTATTTAAAAAGCCAGAGAGACTAAATCAATGATTATTTTGTTTTTTATTTTTTTTAATTAAATTTTATTTAAATTTTTAAAATTTAAATTCAATTAACGGCACTTGTAGTACATCATTAGTTTCAGATGTAAATCAATGTTTTTTTAACTGAAAAAGGCCCTAAGCTTGTTTCTTAACTCATGAGCATGGTAACAATAATAATAATAGGGAAACGACCATTTATCGTGTGACTGCCATGCTCCAGGTTCTGCGCTCGGTGCTTTGCAAACATTATCTCCTTCCTGTTCAAAAAAACAACAAGCCCTGCAACACAGTTGTCATTGGCCTATCTAGAGTTTGTCAAATGGGAAATGAAGACTCAGAAAGACAAAAGAAGGTCAGATGGTTAGTAGACACTGATCTGTCCATGCATGGAGATGGATGGCTGCAAACCCCTCTCTGCTCAGCCCATGGCCCCGGCCCCAGTCTCTGAAACCACTCTGCTGTCTGCCCGTCACAGGCTTGGACGCCCCCAGCCAGATCGAGGTGAAAGATGTCACGGACACCACAGCCCTGATCACTTGGTTCAAGCCCCTGGCCGAGATCGATGGCATTGAGCTCTCCTACGGGATCAAAGATGTGCCTGGCGACCGCACCACCATTGATCTCACCCAGGATGAGAACCAGTACTCCATCGGTAACCTGAAGCCGGACACCGAGTATGAGGTGTCCCTCATCTCCCGCAGAGGTGACATGTCCAGCAACCCGGCCAAGGAGACCTTCACAACAGGTAGTGGGCCTTCCCCGGTGAACAGCCAGGAAAGAAGGGTTGTGAGACTTCCATCCCACTCTGCTGGGGTTCCTTCCAGGCTCCTCTGACAGTAGAAATAGAAATAGACAGTAGAAAGGGAAATTTCATTCCTTAAAATGTTTATTTAAAAATATTGTAGCGATTGATCAACTTTTTCAAGTAAAAAAAAACTCTATCCAAATAACCTTCTAAAACACACACACACACACACACACACACACACACACACAAAAGCATACTGGGAAGGTGCTGGTTTGACAATCTCAGGTAAAAGAAGTTCTGATTAAAATAAAATTCATGTAAATATTTCCATAATAAAAGACAGTTTATGGAAAGCATGAATAACAAAGGTGCCTCTGGCATTCCTTTTTTTTAAAGATTTTATTATTTGAGAGAGAGAGCACAAGTGAGGGTAGGGGCAGAGGGAGAGGGAGAGAGAAAACCCAGAAGCCGACTCCCAGCTGAGCACGGAGCCGGACACGTGGTTTCATCCAGGCCCTTGAGATCATGATCCGAGCTGAAAACGGAGACTTACTGACTGAGCCAGCCAGGCACCCCTGTGGCATTTTCTTAGAAGTCCCAATGGATCCATCGATCATTGAGTCAATAAATATTTTTTCAGAGCTCAGAAACATATGAATTATTAGAAATACAGAGATGGGCACAGCAGACAAGTTCTTACACTCACAGACCTTATTCGTAAGTTTCTGTGTAGTTTTTTCTTTTTTTTTTTTTTAAGATTTTATTTATTTATTTGGCAGACAGAGATCACAAGTTAGGCAGAGAGGCAGGCAGAGAGAGAGGAAGGGAAGCAAGCTCCCTGCTGAGCAGAGAGCCCAATGCAGGGCTCGATCCCAGGACCCTGAGACCATGACCTGAGCCAAAGGCAAAGGCTTTAACCCACTGAGCCACCCAGGTGCCTCTCTGTGTAGTTTTTTTAAGCATAAAATCTGAGGAGCATGAAAATGACTAGAGTATCACACACATTAATAACGGGGAAAGGTAAACAAATAAGTAAAATAAAATAAGGGCAAAAGAGGTGCCTGAGATGCAGTATTTGTTAGATCTGTCCGTTGGGTATTGAGTTGAGGGGGTGTTGCCATTTTTTCTCCAGGCACAGGTGCGTTTCATGTCTCAGCTTGAATTTTCAGACTCCCGCTCTCCTAGTGCCTGGTGTTTTCAATGCAAATGTCTCTTCCTCTTCCAAACAGGCCTGGATGCTCCTAGGAATCTCCGTCGCGTCTCCCAGACGGACAACAGCATCACCCTGGAATGGAAGAACGGCAAGGCGGCCCCTGACAGTTACAGAATTAAGTATGCACCCATCTCGGGAGGTGACCACGCCGAGGTTGAAGTCCCACGGAGCCAGCAAGCCACCACCAAAGCCACGCTCATAGGTGAGCTCTGCCTCCCAGACCCAGCCCACACGCACACCAGGTTGGGAGGGGTGGGGCATGTCCCCATTTTGCAGCCCCCCACAGAGAGAAAGAAGTGCAAACCCAGCAGTTCTCTCACTTGGACTTCAGCGAGACAGTCTGTAGAACATACCAGACACTGAGAGATCATAGGCTCCAGTGACAGCTCAGGACTGTCTTCATGATCCTCTGAAAGTCTTCCCAGTTTGGGGCTAAATATCCACCTGCACATTCTCCCTTAGGTTTGAGGCCGGGAACTGAATATGGGATCGGAGTGTCTGCTGTGAAGGCTGACAAGGAGAGCGATCCAGCCACCATCAATGCGGCCACAGGTGAGACAGCCATTGGTCCCCACCACCTCTGGGCTGGCGCTGGCAGATGCACTGGGGCCCAGGAGGCAGAAAACCTATTTGGAAAGAAACAGTAGATGCACAGAGGAGAAAGCGGCCCCTAGAATCATCTAGCCCAGATGTCCAATTCAAAAGTAACGTAAGCACACCGCATCTTAATGATTCTAAAGGGGAATGAGGTTTTTTTTTTTTTTTTTATGAGAAATTGGAACCAGATTTTATAAGAAACCTGCAAACTTTTTTTTAAGTTCATAATCAGTTCTTTTTCTTTCTTCTTCTTCTTTTTTTTTTTTTTAAATAAACCACAGTCTGATCAAAACACATCTGGGAGGTTTTCTTTTAGGAAACACCTGACTTTTATAGTATACCCTTGTCCTACAGACAGTAAGTAGCAGGAACATAGTTCCAGACAGACTGTGCTCTTACTTTCATCCTGAAGTTCCAGGCTCTGGAAGAGGGTGATGAGGAAGGAGCTGTATGATTTGAAGCCATTGATTCTTTACTCAAGTTTTCTCCCCTCCCTGGAAAATTTGTTAAAAGAAAATTTTTCCCTCTACTTTTCCACCAGCCTCTTCCATCCTTCCCCCAGTCACTGTGGAGAAAAGGGGTCTGGTGTGCAAAGGGGATGAAGGTCATGCCTCATAGAGCTTCCCCATTATGGACTCAATGCTGACCACTTGCACAAACACACTTTTTTTTTGTAAGATTTTATTTATGTATTTGACAGAGAGAGAGATCACAAGTAGGCAGAGCAGCAGGGAGAGGGAGAAGCAGACTCCCCAGTGAGCAGGGAGCTCAATGCAGGCCTCTATCCCAGGACCTTGGGATCATGACCTGAGCGGAAGGTAGTTGCTTAACTGACTGAGCCACCCAGGTGCCCCACACACTCTTTTTTATCTTTTTCTTTGGAGGTAATTGTCAGTTCACATGCTGTTGTGAGAAATGACACAGAGAGATTCCCCCTAAACCCTTTGCCCACTTTCCTCCAATGGTTAACAACTGTGTAATCATTGAACAATATCACAACAAGGAAATTGACATTGACACAATCTATCAGCTTTATGTATATTTCACCGGGCAGTACATGCAGCTCATTTTTGTAGGTGGGTATACTTAGCCCTACACCGTTTTTTTTTTTTTTTGGTTTTTTTTTTTTTTTTTTTTTTAGATTTTATTTATTTATTTGACAGATAGAGATCACAAGTAGACAGAGAGGCAGGCAGAGAGAGAGAGGAGGAGGCAGGTTCCCTGCTGAGCAGAGAGCCCGTTGTGGGGCTCGATCCCAGGACACTGGGACTATGACCTGAGCCGAAGGCAGAGGCTTTAACCCACTGAGCCACCCAGGCGCCCCTAGCCCTACACCGTTTTATCCTGAGCAGCTTTTCTCATCCATCGGTATGGTTAAGACACAGAATAGTTCCATCACTAGGGTCGCTTTTGTCCCCTTTTTTTATAGCCACAGGCAACTCCTTCCCTCCCTCCCCCTCTCCCTATCCCTGGGCAATCCCCAGTCTTCATCTCTGTACTGTTGTTATTTCAAGAATGCTACATATAAGGAATCATACAGAGAATGCAACCTGCAGAGAGAGGCTTTTTCACTCCATGTAATTCTCTCAAGGTCCGAGGTCTGTTCAAATTGTTCCTTGTGTCAACAGTCAGTTCTTTTTAGATGCTTTTAACTGAGTAATATTTCATGGTATGGATATATACCACTATATCCTTTTTAATCTTCCAAAACGTGAAAACAGACCCAGACGAGGAAGTTGCCTGCAGCCATACAGCCCCTGTAGAGCAGAGCTGGGATGCTTAGCCCAAAGCAGCCCTGCCTCCCCGCCTGAGGCCTGGACATCTCTCTGCTTTCCTCCCAGACATGGACGCACCCAGGGACCTGCGCGTTTCTGAAACCACAGAGACCAACCTGACCCTGCTCTGGAGGAGGCCTTTAGCCAAGTTTGACCATTACCGCCTCAACTACAGCCTGCCCTCCGGCCAGCCGGTGGACGTGAAGCTTCCGAGAGACACCACGTCCTATGTCCTGAGAGGCCTGGAGCCCGGGAAGGAGTACAGCATCCTCCTCATCGCCGAGAAGGGCAGACATAAGAGCAAACCCGCACAAGTAAAGGCATCCACAGGTGAGGTCAGCCTCTGAGCTCTCTCCAGACCCTCTGCTGATTCTGAGGTTTGCAGACCCGGAAGTCAGGCTGTCTCCCCAGGGGAAAACCAGGTGGGAAAACACACAACTTTCTCTACATAGTGCTTTGAAGGAGCTACTTAAATCTCTTTACCTTTGTCAACTGATTCAGCGAAGTCTTCTTGCTGGGAAATCACTAGCATTTTCTAAGATATTTCTTCCTAGGAGAACTTAAAGCACCGGGGTTTGTGTTTGTCTTGGGATTTTTAAATTTTATTTTATTTTGTGCATTTTACAGAGTTTTTTAAACCATTTCTTATTTTTTTGTTCCCCTTCTTTAGCCTAACAATGAATTTACTTCTCATTTTATTTTTTTTTCAAGATGACCAAGGTGTTGGTAATAATTTTTTGGTTTTTTTCCACTTAATGTTTTTTATGTTTATTTACCATTATTATTTTTTTTTTTTTTTTTAGTAATTTCTACACCTAACGTGGGGCTCAAACTTATGACCCCCAAATCAGGAGTCACGTGTTCTACCGACTGAGCCAGCCAAGCACCCATCCCACTAAATGTCTTTATTTCAGGTCTTCTGCTTCCTTCCAAGGTTACCTGAAAAGTTGCATCTGATCCTTGGAGGCTAGCACAGTGCCCTCCCCATTTTCTCTTTTCTCTTAGTCTCTAAGAGGCAAACTTCTTTTTTCCATGACAGCTAAATCCTGAAGTGTGGTGTTCCTTCTAGCCCAATATCCTGTTCCTGGTACCTGCTGCCATAGTTCCTCAGTGGCTAAGTTGAAAAAAATAATCAGAAAAAAAAATCCATTCTTCCAGTATGAAAAATATGTGCACGGAATTGTGGCCCCAAACTATTCAAGAGGTATGGGTGAAAAATGTTAATTCTTCAGGGCTTGACAAGGAAAGTCTTTAGTCTCAATTTAGTCTTTATTGAGAAAACCCACTCAATACATTGTAGTGTGCTGATATCTAAGGGGAAAGTGAGTCCTGTACTTAGCATTGTTATTTTCACTCATGTGCTCCTGCTCACTGTCTGTGGGGAAAATTAGACAGTGGGAATATTAGATTGAGCGCCATCAAGGAAAGGGGGTGATTGGGAGAATCAGGGTCAGCTGGAGAAAGTGTCACGGCAGAGATGTTAGTCCAACTCAATCTTGATAAGCAGAAAAGAAGTCGTAATGATGGGCAAATCTGGAAATGGCCTTGAAGAGTCTTCGTCATTTATGAGTACCTTCCCTTGCATATAACAGAGAACTCAAAAAACAGTCACTTCAGCAAAATGGAAGTTGGTTTCTCATAAGGTAAATCTGAAGCTAGGTGGTTCAGGTCTTGGGTAATAGTGCCAAGTTATCAGGGACTTGGTCTCCTTCTCTTTTTCTGTTCCACCATTCTTAGTCCTCGGCTCCATTCCCAAAGTCACTTCCATGTCACAATATGGCTGCCACAGTACAGCCTTCACATCTGTGTTCTAGGCAGCCTGAAGGAGGAAGAAACAAAACCAAGAAGGAGTACCTCCTAGAAGAGTCTTTCTGGAAACTTCACCATTGACTACTACTCATATTTCATGGGCTACTCCACGCTATAAGCAAGTCTAGGAAAAGTAGTCTTCTGGCTCAGCTTGTTGCTGCCCACATAAAATTATGGTTGTTTATAAGAGAGAGAGAAGGGATTATTGGTAGACAAAGAGCAGCCTCTTCACAGAGTCTCAAGTGAGCTCAAGTGGTCAATTCTGTTGACTTTGCACTGCTTCCCACCCATCTATGAGATGATCATCAAGGCATTCTGGAGGGACAGTTCAATCCTAGGTAAGGAGGGGCAACATAGAATCCAGAAAAAATAGTTCTCTGGTAGAGATTTGAGTGTTTCAACTTTATAATCATGAGCTTGTCAGAAGGTGTCAAGGGACAGCAAATGAACCTGAAAAACAAGAGAGAAGACATTTCTTTCTCTTTGTTCTTCCTACTTCCTCTCCTCCTCTTCCTTCTCTCTCTCTCTCTCTCTTCCCACTTTTCCTTGCATTTGACAAATGCTATAGCAAAGATTTTCTATCTCTACTTCATTTTACTCCATTTTACTCTCTGGCTGTAGGTAGGTTATCTCCTGTCTCCAGCGGAGAAGCCCCAGACCTCAGCAGCTCAGGAAGACAAAAGTTTTCAAGTGAACCACAGGCTGAGATTACTTTGTCTCCAACTAAAAGCCCAGTTTTGGCATCCCAAAGACTCAGTGGTTTCATTTCCTCCACCACACATCCTTAATATGGTTTCCAAAAAATCACGTTGTCTATTTAAAGACATCTTTCATTTCAGGGGAAAAAAAAATGTGCAGAGTCCCTTTTATTGGCTCTTCCCCCATGGTCTCCAGAATATTTTTCCGTAGGGCTTTCTCCATAGGACAGTTTTATTTCATTAAAAGTGAGGTGGACATCTCTTTCCTTCTCTCGAATTCTATCTTTTCAAGTCTTCTACGTTACTTGACCAGTAATGTTTACAGCTGAAATCTGTGCACTAAGTTCTAGGGATTCTAGATCAATTAGGATTAGGATAGATGTGTGCTGCTGAGGAACTTGCTGATACACAGCCCGACAACACAACACTCCATTTGCTAAAGCTGGGGGAACAGAGAGTTCAGCAGGAACATGGGATGATTTCTGGGCATCAGGAAAGGCTTGAGATGGGCGGAAACTCTTGCGCAGACACATAAAGGCAAACAGGACTGTGCTGAAGATTATGGAAATAAGTACAAATATAGGCTTGACCTCGTACCTATGAGAAGAAGAAAGAAACATATCACACGGGACCTCCTGAGCAAGTGTACTTATGGGATTTTGAGTCCCAAGATGTCACAGGCCCATAGGTTCAAACCTCAGAAGCAAGAGACTCCCCATTCTGCATTGCTAGATTCCTTTTTTTTTTAATTTCTTTTTTAAAAATATTTGTTTATTTATTTGAAGGAGAGGGCATGAGCAGGAGGGGCAGAGGGAGACAGAACAGGAGAGAGACTCTCAAGCAGACTCCATGCTGAGTGCAGAGCCTCTGATACAGGGCTGGATCCCACAGTCTTGAGATCATGACTTGAGCTGAAACCAAGATTGGATGCTCAAACCACTCAAGCAGCCCCATCACTGGATAAGAGCACAAGTCTGCAAAGGGGTCTTATGGAGAAGATGTGGAATTGGCTGTCCCCAGAGCAGTTTTTCCCCAGGGAATTCCAGAGCTCTAACCATGGAATTGAGCCAAAGGGCAAACTTTTTCCTTGACGCAGAACCAAATTAAAAGTATGTGTAAGCCAGCTGCCCATCACACCTGAAATAAAATCCAGAGACCCTACCACAGCCTACATGGCCCTAAAGGATCTGTTCCTTCCAGTCTCTCTGACCTCACTCCCACCATTTATCCCCTTGTTCGTTTCACCCTGGTCACCCTGGCCTTCCTGCTGTTCCTTGAGTATACCAAGCCTGCTCCTACCTCAGGGCATTTGCGCATGCTATTTCTACTGTCCAAATACTACTCCTCTCCCGGTTATTCATTGGCATCCCCCTCATTTTATTTAGCTCAAGTGATTTCTCAGCAGACTTCTCTGGCCACCAATCTGAAATGGTGTTTCCATCCTGACTGACTCCTTCATGCTGCTGCAGAATTCCTTACCTGCCCTGATATTTTTCAGTAGTTGGTTTATTTGCCTATGACCTGCCTCCTACTACAGACCAGAATGTAAAGACTCTGTCCCCTTTATCTAGTGATGTGCTGTATCATCCCCAATGCCTTAGACAGGGCCAAGCATAAGACATATGCTTCATGAGGCTTGGGGAACCCTAGCTACTCCAGAGTGGTAATGTTTCCATTGAATCTCCTGGTCTTTTCCTTCTACTTCTGCATTAACAGCCCAAATTCCCTCTGTTCAGGATTAAGGGAAGAAAAGTTACTCTGTTGTCTTCAGTTAAGCCTACTCTAGATAGAAAAGGAAGGAAAGAGAGGAGGGAAGGAGAAAGGAAAGGAGGGAGGATCGGGAGAGGGAGGGAGGGAGAGAGAGAAGGAAAGAGAGAAAGGTAGAAGCCCATTAAAGTTGAGGAAAATTAATGTGTGCCAGGCATCTCCCCCATGCTCCACACCCTGCATTTATATTTTGATAAACTCAATGAAACCCCACTTAAAGTGGAGGCCATGAATTTGCTGTGAGCACGAGGGACATAGAGCAGAGAGAATATGAAAAACACAAGGCCAAGAAAGCATCTTTCCTTACCAGCATAGGAACTCATCTGTGATACCCCGGTAGTTCTCATAGGTTTGGAAAGCAGAACGGTGGCATTTTGCTTGTAGTCACAGCTGCAAGTAACAGGGAACATTCTGCTGTGATACCATTTTGATTTATTCATGGAGCAAACCGAATTTATTCAAATATTTAACCCTCCAACAAATATTTATTACTTACCTGCTATGGGTCGGGCAATGCTGGTGTCTCTGTAGAACAGGAAGGCACACAGTGAGGCACACTGCAGTGAGAAAGAAAGAACTGAAACCAAAATTATAAGACTATAACTAGTCTGTTTTAGAGGGAAGTTTGGGAAGCTATGGGAGCAGAAACAAGGATCCATTCCAGACCTGAGCAAAGGGAAAGATGGATACCAGAGAAGGCCTTTTGGAAGACGTGACACTTGGCTGAGTCTCCAAAGAGGAAAGGAAGTGCGGAAGGGGGTAATGACATTTCCAGCAGGAGGAACAGCATGTGAGAAGACATGAGCCACTTCCTACTAGTGAAACACAGGCTTCCCAGTCCTGCCCTAAGATAGAGTAGGAGCACAGCAAGGTATGGGGTTCGAGACATCATCAGAGACTGTCTACGAAGGGCAGTGAATATCGTGCTAAGGGGTTTTGACTCCATTCTTGACAGTGATAAAGAGTCACTGAAAAGTTTTAAGGCAGGCAAGGCATTTAATTTTGATTATCTTGACTTTGCAAGGTGAGATCAAAGCAATTAACTCTACCCTTTGGGTCCTCAGGCTTGAATTTGGCCATCCACCTGCTTTGGGAGAATCACTCTCTCCCATCAGTGAACGCCGCAAGTGAATTCCTAATTAGCTAGCACTTGGTAATCACCATCTACAAGATGGTGGAAGATTTAAAGCTGGCACATCAGAAGGTTTAAAGTTGGCACAGCCAGAAATTCCTCCAGGCCAGCTGGTCAACCCACCCTGAGCATAGAAATGGGATTTCGAAATTCTGATTTCCCAGGCCCACTGACATTGTTCAGAGGGTAGATGCCAGTGCACAGCTGTAAGAAAAAGACAACAGCCTTTTCATAAAGAAATGCCAAGAAATGCAGTGTGGAACAACACAGCGGAAACACTGGGCTTTGGGGACAATAAGGCCACCAATGTGTCATTTGCTGTTGAAATGTAGAGTTTGCATTTATGTGAAACTTCTTAGTCCCCACCTCAGCTATTGTCCACTGTATTTTTGTTTGTAGCATTCCCTCTAATTTCATAATTATCCCTTCAATTTATCTCAATTCTATTCACTGAAGTTATACCTTTCACTTATCTGACTAGCATTTGTTTAGTGAGAAAGGGTGGGAGTAGGGGACGCCAATAGCACCCATGACAGAAACAGTCATAGTATGGCTCACTAAAGATAAACTGATACTCTTCCTTGACCTGCTTGTTAAAAAAAAAAAAAAGTAGAAGGATAGTCAAATGTTTTGGTGGAAACATCACCCTGATTATTACTATTTACTGAGCAACATGATGTTATGTGGAAATCATCTGTCAGCTGTAAGAATGGAGGGAGCAGGACGTGAGAGGTGTCATACAATAGTGTCAGTGGCATAAAAAAAAAACATTCTAGAGAGAAGAGATGGTTCTCCTCAGGAAGGGATAGTTCCCACTGCGCATCCTCTCCTGTCCTTTCTGCATCCATCTTTACTGCAAGAGCTTTCCTAAACCATCCCTGACCCACTCCTCCCCACCCCAGTTAGGTAACTCGCCTCACCTTCCCTGCAACAATGGTTCTTGACATTGTTTTCATGGGAAAAAATAAAAAAGGCTTTATGTCTGAATTAGAAAGACAGCTTAAAAAGCAGTTAGCTGAGAAGGAGAGATGGTGAATTAATCCACATAAAGAGGAAAATTGTCAGTGCCATCCAAGCTCCTCACAAGCAGTTTTGACAGCAGGAGAAAAGGAGAGGAAAGTGGGATGAGTCACAGGGGGCATGTGTGGATGATAGGATTAATCTCCCTACCCTTGAAGTGTGGCTTAGATTGGTTTTTGTCCTATATCTCTAAATGCATGAGGACTACTAGAATATTTGAAAAGGACACACTCTTGATTTTAGTTGTGCTTAAATCCCAAGATCAAGGAGACAACTGTTACATCAGTAGCAGTGCTTTTGGCCTCACAAGGGCCAGTGGGTTTAAGGATGGCTGACTTTCCCTTTCTTTCCCCAAAATGAGATGCATTGGGTCCTCTCTTTCTGATCAATATCACATTTGTGTGGTTAAGAACTGCTTCAGGTAAGCTTCAGGGCATAAATTTGCGTTATATGAGGAGCCCGTAGAGTGGAGTTCAAGATGAAGCATGGCCAACATTTTCTGTAAAGGGCCAGAGAGTAAATATTTTAGACTTTTCAGGCCATAAGTTTTCTGTCACAACTATTCAAGGACCCCTGTAGCACAAAAGCAGCCATCAACAATACATGAATTAACAAGCATGGCTGTTCCAATAAAACTTTATTTATACACCAAAATTTGAATTTCATTTGTATTTTCATATATTATGAAATATTCTTCTTTTTGGATTTTTGCCCCCAACCATTGAAAACTATAAAAAACTCTTGTTAACAGTTCATTACCAAAGTAGGCAACAGGCCAGACTTGGCCCTCGGATCATAGTTTGCAGACCCCTGTTCAGATCAAATAAGATTTGCTGGAGTGCAGGCTTTGTCAATGTGAAACACTAAGGAAGAACTTTTCCCAGAACTTGGAAAAGTCTGAATTAAATAGATTCTTGAAAATAAAGATTTTTTTCCCTCAGAAAGGATGTCTTCCATCCAGTCAAGCTAGGATTTTCAGGTTAGAAGTGTCCTTTAATGGACACATAGAGCTCTTTTGAAACTAGCAGCCAATGGGAGGCATAAATGGAGAAACAATTTGTTCTTTTAAATGAGCTCGAGGCAGTTCTTGCTCTGTTGTTTACAGGATCCCTTTCTAGAGAAAGTCCTTTATTCCTAGGTCACGAAAAGCCCACTTAAGCTCCGCCCTGGGTGAATTGTCACCGGGAAGGCATATTCAGACAGGTGTGTTATTGCTGTACTTTGTGTGTACAGGAGATGATTGAAGATGGCACCTTTGCTTTTAATTGAGCTTAATAAGCTCTGTTTGTCCAGGCCTCAGTCTTTCTCTCCAGTGAGGGACTGTTTTGCAAAGACTCCTCCCCTTCCTCAGTACAACCTTACTTGGACCGTGTTCATTTATCTCTGATCTTCCTAAAGTGGTTTTATGTAAACTGACTTGAGCCCCCGGAACTGACAAAAAACCCCAGCATAGAGACTATAAAACAGATCCTCTAGATGAGACTGAGGAAGCAAGATCCAATTTTCTCAAAATGCAGAAGACTGGAGCCCGATGTGGGACTCGATCCCAGGACACCGGGATCATGACCTGAGCCGAAGGCAGCTGCTTAACCAACTGAGCCACCCAGGCGTCCCTCTACAGACTTTTATATCAATGTTATTGCCTTCGCTTCTGGTGGGAGACAGGGCTGTGGTTACTTAGTCCCTGCACGTCTGCGAATACATTCTAAGTGATTTTAAGAAGTCAGTAAGCATAGCCCTTAGGGCTGTGAGCTCAAACAGATGCTGAGCTGTCCCCTTGCTCCTCATAGTCTTGGAAACGTCTACTCAGAAGAGAACAAATGAGCTCTGTCTCCAGATGTCCCCAGGCATATCTGACCTTCAGTATCCCTTCTCTCTGGGAAGTAGGTTCCTGAGTCCAGGCTCTGGCACTAACCAGCCAATGGGACAGCCCCACAACTTCTCTGTTGCTTGCTTCCCAGACTGTCAAAAGAAGGATTGAATCTGTGGCTCTGGACTGCTTTGGCTCTCACATTCTGGCACTTGACTTGAGTGTCCAAGGAGTGAGTATAGAGGTTTACAAGAGGCAGAAGCCAACTCGAGAGACGTCCTTATCCTCCATGCATCCTCTGCCATGCTGGTCTGCTGGCTAGGGAGAGCTCAGCGAAGGAGTGGATGCAGAAGGAGCGAGCCACAGAGGAGGAGAGACTGGAACCTTCTTTAGGTCTTACCAAGACTCTCTCCTGTCTTTCAGAATAAAGAAGATGAGGGAGAGATCACCAAAAGCCTGAGGAGACCAGAGACCACATACCGGCAGACGGGCCTAGCTCCTGGGCAAGAATACGAGATTTCTCTGCACATCGTGAAAAACAATACGCGGGGCCCAGGCCTGAAGAGGGTGACCACCACCCGTGAGTATCACCTTTAATAGCACGGACCCTGTGATAAAGCTGACCGTGCCCCACAGTGCCTTCTCTGGATAACATTTCCTCTTACAGAGCTTCTGCATCAACTAGGTTTTGCTATGTAAAGAACAAACTCCAAACTTAAGTGGTTTGAAACAATAGTTCTGCACATTGCTGATTTGGGGTTGGGCTCAGCTGGTCAGTTCTGTTTTGGAGTGGGCTCGCTTCTGCATCTGTGTGGCTGGGGGCTGGTTGGCCTCGGGTGGCCTCTGTAGGCCAACCTGGGCCTGGTCACATGGCAGCTTAGCCTTGAATCACTCCGTCAAAGCACATCTCAAGGCCAGTCCAGATGTAAGGAGCAGGAAACAGATCCATCCCTTGATGAAAGAGTGACATATCAAGAGTGACATATCAAGGCAGGCACAGGTACAGGAAGATCAGTAAGAGAGACCATTATAAATAACCTACCACCTCACCTAATCTGATACACCGATCTTGGGAAAGAGGTTGGGCAAATATTATTGTTATTATTTTTCAAGAGTAGAAACTAAGGCTTAGGGCTTCGAAATCAGTTTAACAAATGCCACCTGGTGAACACTTGGGGGCCACCACAGGGTCACAATTGTCAGTGAGGGTCAGTTTTATAACTCTCACCCCCTTTTCCACTGGCACTGATGAGGCGCTGGTCTACGTAGAATGTTCATCCCGTATCTCCAGTAGGAACATACATTAAATGTCACTCAATAATAAAGATGTCAGAACTTGGGGGAAGAATAGAATTTGGCACTACTAGATCCTTTGGTGAGGAGGAAAAAGAAAATCTGGATTTGGAGTTGTTTTACCAAGAAGTCAAATTTTGAACACCAATAAATAAATAAATAAAATTATTTTGCATCGCCATTTGGGAAAACCTCTCCATCTTCTTTGAGATAGCATCTGTGCCGACTGTTTAAGGGATTGATTCTTTTTGGCAGGAGGTTGTTGGAAAATTTAAACTTGTGGACTAATGACAAGAAAGAACATCTTGCATTTAAATATTTGCACATTTTGCCTCACTCAGAGCCGACTCCTAGATTGTCTCCTCTATAGACAAGTGTTTTCCATCATTTCTGACACCATCCCTCTGTGGTAGGTAGAGAGCAGGTATCGACAGGAAAAAATCATTAGATCACCAGAAAGGCGTAGAAAAGATCCAGCAAATGCTTACCTGCTGTAGAGAGGGCACACCGAAACTCCAAAACACATTTATCTGCTCCTTGCTTTTTAATTTACTTCTGGGGATTAGCTGCTTTATTCTTCTTGCGGGACAAACATCTGAACACCTAAATTCCCTAGTCTCACATAAATATCAGCACTGAGGGGCAGACATTTCCATGTTCATTTCACTGCTGGCTGAACTTTATCCAGGTTTAAAGGACCTCAAAGTTTGGGTGACAAAGCATTTTTGGCTCCTTCGCCCTGGTATCTGTATAAGGCTGTATTACAACCATTTCTGGCACCTGGATGCTTTTGAGAGACATTCACATTTAAAGGAGCAAGAGTATGGGCTTTGGACCCAAACAGACCTGAATGTGAATTCCAGCTTCGCAGCTCACATCACCTTGTGAAGTTCTACTTCTTGAAGCCTGTGACCTGCCATCAGGAACATGGGTTTATAGTGTCCTTGCAGGGTTGTCATGAGAGTTAAGACATACAAGACAGAGCACTGCGCTTGGCATGTAGTAAACTACAGCAGTACTAGGTTCCTCTGTTCAAGGATCCAAATCTGGGGGATGCGGGGGTGATCAGTGAGTTCGACTCAATCCCGACTTCTTACGAAAGGGCTGCTAAGGACAGGAACAGGTGTGGTCGGGGTGCTTGCTAACACCTGTAAGAACACGGGACAGGCAGCTTCACTGTTGAATTGTAACTTTGTTTTCATTGTGCATTCTATGGGTTCATTGTCTGTAGGCTGAGGCTGATGGATGAATGCTTAGAATTCAAAAGATAGACTCTGCAGGTTTCTCCTAGTCAGATTGGACTTATTCTTTCTCATTCCCTATATAACACTGAAATTCCTTTCATTGGAAAGGAACTTTCCTAATTGTTTCCTAAACCAGCGCTAAAAACACAAACGTAGCTCTTTTTAAATTGAAGAAACAAAGAAACATTGACTGGATGCCTTCATATCTTAATTTTAGGCATTTGCCAAATTCTCGGTGAGTTTTAATGTTTGCATTAAAATTGTTTATATAATTAGAAAAAAAGAATTCAGACATAAAGGACAAAATCTGATGCTATGTTGGGGATGAAAAGGAAGTCAAAGACCCACTCTCCAAATAAATGAATTTAGACCTTATCTAAGTTGAATAATACATAAACTGTAGAGAAATATGTTAAAGAACAGTGAAAAAAAGTGTATTAGGATTCTCTCTCTCTCTCTCTCTTTTTTTTTTTTTCTTGGATTCTCTTATTTATAATTGTTCTAAGACCACTTAGAATGTGATCTGCTCTCTTCGTGAGTAGCGTTCCCTCCGGTCCCTTTGTTGTCGGGCACATCCCTAGAACTTACCCATCTTACATAAACTGAACCTTTGTACTTGCTGGGGAGGGTGTATGTGTTCACCTGATTACAACAAGGGTCAAAGAGGACTCTCGTTAGGAGGTGCCATGTAAGTGGGGTTTTGAGGGATGACTAGGAGATTTTTCGAGGGGGAGGGGCGATCTCAGGAAGAGCAAATGCAGAGGCCAGGAGGGGAGAAACAGCATGCCGCACCTGCTGTCACAACACAACACTCGCACATGACAGCACAAGGCTGGGTGGGACAGGAGGAGGCTGAGGTGAAGGCACAAAGATGGTGAGGCTTGGGACAGCCATGGCTTTCTGCCTGAATTCTTTCCTCACAAGTAACTCTCCATACCCGGGCAAACCAGGGGTGGCCTCCCTTTTGAGCTCCATAATTCTGATCAGCCATTCAGGGAGTTTTGCTTATTTAAAAAGCCAGAGAGACTAAATCAATGATTATTTTGTTTTTTATTTTTTTTAATTAAATTTTATTTAAATTTTTAAAATTTAAATTCAATTAACGGCACTTGTAGTACATCATTAGTTTCAGATGTAAATCAATGTTTTTTTAACTGAAAAAGGCCCTAAGCTTGTTTCTTAACTCATGAGCATGGTAACAATAATAATAATAGGGAAACGACCATTTATCGTGTGACTGCCATGCTCCAGGTTCTGCGCTCGGTGCTTTGCAAACATTATCTCCTTCCTGTTCAAAAAAACAACAAGCCCTGCAACACAGTTGTCATTGGCCTATCTAGAGTTTGTCAAATGGGAAATGAAGACTCAGAAAGACAAAAGAAGGTCAGATGGTTAGTAGACACTGATCTGTCCATGCATGGAGATGGATGGCTGCAAACCCCTCTCTGCTCAGCCCATGGCCCCGGCCCCAGTCTCTGAAACCACTCTGCTGTCTGCCCGTCACAGGCTTGGACGCCCCCAGCCAGATCGAGGTGAAAGATGTCACGGACACCACAGCCCTGATCACTTGGTTCAAGCCCCTGGCCGAGATCGATGGCATTGAGCTCTCCTACGGGATCAAAGATGTGCCTGGCGACCGCACCACCATTGATCTCACCCAGGATGAGAACCAGTACTCCATCGGTAACCTGAAGCCGGACACCGAGTATGAGGTGTCCCTCATCTCCCGCAGAGGTGACATGTCCAGCAACCCGGCCAAGGAGACCTTCACAACAGGTAGTGGGCCTTCCCCGGTGAACAGCCAGGAAAGAAGGGTTGTGAGACTTCCATCCCACTCTGCTGGGGTTCCTTCCAGGCTCCTCTGACAGTAGAAATAGAAATAGACAGTAGAAAGGGAAATTTCATTCCTTAAAATGTTTATTTAAAAATATTGTAGCGATTGATCAACTTTTTCAAGTAAAAAAAAACTCTATCCAAATAACCTTCTAAAACACACACACACACACACACACACACACACACACACAAAAGCATACTGGGAAGGTGCTGGTTTGACAATCTCAGGTAAAAGAAGTTCTGATTAAAATAAAATTCATGTAAATATTTCCATAATAAAAGACAGTTTATGGAAAGCATGAATAACAAAGGTGCCTCTGGCATTCCTTTTTTTTAAAGATTTTATTATTTGAGAGAGAGAGCACAAGTGAGGGTAGGGGCAGAGGGAGAGGGAGAGAGAAAACCCAGAAGCCGACTCCCAGCTGAGCACGGAGCCGGACACGTGGTTTCATCCAGGCCCTTGAGATCATGATCCGAGCTGAAAACGGAGACTTACTGACTGAGCCAGCCAGGCACCCCTGTGGCATTTTCTTAGAAGTCCCAATGGATCCATCGATCATTGAGTCAATAAATATTTTTTCAGAGCTCAGAAACATATGAATTATTAGAAATACAGAGATGGGCACAGCAGACAAGTTCTTACACTCACAGACCTTATTCGTAAGTTTCTGTGTAGTTTTTTCTTTTTTTTTTTTTTAAGATTTTATTTATTTATTTGGCAGACAGAGATCACAAGTTAGGCAGAGAGGCAGGCAGAGAGAGAGGAAGGGAAGCAAGCTCCCTGCTGAGCAGAGAGCCCAATGCAGGGCTCGATCCCAGGACCCTGAGACCATGACCTGAGCCAAAGGCAAAGGCTTTAACCCACTGAGCCACCCAGGTGCCTCTCTGTGTAGTTTTTTTAAGCATAAAATCTGAGGAGCATGAAAATGACTAGAGTATCACACACATTAATAACGGGGAAAGGTAAACAAATAAGTAAAATAAAATAAGGGCAAAAGAGGTGCCTGAGATGCAGTATTTGTTAGATCTGTCCGTTGGGTATTGAGTTGAGGGGGTGTTGCCATTTTTTCTCCAGGCACAGGTGCGTTTCATGTCTCAGCTTGAATTTTCAGACTCCCGCTCTCCTAGTGCCTGGTGTTTTCAATGCAAATGTCTCTTCCTCTTCCAAACAGGCCTGGATGCTCCTAGGAATCTCCGTCGCGTCTCCCAGACGGACAACAGCATCACCCTGGAATGGAAGAACGGCAAGGCGGCCCCTGACAGTTACAGAATTAAGTATGCACCCATCTCGGGAGGTGACCACGCCGAGGTTGAAGTCCCACGGAGCCAGCAAGCCACCACCAAAGCCACGCTCATAGGTGAGCTCTGCCTCCCAGACCCAGCCCACACGCACACCAGGTTGGGAGGGGTGGGGCATGTCCCCATTTTGCAGCCCCCCACAGAGAGAAAGAAGTGCAAACCCAGCAGTTCTCTCACTTGGACTTCAGCGAGACAGTCTGTAGAACATACCAGACACTGAGAGATCATAGGCTCCAGTGACAGCTCAGGACTGTCTTCATGATCCTCTGAAAGTCTTCCCAGTTTGGGGCTAAATATCCACCTGCACATTCTCCCTTAGGTTTGAGGCCGGGAACTGAATATGGGATCGGAGTGTCTGCTGTGAAGGCTGACAAGGAGAGCGATCCAGCCACCATCAATGCGGCCACAGGTGAGACAGCCATTGGTCCCCACCACCTCTGGGCTGGCGCTGGCAGATGCACTGGGGCCCAGGAGGCAGAAAACCTATTTGGAAAGAAACAGTAGATGCACAGAGGAGAAAGCGGCCCCTAGAATCATCTAGCCCAGATGTCCAATTCAAAAGTAACGTAAGCACACCGCATCTTAATGATTCTAAAGGGGAATGAGGTTTTTTTTTTTTTTTTTATGAGAAATTGGAACCAGATTTTATAAGAAACCTGCAAACTTTTTTTTAAGTTCATAATCAGTTCTTTTTCTTTCTTCTTCTTCTTTTTTTTTTTTTTAAATAAACCACAGTCTGATCAAAACACATCTGGGAGGTTTTCTTTTAGGAAACACCTGACTTTTATAGTATACCCTTGTCCTACAGACAGTAAGTAGCAGGAACATAGTTCCAGACAGACTGTGCTCTTACTTTCATCCTGAAGTTCCAGGCTCTGGAAGAGGGTGATGAGGAAGGAGCTGTATGATTTGAAGCCATTGATTCTTTACTCAAGTTTTCTCCCCTCCCTGGAAAATTTGTTAAAAGAAAATTTTTCCCTCTACTTTTCCACCAGCCTCTTCCATCCTTCCCCCAGTCACTGTGGAGAAAAGGGGTCTGGTGTGCAAAGGGGATGAAGGTCATGCCTCATAGAGCTTCCCCATTATGGACTCAATGCTGACCACTTGCACAAACACACTTTTTTTTTGTAAGATTTTATTTATGTATTTGACAGAGAGAGAGATCACAAGTAGGCAGAGCAGCAGGGAGAGGGAGAAGCAGACTCCCCAGTGAGCAGGGAGCTCAATGCAGGCCTCTATCCCAGGACCTTGGGATCATGACCTGAGCGGAAGGTAGTTGCTTAACTGACTGAGCCACCCAGGTGCCCCACACACTCTTTTTTATCTTTTTCTTTGGAGGTAATTGTCAGTTCACATGCTGTTGTGAGAAATGACACAGAGAGATTCCCCCTAAACCCTTTGCCCACTTTCCTCCAATGGTTAACAACTGTGTAATCATTGAACAATATCACAACAAGGAAATTGACATTGACACAATCTATCAGCTTTATGTATATTTCACCGGGCAGTACATGCAGCTCATTTTTGTAGGTGGGTATACTTAGCCCTACACCGTTTTTTTTTTTTTGGTTTTTTTTTTTTTTTTTTTTTTAGATTTTATTTATTTATTTGACAGATAGAGATCACAAGTAGACAGAGAGGCAGGCAGAGAGAGAGAGGAGGAGGCAGGTTCCCTGCTGAGCAGAGAGCCCGTTGTGGGGCTCGATCCCAGGACACTGGGACTATGACCTGAGCCGAAGGCAGAGGCTTTAACCCACTGAGCCACCCAGGCGCCCCTAGCCCTACACCGTTTTATCCTGAGCAGCTTTTCTCATCCATCGGTATGGTTAAGACACAGAATAGTTCCATCACTAGGGTCGCTTTTGTCCCCTTTTTTTATAGCCACAGGCAACTCCTTCCCTCCCTCCCCCTCTCCCTATCCCTGGGCAATCCCCAGTCTTCATCTCTGTACTGTTGTTATTTCAAGAATGCTACATATAAGGAATCATACAGAGAATGCAACCTGCAGAGAGAGGCTTTTTCACTCCATGTAATTCTCTCAAGGTCCGAGGTCTGTTCAAATTGTTCCTTGTGTCAACAGTCAGTTCTTTTTAGATGCTTTTAACTGAGTAATATTTCATGGTATGGATATATACCACTATATCCTTTTTAATCTTCCAAAACGTGAAAACAGACCCAGACGAGGAAGTTGCCTGCAGCCATACAGCCCCTGTAGAGCAGAGCTGGGATGCTTAGCCCAAAGCAGCCCTGCCTCCCCGCCTGAGGCCTGGACATCTCTCTGCTTTCCTCCCAGACATGGACGCACCCAGGGACCTGCGCGTTTCTGAAACCACAGAGACCAACCTGACCCTGCTCTGGAGGAGGCCTTTAGCCAAGTTTGACCATTACCGCCTCAACTACAGCCTGCCCTCCGGCCAGCCGGTGGACGTGAAGCTTCCGAGAGACACCACGTCCTATGTCCTGAGAGGCCTGGAGCCCGGGAAGGAGTACAGCATCCTCCTCATCGCCGAGAAGGGCAGACATAAGAGCAAACCCGCACAAGTAAAGGCATCCACAGGTGAGGTCAGCCTCTGAGCTCTCTCCAGACCCTCTGCTGATTCTGAGGTTTGCAGACCCGGAAGTCAGGCTGTCTCCCCAGGGGAAAACCAGGTGGGAAAACACACAACTTTCTCTACATAGTGCTTTGAAGGAGCTACTTAAATCTCTTTACCTTTGTCAACTGATTCAGCGAAGTCTTCTTGCTGGGAAATCACTAGCATTTTCTAAGATATTTCTTCCTAGGAGAACTTAAAGCACCGGGGTTTGTGTTTGTCTTGGGATTTTTAAATTTTATTTTATTTTGTGCATTTTACAGAGTTTTTTAAACCATTTCTTATTTTTTTGTTCCCCTTCTTTAGCCTAACAATGAATTTACTTCTCATTTTATTTTTTTTTCAAGATGACCAAGGTGTTGGTAATAATTTTTTGGTTTTTTTCCACTTAATGTTTTTTATGTTTATTTACCATTATTATTTTTTTTTTTTTTTTAGTAATTTCTACACCTAACGTGGGGCTCAAACTTATGACCCCCAAATCAGGAGTCACGTGTTCTACCGACTGAGCCAGCCAAGCACCCATCCCACTAAATGTCTTTATTTCAGGTCTTCTGCTTCCTTCCAAGGTTACCTGAAAAGTTGCATCTGATCCTTGGAGGCTAGCACAGTGCCCTCCCCATTTTCTCTTTTCTCTTAGTCTCTAAGAGGCAAACTTCTTTTTTCCATGACAGCTAAATCCTGAAGTGTGGTGTTCCTTCTAGCCCAATATCCTGTTCCTGGTACCTGCTGCCATAGTTCCTCAGTGGCTAAGTTGAAAAAAATAATCAGAAAAAAAAATCCATTCTTCCAGTATGAAAAATATGTGCACGGAATTGTGGCCCCAAACTATTCAAGAGGTATGGGTGAAAAATGTTAATTCTTCAGGGCTTGACAAGGAAAGTCTTTAGTCTCAATTTAGTCTTTATTGAGAAAACCCACTCAATACATTGTAGTGTGCTGATATCTAAGGGGAAAGTGAGTCCTGTACTTAGCATTGTTATTTTCACTCATGTGCTCCTGCTCACTGTCTGTGGGGAAAATTAGACAGTGGGAATATTAGATTGAGCGCCATCAAGGAAAGGGGGTGATTGGGAGAATCAGGGTCAGCTGGAGAAAGTGTCACGGCAGAGATGTTAGTCCAACTCAATCTTGATAAGCAGAAAAGAAGTCGTAATGATGGGCAAATCTGGAAATGGCCTTGAAGAGTCTTCGTCATTTATGAGTACCTTCCCTTGCATATAACAGAGAACTCAAAAAACAGTCACTTCAGCAAAATGGAAGTTGGTTTCTCATAAGGTAAATCTGAAGCTAGGTGGTTCAGGTCTTGGGTAATAGTGCCAAGTTATCAGGGACTTGGTCTCCTTCTCTTTTTCTGTTCCACCATTCTTAGTCCTCGGCTCCATTCCCAAAGTCACTTCCATGTCACAATATGGCTGCCACAGTACAGCCTTCACATCTGTGTTCTAGGCAGCCTGAAGGAGGAAGAAACAAAACCAAGAAGGAGTACCTCCTAGAAGAGTCTTTCTGGAAACTTCACCATTGACTACTACTCATATTTCATGGGCTACTCCACGCTATAAGCAAGTCTAGGAAAAGTAGTCTTCTGGCTCAGCTTGTTGCTGCCCACATAAAATTATGGTTGTTTATAAGAGAGAGAGAAGGGATTATTGGTAGACAAAGAGCAGCCTCTTCACAGAGTCTCAAGTGAGCTCAAGTGGTCAATTCTGTTGACTTTGCACTGCTTCCCACCCATCTATGAGATGATCATCAAGGCATTCTGGAGGGACAGTTCAATCCTAGGTAAGGAGGGGCAACATAGAATCCAGAAAAAATAGTTCTCTGGTAGAGATTTGAGTGTTTCAACTTTATAATCATGAGCTTGTCAGAAGGTGTCAAGGGACAGCAAATGAACCTGAAAAACAAGAGAGAAGACATTTCTTTCTCTTTGTTCTTCCTACTTCCTCTCCTCCTCTTCCTTCTCTCTCTCTCTCTCTCTTCCCACTTTTCCTTGCATTTGACAAATGCTATAGCAAAGATTTTCTATCTCTACTTCATTTTACTCCATTTTACTCTCTGGCTGTAGGTAGGTTATCTCCTGTCTCCAGCGGAGAAGCCCCAGACCTCAGCAGCTCAGGAAGACAAAAGTTTTCAAGTGAACCACAGGCTGAGATTACTTTGTCTCCAACTAAAAGCCCAGTTTTGGCATCCCAAAGACTCAGTGGTTTCATTTCCTCCACCACACATCCTTAATATGGTTTCCAAAAAATCACGTTGTCTATTTAAAGACATCTTTCATTTCAGGGGAAAAAAAAATGTGCAGAGTCCCTTTTATTGGCTCTTCCCCCATGGTCTCCAGAATATTTTTCCGTAGGGCTTTCTCCATAGGACAGTTTTATTTCATTAAAAGTGAGGTGGACATCTCTTTCCTTCTCTCGAATTCTATCTTTTCAAGTCTTCTACGTTACTTGACCAGTAATGTTTACAGCTGAAATCTGTGCACTAAGTTCTAGGGATTCTAGATCAATTAGGATTAGGATAGATGTGTGCTGCTGAGGAACTTGCTGATACACAGCCCGACAACACAACACTCCATTTGCTAAAGCTGGGGGAACAGAGAGTTCAGCAGGAACATGGGATGATTTCTGGGCATCAGGAAAGGCTTGAGATGGGCGGAAACTCTTGCGCAGACACATAAAGGCAAACAGGACTGTGCTGAAGATTATGGAAATAAGTACAAATATAGGCTTGACCTCGTACCTATGAGAAGAAGAAAGAAACATATCACACGGGACCTCCTGAGCAAGTGTACTTATGGGATTTTGAGTCCCAAGATGTCACAGGCCCATAGGTTCAAACCTCAGAAGCAAGAGACTCCCCATTCTGCATTGCTAGATTCCTTTTTTTTTTAATTTCTTTTTTAAAAATATTTGTTTATTTATTTGAAGGAGAGGGCATGAGCAGGAGGGGCAGAGGGAGACAGAACAGGAGAGAGACTCTCAAGCAGACTCCATGCTGAGTGCAGAGCCTCTGATACAGGGCTGGATCCCACAGTCTTGAGATCATGACTTGAGCTGAAACCAAGATTGGATGCTCAAACCACTCAAGCAGCCCCATCACTGGATAAGAGCACAAGTCTGCAAAGGGGTCTTATGGAGAAGATGTGGAATTGGCTGTCCCCAGAGCAGTTTTTCCCCAGGGAATTCCAGAGCTCTAACCATGGAATTGAGCCAAAGGGCAAACTTTTTCCTTGACGCAGAACCAAATTAAAAGTATGTGTAAGCCAGCTGCCCATCACACCTGAAATAAAATCCAGAGACCCTACCACAGCCTACATGGCCCTAAAGGATCTGTTCCTTCCAGTCTCTCTGACCTCACTCCCACCATTTATCCCCTTGTTCGTTTCACCCTGGTCACCCTGGCCTTCCTGCTGTTCCTTGAGTATACCAAGCCTGCTCCTACCTCAGGGCATTTGCGCATGCTATTTCTACTGTCCAAATACTACTCCTCTCCCGGTTATTCATTGGCATCCCCCTCATTTTATTTAGCTCAAGTGATTTCTCAGCAGACTTCTCTGGCCACCAATCTGAAATGGTGTTTCCATCCTGACTGACTCCTTCATGCTGCTGCAGAATTCCTTACCTGCCCTGATATTTTTCAGTAGTTGGTTTATTTGCCTATGACCTGCCTCCTACTACAGACCAGAATGTAAAGACTCTGTCCCCTTTATCTAGTGATGTGCTGTATCATCCCCAATGCCTTAGACAGGGCCAAGCATAAGACATATGCTTCATGAGGCTTGGGGAACCCTAGCTACTCCAGAGTGGTAATGTTTCCATTGAATCTCCTGGTCTTTTCCTTCTACTTCTGCATTAACAGCCCAAATTCCCTCTGTTCAGGATTAAGGGAAGAAAAGTTACTCTGTTGTCTTCAGTTAAGCCTACTCTAGATAGAAAAGGAAGGAAAGAGAGGAGGGAAGGAGAAAGGAAAGGAGGGAGGATCGGGAGAGGGAGGGAGGGAGAGAGAGAAGGAAAGAGAGAAAGGTAGAAGCCCATTAAAGTTGAGGAAAATTAATGTGTGCCAGGCATCTCCCCCATGCTCCACACCCTGCATTTATATTTTGATAAACTCAATGAAACCCCACTTAAAGTGGAGGCCATGAATTTGCTGTGAGCACGAGGGACATAGAGCAGAGAGAATATGAAAAACACAAGGCCAAGAAAGCATCTTTCCTTACCAGCATAGGAACTCATCTGTGATACCCCGGTAGTTCTCATAGGTTTGGAAAGCAGAACGGTGGCATTTTGCTTGTAGTCACAGCTGCAAGTAACAGGGAACATTCTGCTGTGATACCATTTTGATTTATTCATGGAGCAAACCGAATTTATTCAAATATTTAACCCTCCAACAAATATTTATTACTTACCTGCTATGGGTCGGGCAATGCTGGTGTCTCTGTAGAACAGGAAGGCACACAGTGAGGCACACTGCAGTGAGAAAGAAAGAACTGAAACCAAAATTATAAGACTATAACTAGTCTGTTTTAGAGGGAAGTTTGGGAAGCTATGGGAGCAGAAACAAGGATCCATTCCAGACCTGAGCAAAGGGAAAGATGGATACCAGAGAAGGCCTTTTGGAAGACGTGACACTTGGCTGAGTCTCCAAAGAGGAAAGGAAGTGCGGAAGGGGGTAATGACATTTCCAGCAGGAGGAACAGCATGTGAGAAGACATGAGCCACTTCCTACTAGTGAAACACAGGCTTCCCAGTCCTGCCCTAAGATAGAGTAGGAGCACAGCAAGGTATGGGGTTCGAGACATCATCAGAGACTGTCTACGAAGGGCAGTGAATATCGTGCTAAGGGGTTTTGACTCCATTCTTGACAGTGATAAAGAGTCACTGAAAAGTTTTAAGGCAGGCAAGGCATTTAATTTTGATTATCTTGACTTTGCAAGGTGAGATCAAAGCAATTAACTCTACCCTTTGGGTCCTCAGGCTTGAATTTGGCCATCCACCTGCTTTGGGAGAATCACTCTCTCCCATCAGTGAACGCCGCAAGTGAATTCCTAATTAGCTAGCACTTGGTAATCACCATCTACAAGATGGTGGAAGATTTAAAGCTGGCACATCAGAAGGTTTAAAGTTGGCACAGCCAGAAATTCCTCCAGGCCAGCTGGTCAACCCACCCTGAGCATAGAAATGGGATTTCGAAATTCTGATTTCCCAGGCCCACTGACATTGTTCAGAGGGTAGATGCCAGTGCACAGCTGTAAGAAAAAGACAACAGCCTTTTCATAAAGAAATGCCAAGAAATGCAGTGTGGAACAACACAGCGGAAACACTGGGCTTTGGGGACAATAAGGCCACCAATGTGTCATTTGCTGTTGAAATGTAGAGTTTGCATTTATGTGAAACTTCTTAGTCCCCACCTCAGCTATTGTCCACTGTATTTTTGTTTGTAGCATTCCCTCTAATTTCATAATTATCCCTTCAATTTATCTCAATTCTATTCACTGAAGTTATACCTTTCACTTATCTGACTAGCATTTGTTTAGTGAGAAAGGGTGGGAGTAGGGGACGCCAATAGCACCCATGACAGAAACAGTCATAGTATGGCTCACTAAAGATAAACTGATACTCTTCCTTGACCTGCTTGTTAAAAAAAAAAAAAAGTAGAAGGATAGTCAAATGTTTTGGTGGAAACATCACCCTGATTATTACTATTTACTGAGCAACATGATGTTATGTGGAAATCATCTGTCAGCTGTAAGAATGGAGGGAGCAGGACGTGAGAGGTGTCATACAATAGTGTCAGTGGCATAAAAAAAAAACATTCTAGAGAGAAGAGATGGTTCTCCTCAGGAAGGGATAGTTCCCACTGCGCATCCTCTCCTGTCCTTTCTGCATCCATCTTTACTGCAAGAGCTTTCCTAAACCATCCCTGACCCACTCCTCCCCACCCCAGTTAGGTAACTCGCCTCACCTTCCCTGCAACAATGGTTCTTGACATTGTTTTCATGGGAAAAAATAAAAAAGGCTTTATGTCTGAATTAGAAAGACAGCTTAAAAAGCAGTTAGCTGAGAAGGAGAGATGGTGAATTAATCCACATAAAGAGGAAAATTGTCAGTGCCATCCAAGCTCCTCACAAGCAGTTTTGACAGCAGGAGAAAAGGAGAGGAAAGTGGGATGAGTCACAGGGGGCATGTGTGGATGATAGGATTAATCTCCCTACCCTTGAAGTGTGGCTTAGATTGGTTTTTGTCCTATATCTCTAAATGCATGAGGACTACTAGAATATTTGAAAAGGACACACTCTTGATTTTAGTTGTGCTTAAATCCCAAGATCAAGGAGACAACTGTTACATCAGTAGCAGTGCTTTTGGCCTCACAAGGGCCAGTGGGTTTAAGGATGGCTGACTTTCCCTTTCTTTCCCCAAAATGAGATGCATTGGGTCCTCTCTTTCTGATCAATATCACATTTGTGTGGTTAAGAACTGCTTCAGGTAAGCTTCAGGGCATAAATTTGCGTTATATGAGGAGCCCGTAGAGTGGAGTTCAAGATGAAGCATGGCCAACATTTTCTGTAAAGGGCCAGAGAGTAAATATTTTAGACTTTTCAGGCCATAAGTTTTCTGTCACAACTATTCAAGGACCCCTGTAGCACAAAAGCAGCCATCAACAATACATGAATTAACAAGCATGGCTGTTCCAATAAAACTTTATTTATACACCAAAATTTGAATTTCATTTGTATTTTCATATATTATGAAATATTCTTCTTTTTGGATTTTTGCCCCCAACCATTGAAAACTATAAAAAACTCTTGTTAACAGTTCATTACCAAAGTAGGCAACAGGCCAGACTTGGCCCTCGGATCATAGTTTGCAGACCCCTGTTCAGATCAAATAAGATTTGCTGGAGTGCAGGCTTTGTCAATGTGAAACACTAAGGAAGAACTTTTCCCAGAACTTGGAAAAGTCTGAATTAAATAGATTCTTGAAAATAAAGATTTTTTTCCCTCAGAAAGGATGTCTTCCATCCAGTCAAGCTAGGATTTTCAGGTTAGAAGTGTCCTTTAATGGACACATAGAGCTCTTTTGAAACTAGCAGCCAATGGGAGGCATAAATGGAGAAACAATTTGTTCTTTTAAATGAGCTCGAGGCAGTTCTTGCTCTGTTGTTTACAGGATCCCTTTCTAGAGAAAGTCCTTTATTCCTAGGTCACGAAAAGCCCACTTAAGCTCCGCCCTGGGTGAATTGTCACCGGGAAGGCATATTCAGACAGGTGTGTTATTGCTGTACTTTGTGTGTACAGGAGATGATTGAAGATGGCACCTTTGCTTTTAATTGAGCTTAATAAGCTCTGTTTGTCCAGGCCTCAGTCTTTCTCTCCAGTGAGGGACTGTTTTGCAAAGACTCCTCCCCTTCCTCAGTACAACCTTACTTGGACCGTGTTCATTTATCTCTGATCTTCCTAAAGTGGTTTTATGTAAACTGACTTGAGCCCCCGGAACTGACAAAAAACCCCAGCATAGAGACTATAAAACAGATCCTCTAGATGAGACTGAGGAAGCAAGATCCAATTTTCTCAAAATGCAGAAGACTGAGCATCCTGGGAATGCCTGGAGGCTGTTCCTTATGAGCAGCTTAGACCCAGCATCCTGGGAATGCCTGGAGGCTGTTCCTTATGAGCAGCTTAGACCCAGCATTCTGGGAATGCCTGGAGGCTGTTCCTTGTGGGCTCATCCTTACGATGACAGACACTTTCCATGATGGAAACCAAAGCCTAGAACACTACAAACATGGATGTGTAGAGTTTTCTAGATCCACAGGACGCTGGTCAGGAGGAAAATGCCATTTCCGAAAGACACAGGCAAAGAGGTAACAGGGAAAAATAAGTATTATACTGAGTTTTCTGTTGATGTTTTGATGGTGGCCATAGTGCTGGGGTTTACATTGAGAGAAACATGGCGATCGGCCCCACCCCAGCCCCCACGGCAGGCCTTTTCAGCGTTGGCAATGACTTTGCCATTTCTGGGTTCCCAGAAGGAAAGGAATTTGAGGAAGGGTTTAACTGACCCATCTCTGTCATTATTCAGGCCATGCCCCCGAACTGGAAAACCTCACCGTGACTGAGGTTGGCTGGGATGGCCTCCAACTCAACTGGACCACAACTGACCAGGCCTATGAGCACTTTGTCATTCAGGTGCAGGAGGCCAACGGGGTGGAGGCAGCTCAGAACCTCACAGTGCCCGGCAGCCTGCGGGCTGTGGACGTCCCGGGCCTCAAGGCCGCCACCCTGTATAGAGTCACCATCTATGGGGTGATCAAGGGCTACAGGACACCAGTGCTCTCTGCCGAGGCCTCCACAGGTACCTCTCTCTCATGCTTCCATTTCTAGCTCCTGCTGTCCCTAACAGGAAACCACCCACGGCTCATCAGACACGACTCACTTCTGAATGGACTTGGTCTGCCCCAGGTCATAGTGCTGTGGTGTCTCATAAAGGGGAGCCGTCAGGCTGTACGACTCCGGGGGCACCTTTGACAGCGCACCCCATGTGAACAACACCCTGTGGGGTTGTGCAGAGACCTGCCTGGGGACGATACCCACAGCCCCAGCGGCAGGGTCGTGAGCTTCATGGACTCCCTCCCAGGAAGGGATGTGAAGACATTATATTTAAGAGAAAAAAAAAAATCAGAACATTAATCTCCCTGTGCACTGAGGGTTGGGGCAACTCTTTAATGAAATAAGATATTTCATTAAATATAAATATAATAATATATATAATATATTTATAATTATAATAATTATAATATAATTATAATTATATTTTTATAAATTATATATATTTATATATATAATTTATATATTATAAATATATATTTTATAAATTATAAATATAAATTATAATTATAAATATAATTATAATATAATTATAATAATTATAATAATTATAAATAATACAAATATTTTTCTAGCCCTCATGCTCTTTGCTCGCTTTCTCAAATTCAGGAAGTTGCACGATGCATGTTTGTCTAGAGAAAGTCCTGTATTTTTCAGTAATATGAAGTCTACTCAGGTGTTCAAGGTTCCCTGGATCTTGCTGTATGATTTGATCATGAAACTCGTTCTTTGTCCTTCTGCAGGGGAAACTCCCGGTCTGGGAGAGGTTGCTGTGTCCAAGGTGCGCTGGGATGCCCTCAGGCTCAACTGGACTGCTCCGGAAGGAGCCTATGAACAGTTTTTCATTCAGGTGCAGGAGACCGATGCGGTCGAGGCGGCCCAGAACCTCACAGTCCCGGGAGGACTGAGGTCCGTGGACCTGCCTGGGCTCAAAGCAGCCACTCACTATAGTGTCACCATCCGTGGGGTCACGCGGGACTTCAGCACCACTCCTCTCTCTGTTGAAGTCTTGACAGGTATTCTAGACCAGTCCGTTAATCTGCTTCCTCCCCTTGTCTCTGCTCAGGGGGCATCCGAGCTCTTCCTGCTGTAAGCTGGGCTCAGCCACCCCCCCCCCCAGGGGAACACCGGTGAATCATTCCCACTTCCCTCCAAATGTCCTAGCCCTTATTTGGACATGTCCTGGTCCAGCATGGTAGCCAATTCCATGGAAAATTCCACCTACTCTTCCCTTACAAAAGTGAGAGGTGGCTTTTCTTTCAAAACAAGTTTCAATCATAATAGCTAAGGAGTTGGAAAGCACACTTTGCAAGTGGAAAAGAAAAAAAAACTGGTGTGAGCTCATTTTAAGAACACACTAAAAGATTCCCTAAAGCCCCATTTATATGTTAAGCATGGAAGTTATGAACAATTCCTAGAACTGTCTTTCATTCCCGGAGATTGAAGAGAAAAACCCTGGCTTTAGTGCCCACAGTTAGAGCATGCTCCATACCTGCCGTAAATCATGCATCTGTAATCAACACTCACCAGACGACTCCGCCCAGCCTCGGCCCGACGAGGGTCATCTTACCCGAATCCTCGCATGCAGTTCCTTTTTTTAGTAACTCGGCAACTCTGTGTCCTCATGCAGAAGAGGTTCCAGATCTGGGAAACCTCACAGTGACCAAGGTCGGCTGGCATGGCCTCAGTCTGGACTGGACGGCCCCCGATGGGATCTATGAGCAGTTTATCATTGAGATCCAGGAGGCTGACCGGGCCAAGGAAGCTCACAGTCTCATGGTTCCCGGGAACCTGCGCTCCGTGGAAATCCCGGGCCTCAGGGCTGGGACTCCTTACACAATCACCCTGCAAGGCGAGGTCAGAGGCCGCAGCACTCCACCTCTTGTTGTGGAGGCCATCACAGGTATAGGACCCTCCTCCCACACCAGAGACTTGACTGAGCCAACCTCCCTTTGGGATAGAGAACATTCCCCAAGCGTCATAGTTTCATCTCCATGCTCCTGACGGGCAATGCGAATGCAAGTTCTAACTTAGGAAGGTCTGGGTTGGAAGTCTGCTTTCCTGGCTGAATGCTCTTGGGTCTGTCATTTGACATATCTGAGCCTTCTTTCCTCGCCTTCAGTTCAGAGATATTACCCCACCTCAAAACGTTGTCCTGAGCAGTGAATGAAACCATGACCGAAAGTGCTTAGTTAAGCTCCCATCCTGTAGGAAATACTGAACAGCAAATAGGTTAATACATCAGGCAGCAACGTATCATAATGAAAATAGCAGAAACAGTAGGGCTGTGGCACAAGAATAAGGTCAAAAGTTTCTAGAGAAATCTTATCATGAGTAGCCTCACAGTCACTGATTGCCGTCCAACGGGTAGTCATGTGTCCATGGGATAACCTTTGAAATGATCTGGCCATCTTCAGCTGAAACTGTCCGAGTCTCTCACTCTCTCCTTAACAGACACTCAGGGCAGCCCGCACATTTCCAAAAGAGAGCAGCAGTCACATTTGACTCCAGTGTTTTTCATTCAGTGTGGAGAGGAAAAACAATTTATCTCAATTTGTCCCCTGGAAATATGCTGTTGCATCTGTTATAGGAAAATTCTGTGCTGTTTGTGAGGTTTTTAGAAACAGCCTGAAAGGGGGCAAATGAGCCAAATTTTTGGTGGGCTTTTATGCTGGGCCCTCAGCCCATGCCCTTTGCTATACGTCCTGTGTTTTTTTTTGTTTGTTTGTTTTTTTCTAATTTATTTGACAGAGAGAGATCACAAGTAGGCAGAGAGGCAGACAGAGAGAGGGAAGCAGGCTCCCTGCTGAGCAGACAGCCCGATGTGGGGCTTGATCCCAGGACCCTGAGATCATGACCTGAGCCAAAGGCAGAGGCTTTAACCCACTGAGCCACCCAGGTGCCCCCGTCCTGTGTTTTGATAATACCACCCATATAACCTCATTCAAATAATTTGTTCTTCTTGCTCACATATACCAAATAAATTTGGTCCTCGCGAGAAGGATTCCAAAAATGAGAAAGGTGATGTCGCAATCCACCAAAGCTGGCCAGGTTATATGGTCCTGTGCTGCTTGAAATATCTTCAGACCAAAGGAGCAAAAGGGGCTTTTGAGGCCCGTGTGGTCTGGATACGGGATGCTAGCGGTCTCTATCTGTAGTATGTAAACTTTTGTTTTGAGCAACAGAACTCCTTTTGCACATGAAATCTCACCAGGAACCCCACTCCACAACAGATAAATGGATAGCTCTTCTCAGTGAGCGAGGGAGGCAGAGGGCACTTCCTACACGGATAGCCCCCAGAAGCATCACGGTCATGTGGTACCACTTGAATCAGCCCCTCTAACAGGCTGAGTGTGCTCAGACTCACCACTGAGTCCTGAAATATCTAAGAATAAGTACTTCAGGGGCACCTTTTGTGGCTGAAATTCCTACAGATAATTCCTTTTCTAACTTCGAATCCATGGCCCCTTCAGCCTTTAAAAGGAGAAGAGCCTGGGGTTGCATTTTATCCTCAGAGGTGTTCCCTTCGGCAGTGGGCTTTGCCATGTTCAGAATCCAGACTTCCTAAATCTGCAATGAGAACTACATTAACTGTCCTTCCTACGTGGTGGAAAGATAGATAGTGGGCCCTGCTCTGCACCATTTACCAAGCAAAACATAATCACTTTTAATTAAAAGTGGGCCCTCATTTCGCACAAATGGCTTTGCTTCATGGTGCAGACATTCCTCATCCAGGCACAAAGTACTCACGGAAGGTGGGAGGGAAAGAACTGAGCCAAGATTCCAGCACAGAACATTTGATCCCTGAAAGCCAAGTAAAGTCCAGGGATAAAACAGCAGACTTGTCCAGACCGAGACAGCGTACACTCTATAAAGCCAGTCCGATAGCAGGTGGCCAGAAATTGGACAGTCTCTCCAACGTGAAGTCATGAAACGAGGCAGACAGTTGTTTCCAGTACCGCTGAGAAGCTCCAAGGGGAAACATCTGAACAGTGATGTGTTTGTTGTGCTGCCGCTTATGGGGCACTCACTGTGGGTCAGGTATGACCCTCAGGGGGGTTGTAAATGGTCTTTAAGCATCACACAGTCCAATGACAGGGCACTGTCCTCTCCCTCTATAGATGAAGAGAGTGAGACTCAGGGACGAGCTGCGTGATAGGTCCAAGACTCGCCGGTGGTTAAATACCATTGTTGGAGTTCCAACCAAGGCCCAGCCGCCTGCAAAGCCTTCACTTTTAACCATCCCTGCCCTCCTTACCCTGACCCGCAGTCCCACTTTGCCAGCTGCCCTGTGGGTTCTGGCCCTGCATGCCGAGAGCCCTCCCAGGTGGGTTGTTCAGTGGTCCGCTCTCTCAGTGCTCTCTCAGTGAGCCGTGCGGGTCTTCCCCTTTCTGGCCATTTGCAACTCCTAAAGAAAGCTGTGGCCAGGTTACGGGTATTCAAGCTGGAAATAAATGCCCAGAGACCAAGAAGGACCACACATGCCCAGGAATACTCTCCCACCTCTTTCTGTCTTGCGTAGAGCTGGGCTGTGGGACATTTTGGTTTCTTCCTTTTGTGCTTCGCGGAACTGACCGGTACCTCTCTGTCCTTCTTCAGAGGAGCTCCCCCAGCTTGGGGACTTAGCCGTGACCAAGGTTGGCTGGGATGGCCTCCAACTCAACTGGACCACAACCGACCAGGCCTATGAGCACTTTGTCATTCAGGTGCAGGAGGCCAACGGTGTGGAAGCAGCTCAGAACCTCACGGTGCCCGGCAGCCTGCGGGCTGTGGACGTCCCGGGCCTCAAGGCCGCCACCTCATATCGAGTCACCATCTATGGGGTGATCAGGGGCTATAGGACACCGGTGCTCTCTGCCGAGGCCTCCACAGGTACCTTCCTTCCCACTGCCGATGCCCCTCCCCAAGGCGCCTGCTTCTTCTCCAAGAGACTCTGCGGAAATCAGCTTCTCTCCCTGAGTCCTTCCTTCTGCCTCTTAACAGCTGCTCATGCATGCTGAGCGACAGCCCTGGGAGCTGTGCCTCGGTCTACAAGCCCCGGCCATTTCGAGAATGAATGATAGAGCCATTGCCTTTTCTGACCTCCAGCCTCTAGCCTCTCCCAGCCTTTACCTAGTCCTACCACTCCCTCTCTTTCCAAATGATGGCATTCTGTTTCAGGAGACAGCCTGATGGTTTTAATTCTCTTCTCCAGGGCTGGAATAGAACTAAAAGCCGTCCCCTCCCCTCGCTGTGTGTGAGTTCTGGTAGAGCACAGATTATTTACTTTAGAGAGTCCTTTTGCTAGTTGGAAACCAGTACTTTACGATCCCAGATCCCTCATGGGTATGGGTTCTGTGGTTCTTGCATTTAAAAGAAATGTTTTAATTTAAATGTTTCTTTAAAATGCACTGAGTATAATAAGAGAACTGAATTAACCTCCTCCGGGCACTTCTCTCAGATACTGAGTCATTGTTAAGACACCAAATTAGCAAATAGCACGACCAAAATGGGAAGGAGAAAAAAAAAATCACACAATTATGACTAGAGACAGTACCAAAGAAAAAGTCATTCATTAGGAGAAGTCCACACAGCAGCATTCAAAGCAAGGAATGTCCCAGGCTATGAATGTCAAAGATCTGATGCCCTTTTTGCTCTTTTAATCAAGAGGTGCTCCCTGGAGTGTTGGCCTCCGCGGGGCACAACCCAAGGGCCAACCCAGGAGGGTGCGTTAAATTCTACTCATCACTCTGCTGCAACTGGCAAGGTGGCAAGGCATTCAGTGCCCCCCAGGAGCCTGCCACAGTGAGCAGCCTTCCCAAGCACTGTTTACCTTTGCTCCCCTTCCTCCATGCCTCCACTGGGTAGAAGCTCAGCAGAGGCCATTGTGTTTGGTTCTGCAAGTGCTTGCCCCATTTTTAGATAGTTACTGCAACTAAACTTCCGTGCAAACCCATACAATCTCCCTGATTCTAGCAAAAGCATCACTCCGCATTTTAGCCTTAATCATGTCAATAATCCTTGCTGAGACAAACGTAATACAGACAGCCACTGTGTGAATGATGACCTTGAAACGCCCAGGAATTGCAACTGAGGCTACCCAGGATGGACCCAGGGTCCTTTGATCTGACATAGGGATCATAAATCATCCCTCCCCAGAAAGCAAGAGAAATCACTTGCCATTTCTGATCTTTCCTGCAGACCTTGTGGTTTGGGTGCCCTTAGTACTTTTATGTGTGTGGGGTTTTTTTTTCCCCTTTTTAATGATATCAACAGTCTTGTTTCTGATGAACTGGTAGGAGGGCAGAAGGGCCGTAATTCCATCCGATCTGTGTCTCACCACATCTGATGGGATGGAAAGGCCTTCTCCTTCCCTGCTAGAGAAGCAATATCAGCTCTTACCACCTTGCTTCTGCCTGCCCTCTGCCTAGTTTATTCCTGCTGCATGACAAAGTGTTGGTGGGGCAGTCTCCCAGACAAAATGCTATTTCTTGGCCGAACAGGGCGGCCTGAATCCCTTGCCTCTGCTCAGCTCTCCTGGTTGGCAATGCAGTAGTAGCTTTCTTGGCTCACGCAGAAGCAGTTAAGAGAGGACGAGCTTTTCCAACAGAATATGAAAACAGCCAGCCCTCATCAGGGGTATATACAGAGACAATACCAAGAACCACGCTGACGAGTTGCCGGTTCCCTTTAAGTCACAAAAGCAGAAGCCTCCAGGTACCACCTTGGGAGGGTAACAGCATCAGAATTACTCAGTCTTCATTTAACTAGATGGGAGTTCCTTCAAAGCAAAAAACACCCCCAGGAGGGTGCCAAGCAACTTTTGGTCTCCTGAGTGCAATTCAAGAGACTGAGAGCTGCCAGCACGCCTATCTTTTGAGCGATGGCCAGCATCCCCGCCGTGGGGCTCCCCGAAACATCTGAGCTTAGCTCCGCAGTTCCCGCTGACATCATCTAGATGGCTTCTCCCACTCAGGATCTCAGCCAGCCCGATCGCGTAAGGCAGCTCCAGAGCAGGAAAATCTAACTGCCCAACCTTCCTCTTGGTCTTCCCTTGTTAACAAATCCCCTCTGTCGCTCCCGTCGGCTCCGCCAGGTAACACCTGCCGCCTCTCAACTGTAACCTTGAACTAGCAGATCCTTCTGCCCAGCCGTGGTTCTATTAACAACCTCAGTCTTAAAACACAAGCTTGATCATTAACCCCCAATTTTTTTTTCTTCTCTCCTGCCCCCTTTTTCAGCCATAGGACCTGAAATTGGAAACCTAACTGTTTCTGACATAACTCCTGAGAGCTTCAATCTCTCCTGGACAGCCACCGATGGGGCCTTCGAGACCTTTACCATTGAAATTGTTGATTCCAATAGGTTCTTGGAGACGATGAGATACAATATCTCTGGGGCTGAACGAACCACCCACATCTCAGGGCTACCCCCTAATAATCACTTTGTTATCTACCTCTCGGGACTCGCTCCCAGCGCCCGGACCCAGATCGTCACCTCGGCCACCACAGGTACATCCGCTCTCTCCCATGTCTGACTCCTTCTCTCTAGGTCTCTGGAGTCTTCTCCGCAAGGGGAAGCCGCTCCTTCTCACCTGCTGAGGCCATAGCTCATGAACTTCTCCAGGAGGCAGGGCTGGAGCTCTGCTTAACCTAACTCTCTTCCCACAGCGGTCCCAATGGTAAATTTCCGTGAAGTCCCCTGCCTGATCTATTACTGACCAGGACACGTGCAGCCTTAAACATAGTCTGATCCAGATTGTCGAATGGAATCTGGAGAAAAGCATTCTGCCCTTCCATACCTAAAAAACCAGAGTTGTCCTTGATTTGGAAAGACATCTGCATCAATCAAAGAGGTCTTAAAAATTACATTTTGTGTTATCCTAGTTGACCTCCTAATACCCAAGTATCCCAATGATTTAATGAAACTGGTGCTATTTGTTTTGTTTCAACTGGGGAAATGTCCAAAAGAAAAAAAAAAGAGCAGGTTACTAATCAGATGGGGGCACAAGGAAGCTGTGCCATCCAGAATGCCCCAATTCTATCACCAGCTCTAGGAACAAAGACCTGAGCATGCTGTCTTGCCCCCAGAGAGTGAATGCTTGATTTCAAAAATCGAAGTAGTCATGTTTCAATAAGGAACTTGGTCAACCAAAGCATAAGTTGCTCTTACTTAAATTTGTACTGTCTGTGGTAGACATACTATGTGAGATATTCTCTGGGATGCAGCAAAAGGGCATGCTCTATCTGAATTTAGACAGGAGAAGCTTATCCATTCAAAATAGCATTCTTAGCCCATTTGGGGCAGTGAATCAGTAAATCAGAAAAGAGTTCACATCATAGCATCAAAATCGTCTATCACAGAAGTTACCCATGGCTGAAGGAGGGTCTATCCTCATTTTACGTGAGACTACAAATTGTCACCAGGGTGGTGGAGAGGTTGTCCCGGCCAGATTCAAGTACACTGAGACCTAGGGAAGAAAACCACCCAACCCCACCTCTTCTTTTCCCATGGCACAAACTGGGTTTCAACAAAGGACCTGTGTCTTTATCCAAGGGTGAGGTCTAAAACTTCATGGATTTAGTCTTATGTGTTTTGGTTTTTGACTCTGTAACCGTGTTTTAAACTGACACGCTTTCATATCTCTTTGTTTTCTGCTTACTTTAGTAGCCGAACCTCTCCTTAGCCACCTCACTATCTCAAATGTGACCTGGGCCAGTGTATCTCTGTCGTGGAAAGCCCAGGAGACTACCTTTGATAGCTTTCTTATAGAAATTAGGAATTCTGACCCCCGCCAGGAAACAGTGGTACACTCTCTGCCCGCAGTGTCTCGTAGCTCTGTCATCGCCAACCTCAATGCTGCTTCTAATTACACTGCCCACCTTCATGGGCTGATTGGCGGGCACCGTGTTCAGACTCTGACGGCCCAGGCAACCACAGGTACTTGCCACAATCGCTTCGTCTCTCTCCGTTGAACTTCCTCTGAGGGTGTAAAAAAAAAAAAAAAAATCACTCATTACCCATTTTTCATCCTCCTCATTCCTCCAGATCATTCTCAGATTTGATAGGGCCACCCAAATCAGAGCTTCAAAACCTAAAAAAAAGGAAGAAAGAAAGAAAGAAAAGAAAAGAAAAAAAAAGAAAAGCCCTCACCCCAAATTAAGGAACTTTGGCATCACCCTCTTTTTCCTAAATAGGCACTCACATCTGGAGTTGCTCTGTGTGTTTTATAGAATTAACCTGACTTGCCTTGGTTAAATTTCTAAATCATCCTTCCATTTGATCTTGAATAATCGTTTCTAGTTTCATCCACTTTATCATCTGCCTGTGGTCTAATCAAAGTTTACCTCTGTCGTATTCAAAGGGGTGCGTGCATGCCAGTTTTGGTCCCCTGATCAGAATGTTCTACAACCTCTTTCTCTCCCCCAAGATTCTGAAAAGTGGTGCCAGGAGCATGCAGAGAAAAGAGCCTAACGCACGTGAGAGGAATCAGTGGTCCCATCGTGTTCTTGAGAATTCTGTTTGCTTGCCTTCCCTACAAACAGACTATTCCCTTTTGACATTTACCCTATGAAGCATGCTTTGTCATTTACTGACAACTGTCACAAATTGTCAGTTTTCTTTCATCTGTCATCGTGTCCAGATCTTGGTGCATGTGGTGAACATTCAGAGAATTAAATTTCTGAAAAGATCCGTGTTTCCTGGAAGCAGACAGCATGCCCAGGAATTGTCTGAAGGATCAGAAGCAGGGACGGAAAGATGTCCCAGCTTGCACGGAGCACTGACCCTGCCTGCCCTCTCTATCTCTGAGGTCCTTCTTGCATTTCCCTTTTCAGCTTGGCCACCCCCTTTGGGAGCCAGCTGGAGGCCAAGCTGCCATGAGAACCTAGGTCTTACTCTGCATGGTGAATGTGTTCGCACTGCCAGTCTCTGTCTGGTGGCATGAGAAGAGTCCTAACATGCATCCTTACTTGGAGAGATCGCTTCCACAGCAAAATACAAGGAAGGAACAAATAAAGGCCTCTTGGGGGGTGGGGGTGGGGTGGTGTTCTACCTTCAGTGTGGTTGAAGTAAATTGCCAGGGTTGTGGCTAAAAATTAGAGCATCATTTGCTTCTCAAACGAGTCGCCGAGGAGGAGATCCCATGCCATCCCTTACGGCCGTGTTCTGCTTCTGAGCCAGATCCTTGTTACCCTTGGAGACTTTCTGGCATTGCATTAAGCTGTGCAATTGTCCAGTTAAGGTTTCTCCAGGTGCACCCCTTCTTTCCTCTTAACACCGGAGCTGCAGCCACACAACTCCCAAGTCCCTGGAGGAAATCATCTGCTTCTATCCCTAGCTCTAAAGGCTGGCCCCAGTACCTCAAGCCTCCAGAACCCTGCCTCATTCTAAGAGTTGGAGTTGAACTTATTTTCATGGTAGTATTACTTGATAGGTGTGCTTTGAGGAGGTCAGACCATCTACACCCCAGCTGAAACTGGTGGTACAGGCACCCTACATTAACAATGAGTCCCTTCATCCCTGATCTCCTAGTCCTCAAGGGACAAGAGAAACCTAACCTCCAGGGGAGCCAGCTATCTTTGCAAATTATCCAGTAAGTGGATTTTCTAGGCAGAAAATGCAACACCTCATTAAATTTTCTTTTAACTTCTGGATACACCAGGAAGGATTTCGTGAAAGCCATTTTACCTTTGCAGTACATAGGGTAGGGTGCAGATCTCCCTATGGTGTATAGGAAACTTAGGTTTCTAAATACTATGAAGAATTTCTCTTGTGTGGATATTAGCCTTTAATTTGTACAATCCAAACAGATCAAAACAAGACGAAATAAGGAAATTTCAAAGTAGCATTTTCTAAGCTATGCTCAGTGGACCACCAGCTCCTTGAGATGTTCAAAGACTATTTTTCCGAACGCGTATCCACTCATCAGTCAAGTTTATGAAATTCTGGGCTACATAAAATTAAGCAGGTTTCTTTATAGAACGAGCATTGCAGAAGCTACAACATGCTTTGTGAGTCTCTAGGGTGAGAGAGAATATCCGTAAATACTTCACTATAAAGCTGTTTTTCTTAGAACAGCTACAGAGCGAGTGCCCCACTGCAAACCTTAGAAATGCACCCTTAATATTCCACTGTTAATGAAACCTTAATATTCTACTGTTATTCTAATATTCAACCTTAATATTCTACTGTTCTAATGACCTGTTTGCTTGTCTTTGTACATGGCCAGAAAATGGTCATGTCTGTCCTTATAAAGAATGTGCATCCAGGCCCACAGAGAAAGCAGTGTATTCTCTAGCATTATAGTCGATGCAGGTGTAGCCACAGGTGGATAGACTACCTTTCTGCAAATATTTGGAGGGATTGGTACTTTCATGTCCTATGGCCACATTCTGGAAAGATCCGTCACTTCCTCTAATAATGTCTGTCTCTCTCTCTCTCTCTCTCTCTCTTTCGCCCATGTCCCTTTTGCTTCAGAGCCAGAGCCACAGTTGGGCACGCTAATCCTTAGCAATATTACTCCTGACAGCTTCAACGTGTCCTGGACCGCTCGAGCCGGGCCTTTTGCAAAGATTGTTGTCAATGTTAGCGATTCTCACTCGCTGTATGAGCCGCAGCAGCTGACGGTCTCAGGAGACACACAGCACGCTCACGTCACGGGCTTGGTGGAGAACACTGGCTATGACGTTAGTGTGGCGGGGACCACCTGGGCCGGGGACCCCACCAAGCCCCTCACGGCCTTTGTCACAACAGGTACTCATTCAGAGGTTGTTGCTTGTCTGCTGAGAATTCGGAGGTGGGGAGCGGGGGAAAGGCAAGAGGCGTTCTGAAGGCTTTCGACCCCAAATCCAGTCTTCGCTCCAGGTGTACACATCTAAGTGAAGAGGGAGCAGATCCTGTAGCAAAGAGGGGTATTTTGCCACCATTTGTGGGAAGTGGAGACCGTGTATTCGACAGCTGTGTCAAGTTTCCAGGGATTTCCCTGCCTAGCTTTATGGGCTGATCCATATTTTAGCGATTCTGGCTGAAGAGTGAGTTCTAAGGTAGTAACAGCCAAGAACAGGAATTTTGTCCATAAATCATGCTATGCTAAGGCCGTTTATAAACCACCTGCCCCAGAAATGCAGTAATTTATCTTTTTTCTTTAAAAAAAAAAATACTTCATCTTAAATCAACATCTACAACAGATTTCTGAAGGTTTGACCTAGCATAGCAGATAAATCCAAACTTCATTAAAGCTTACCCATTTATTAAACTTGACCTCTAACCTCTCTTGGAATTACCTTAAGAATTGCTTAAAGATACGGCTTTCCCTTTTTTTGCCTGAGATTATCCCAGATCGATGGCAAAGCCTGCAAACGGTGTGCACTTACCATATCCCTAGCCTGACAAACCTCAGGAAGTCTTTAGAAGTCTCCAGCCTCCCGCTAATGATAATTTTCAGGAGACTGACTTTACCTTCTGATTCTCACATTAAACCAAGCCTCTCCCAGCATCCAAAGTTGCTGCCAAGAAGACATGCTAATGCGTTCAATTAAATATTTAATTGGAGGCAGCCATGATGACCTCGAAGCGTGAGGGTTTTGATATCAGGCCTGAGTGGTTTCTTTTTTTTTTTTTTAAAGATTTTATTTATTTATTTGACAGAGAGAGATCACAAGTAGACAGAGAGGCAGGCAGAGAGAGAGAGAGAGAGGGAAGAAGGCTCCCTGCTGAGCAGAGAGCCCGATGCGGGACTCCATCCCAGGACCCTGAGATCATGACCTGAGCCGAAGGCAGCGGCTTAACCCACTGAGCCACCCAGGCGCCCCAAGCCTGAGTGGTTTCTGATCTTCTCCCACATCTTAGCTGCATGACCTTGGCTGCTGTTTAACTGCTCTGAATTCCAATTTCGTTATGAATGAAGATGGGACGCCCACAGCTACTTGGGGCAGCCCTTGTCTCAGGAATTAAATGGATACAATGAACTTTAAGGGTCTGGTTTCCAGCAAGTGCCTCACAGATGCTGGGTTCTTTCCATTTCCTAGCAATAGGAGGGGAGCAGTGTTCTGAAAAATAAGCCGCAAGTCTAGATAGAAACTCAGCAGCTATTGTTGTGAAATCATGACTTTCCTGTGATTTTTAAGAGAACACGGACATGGTTTTAACAGGAGATCAGAAAGTGTTTATATTTTCTGTCCCGTTGCCTACTGTGAATTCAGTCGTTCAGACAAGTCTTCAAATACAGAACATGCTCCTTTCTCAGTGGGGCAGGGGAGGGAGCGGTGGGGACTCCCATTCTCTCGCATCCCAAAGCCATGAGATGAGCTGGAGAGGAGGAATGGCCAGCCACCCATCCAGGTCAGTCAGGCCCTTACTTGTCGCCTCGCCTCCTGCAGGACCTCCCACAGAACAGGGAGAAGAAAGGCAGGCTGGGAGTGCTGGTCTTGGGAATCCTAGATCTGGTTACAGCATTGTCTCAGCTAATCCCTGAAGTGAAAAGACCCCGAGTTTTAAAAGAAGCATATTTTTAAAAAAGAGAAAGGATAAAAAAAAAAAAAAAGCTGAACATGAATGACTATAAATAACAGGCCCTGATTGACTGACTAATTAGCCTGAAGCCCTTGTTTTTGTTGGACTCTGCCGCTTTGATGGGGTGGAGATGCCAAGGGGCTAGCTACCAAAGAGGCCCCATTTATCTAAACAAAACTCAGCAACAGAACTTGAGAGCCATGTCTTGCACACAGAGAAGCCTCTTTGCACAGCGTATGAAATTTCATCTCTGCCTTTGATAGACTTATGATTTGGGGTAGATCCTTAAATGGAAAACAACAACAACAACAACAACAACAAGAACACCACCACCACCAAAAAAAAAACAAAAAACAAACAAAAAATAAATAAATAAATAAACCGTCAAAACAAAGAGCAAGTGTGTTAAAAAAGTACAAGTCCAAACCACAACAAAATTTAAATCACTGCTTCGGGAATGAACGCATTCATTCACTTGTTCATTCAATCACCAAAATCTTTATTTTTCTTTACATCCCGTGGATTAGACCCTGGGTGTTCGTGTAAGGTCATTTATTTCTTTGAAAGTTTCTATTTAGAAGCAATGGAAAATGTGCCTCCAAATGAGGGGGAGCTAAAGCAGCCTTGGTCATGGAGTTCCCAGCCCCACGCCCCCTCCAATGAAAACCAACATTCACCAAGACCATGCTTTGTTTTGCTAGAGGCACTGGACCTTCTCCACCGATCCTACCTACATCTCCAGACTTGCCAGCCCTGATGGGGTCACTAATTAGACGTTGGCCCAGGGTGTGGGAAGAGCGTTGAGCTTGGAATCAGATGGCCTGGGTGGGAGGCCAGCTTAGTCCCCCAGTAGATGTGTGATCCTGGATAAGTCATTGACCTCTGTTTCCTTAGATGTCATGGGGGTGAGGGGACAGGTAGCAATAGCCACTTCACAGTGTCATTGTGAGGTTTAAATAGGAGAACAGATGTGGAGCCTGATCAGTTGGGACATAATGGCACCTAGGAACTTAAGTGATATAAGCTCAGTCCTTTTGGAAACCCCCGTGTGTAAAGACCCCACAGCACCTGGGACACAGATATTTGGTGAATGAATGAACAGATGACAATAGAACTTACTAAAGATCCAATATGTCTTTATCTTCTGACTTTATCCAGGAAAACAAACAGCCAAAGAATTAACGAATCCTAGTATTCCTTAACTGGGCTGCAGTCATAATCTGCTAATTCTGACACATGAAAAACCTTACCCCCTCCCTCTAGTTCAGGTTATGAGGACATATGTCACTAATAGGTCTCATCCACTTGATTCAAAGTGAACTAGAAGTGGAATAGAAACATGAAGTACACCAAAAAGGAAGTATGTATTTAGTGGGGAAGTGGGGGAATTGATTTCCTTCAAGACCTTCAGAAGACAGAGGGAAACAGAGAAAGGGATCCAAACCCAACAAAAGCCATCCAATTTTATAGGGAAAAAATCATGGCCTTTGGGGTGAGACCCAGCTAAAACCTTCGCTCTGTCGCATCCTTGCTCTGTGACTTTGGCCAAGCCAATCGACCTCTTTGAAACTCAGGGTTTTTTGCCTGCATAATGGGAATAATGTCTATCTCATAGGCCTGTTGAGAGATTGGCACAAGATAACATCATCTGGCCCCTAATAAGCTCTTACTAAATATACATTTTCTGAGAATTTAACGCATTTAGTGATTGGGTATCTGTCGCTATTCGTGGAGACATGTGCTATCTCAGCAGGGTCAGCGCCGCTAACCTGAGTTGTTTTCACTCCTCCCTTCTTTCAGAGGCCCTGCCCCTTCTGGAAAACCTAACCATTTCCGACATTAATCCCTACGGGTTCACAGTTTCCTGGATGGCATCGGAGAATGCCTTTGACAGCTTCCTAGTAACGGTGGTGGATTCTGGGAAGCTGCTGGACCCCCAGGAATTCACACTTTCAGGAAACCAGAGGAAGCTGGAGCTTAGAGGCCTCATAACTGGCATTGGCTATGAGGTTACGGTCTCTGGCTTCACCCAAGGGCACCAAACCAAGCCCTTGAGGGCTGAGATTGTTACAGGTATTTGGATTCAAGTGAGCCATTTTCTCCCTTCCTTGGTTCTCTTCCATGTAATCCATCTACCACATCACCAACGTCCTTGTCCATTTTCTTTACGTAATCCATAGATGTGGCCTGCTCTTTTGTGTTTCCCCCCACACCCTCCCTTGTCTTGTGTCTCTACTGAGCACTCCTCTTCTCCCACTCCAGAAATGAGAAGGTCAAAATGTTTGCCCCTTGGCATCCCAAATCTTGTAGACCGTGTCTTGTCCAAGTTCTTGTGTGCTTATTCCACATCACCCTCTTCTGTGTACATCCTGGCTGGTCCTCAGCTATGTTTCAGCCTTCTCAAAAGAAATATACCAATGAGGATATTTCAAAAACTTATTTACAACATTTGCCATCTCAACATCTCAACTATGATCTTGATAAACTTACCAGGTGGGCTCGTTATTGGAAACCTAACTGCACACTTATTTTATTGGTAAACACTAATGTCATAGAGATTCTTTGACACAGACTAAATCCATAATTTTCTCAAGACTAATAATAATTCCTAGATACATAAAACATTAACAACTTTTAACAGTCAAAAATCTGTGTTTCCCAAAGTCTTTCCAGATTTTACTAGCTCCATAGGCTATTCAAAGGTCCTGCTTGGTGAAGAAGTTCCATGTACAAATAAGTTTTGGAAACATAGTTTAATAGCATCCTTGACAACAGGACTTTCCAGAATAGCCCAATGTGCATGTGTCTTTTCCAAGAGGGACTTACCCAAGCAGTATTTCCCGAACTTATTTGACATCAGATGCCTTTTAAGGAAGAGGAGCAAAGAGGAATGGTTTGTTCTGAGTACACTTTGGGAAACTCAGCTCTAAATTTACCTTGACAATGAGTTTTGTCTAGTGAAGGCAATCCAAGATCATACCTTGAGTCCAAAGTATGGAGTACAAGAGGTTTCAAGCCTCAGTTCTATCCTCTGAATGCCTGTCTAATGGTTTAAAAAGCAAGCAACAAAGTCAAGAGTAGGAGCCTTCTTGAGTACAACAGTTCCAAGAAAAATGCAAAAAGACCATAACATAACATTTTAAAAGCCATTTTGCTCAGGGTCAAGGGAAATATAATCAGCAGTATCATCATGGGCAACTCTACAGATCGTTAATACTGGTTTATTTGTCTTTTAAAAAAGAAAAAGACAAAGGTCTCACAGAGGATGGGCACTCAGCCATTGGAAGACAGAGAGCAAATGTAAACAAGTTACTGGCTTTGAACTTGTTTAATAATGCATGGGAGGGGCCAAAGCAGAGTCCAGATGTGGACTGATAGAATTGCTTTTAGACAAAACTCACATATACAAGCATCCACTTGGCTTGTATTGGATGTATGAACTCCATCTTCCCCTTCTCCTAGACCTACTTTTTTGTGTTGAATGATTTTATTTTTGGGAACTCAGGACACTTCTGTCCCTGAGAGCCAGGGCCAGTGCATACTAATAACCCGCCCTCACCGCCCCCCCATCCCGCAGAAGAAGACTGCACGGGCTGGTAAATGATGTTTTCTCTCCTCCTCCCACCATGTTCTCCTCCTCTAGAAGCCGAGCCAGAGGTGGATAACCTTCTGGTTTCAGATGCCACCCCAGATGGTTTCCGTCTGTCCTGGACAGCTGATGAAGGGGTCTTCGACAGTTTTGTTCTCAAAATCAGAGATACCAAAAAGCAGTCTGAGCCACTGGAAATAACCCTACTTGCCCCCGAACGAACCAGGGACATAACGGGTCTCAGAGAGGCCACCGAGTATGAGATTGAGCTCTATGGAATAAGCAGTGGAAGGCGATCCCAACCAGTCCGTGCCTTAGCAACCACAGGTACCGTACCTCCACAGGAGAAAACCGAGAAAAGTCATTGACGCGGGGGTCTTCTTTCACAGGGCTGGGAAACTGCAAGAGCTTTGAACGCAGCCAAGCTCTTTCAATTACAGACGGTGCGAGTGTGGAAAATTTGGCTGAGCCTTCGTGCAAGAGGAGCAGGATGCCATTTATTTAATGGAGTTGTTGAGGATTGAATGAGATAATTCATGGCAAGCCCACAGCAGAGGGTCTGGTGCATAGCAAGGGCTCTGCAAATTAAAGCTAACTGGAGTTGCATTATTTTCATTAATACATCATCATCATGACAGTTATTGCAATTTTTAAATTCCAAAGACCCTTCTTCCAGCCGATTATCGCATCTTTTTTTTTTTTTTTTTGGATGCAGAGGTACCTCTGGGCAAATGTTTGACCTTACAATGTGCAGGGGATAATGGAGAAGTGGTACCTCCACCTATAAAGATGAATATTTATCAGATGCAATGTGTAAATAATCCATTGCGTGCTCAGGAAGGATCAAAGGAGGGAGCTGACAAGGTCGACAGGCTGCTCATCGTGACGTTCATGATTTTATAGGATAGATACTCCATGGCAGGTCTAAAAGGCACTAAAGGGGAAAATGCAAACCCTTTTCCCTATGAGTTGTTCCAAGGAGGAAAAAGGAAGTTGATTGGTAACAGGACTCTTTAGCGGGAAAGACCTATAACAGGTGTGGTGAATTGTCCCTGAAACTAAGGGACAAGGAGAAACTAGCATTCCCTAGAGAGACTGCTTCAAGAGGAATCAGAAGAAAGAATCACAAAAGCACAGGAAGAGGTAAAAGGGACCAAGGAAGGGGGTAGCCCAGCCTCTTCTGCTCGTGCAGAAAGATGCGATTTGCCTCACGTCACACGGCCAGGTTTGGTGTAGAACCCAAACACGGCTATTTTAATACTATTTTATTATTGTATTTTAATATTTATTTTAATACTATTAAATGTAAGCAGGCTGGATGACAGAGAACCAATGAGTGTACATACTTGCCGTCTCTGAAAAGCAGCACATTAGCCAAAAACTCTGTGCGCAGAGGTGGATGCATTACCATGTCAAGGTGCAGGACCTGAGGAGCTCTCTCAGAGAAGCCACCTACAGAAACCATAATCCTTATCTGTGGGTGTGGAGGAAACGCCGAAGTGCAGACAGCAGTCCAGGTGGAGGAAAACCCGTTTCTTAGTAGCTTGGACAGCCTGTCCATGGGATGCGGGTCCTTGTCTCCTCCTCCCTGTGGCTGCGCATAAAACAACCTCAGATCACAGACTGAGCCTGATTTTGACCTCGGTTTGTAGACACTGCCTTTCCACGTTTGCTTCTGATCACTGATTTTGTTTTGCCAATCTTTTTTGCTAGAGGCCCTGCAGTTCTAAAGCCAAAAAAGAAGGAATAATCAAGAGGGTTTTGTTTTTTTTTTCTTCTTGTAAGAACCAAAAAAAGAAAGAAAGACCCTGCTCTTTCGGAAAAGCTTTTCTTTGATTACTTATTCTGGGGATTTGTATTTCAAAGCCAACGAGAAGTAAGGGTGCGTGTGTGTGTGTGTGTGTGTGTGTGTGTGTGTGTGTGTGCCCACATGTGCCTGCGTCCCTTGCTCCGTACTTGGAAAGGACAGGACAGGTGACTCCATTAGACAGAATACGCCTTATTCCATTGTAACCTCATGTGTTTTATGAAGTTTCCCTCTTGTTTTTCCATCCTCCTTCTTCTTTCCTTCCCTGCGTAGTTGTAAACCCTTCTCTGGGATGTTCTGTTCCTCTTTATCCTCATCAAAGCTGCTGCAGGTTCTCCTCTCTGGGATGTTCTGTTCCTCTTTATCCTCATCAAAGCTGCTGCAGGTTCTCCTCTCACTCCCAGAGCACCAGCTGCCAGCCCCGAGTGCCCAGCGGCAGAAAGGGCGGTCAGGGTCAGGGGCGGCGCATACAGCGATTTGGCCTAGAGCCTCTGGGGAGAGTCCCTGGAGCCTAATCCTTGCTCTACCAGCTGTGCGGTCTTGGGCAAGTCTCCTTTCCCCTCTGAGCCTCAGTCTCCCCATCTGGCAAGTAGAATTTAACTCAGAATTCAGCCATGAGGTTTTTTTTTTTCTTTCTTTCTTTGTTTTTAAGGATTTTATTTATTTATTTACAGACAGAGATCACAAGTAGGCATAGAGTCAGGCAGAGAGAGAGCAGGAAGCAGGCTGCCCGCTGAGCAGAGAGCCTGATGCAGGGCTCGATCCCAGGACCCTGGGATCATGACCTGAGTGGAAGGCAGAGGCTTAACCCACTGAGCCACCCAGGCGCCCCTCAGCCATGAGGTTTAAGGAAGATCATGAATATCAAATATTTCGTTTCCTTGCCCGTTGTAACAATACTGTTACTATGATTGGGTTGATTTCATGTAAATTTAATTTTTTAAAGGGGTGCTTGATTCAAAGTTCAAAATTTAGAAAGGATCTATAGCAAAGTCTCTCTGCAACTCCGTCCCGGCTCCCTAGCTGCTCGAAATACAGGCATTCGATATTGCCACTTCTTTGTCTGTAGAAATAGACAAAATTAGACATAAATCTATTATTCTCTTTTTTAAAAGATTTGAAGAAAACCACTCTTTTACAGTCTGGTATATGTGGGTTTCTTGCTTACTGGATCAGAGAGATAATCCCATATGCCTTCTTTGCTTCCCCAGCCCCTACTAATGGATTCGTAGGTTAATCCCTGTATTTGCAATGGCAAATGGAAGTTTGTGCCACTTCCTCCCAACAGCCATGGTCCCTCTTTGGAAAGTCCAGAGTTGCCAGGAGCATTTTTGGTCTCTGGGGAGCTAAACACCAGTGTGCCTCCGTGCACCAAATGGAGGGGCCCCGGAACAGACAGAAAATAGTTAAAAACCCAGCCACGGAGTATGATAGCTTTGTCTTCCTCTTCTGGAGATTAGAGTGCTTAGTGAGGAGCCTGAGATGATTCTTTCACCTGTCTCCGTCACCGCCCCCAGACACACACCTTCCATACTCCCTTCCACCCCAGAGGCCATGGGGGTAGTCAGTGCCCCTTCTCCAAATTCCCAGAAACCAGCCCCCTTTCCCAGACGGTTAACCTCGCAACTCCTCTGCCCAGTTCCAATTCAGATGCACTTGAAACCACGCACCACCTAGTGGCAATGACTTTGTGTCCGGGGCCTGACCCAGCAGGCCTGCAGAGACCCACTCCTGTGTGAACCAGGCTCTTCATGCTCCGTCCCTCGGGCTCTGACTCCCATGAGGCATAGAGACGGTGACCACCAATTACAAGGCATGTCCTCCATGCCGCACGGGCAGGGCAACGGACACTTTTATCTCCACGAATCCCCGTGACACAGCCAGACCAAGGGAAAGCCACATTCAACCCACTTCACAGTTGGGGAAACTGAGACTAAGGGTGTAAGGTGTTTTTAGCTAGGAAAGTCAGAACAGAATTCAAACCCAGGTCAGTCTAACCCCCAAATCCTTGCTCTTAAACCATACTGGTTCCAGTAGCTATCCTCGAAGCTTAATATGGGACCTGGGACACATTAAGTATTTGGTAAAAACATGTTGAAGGGAGAATAAATTTTTTTCAATGACTTTTCATGGCCACCTCATTAAAGCAATGGACATTTGCTCCAGATTTGGGCATGGCAACTTTTTATGCAAATTGCAGAAGGAAGCCCTCTTCTACCTCCTTGGGAGTTTTTAGCAACTCCAAATATTTCCCTAATGGAGTTTTTATTGAAAACCAAGCATCCACTTGGGAAAAGAGAGGCATCGCTGTGCTTATGTCTCCCAACTCTTCAACAGAATGATTTAGTTGCTGTGGGAGGCTCTGTCTTCAGGTTCCCGTTGACCATCTCCTCTCCTGTGGTGCTGGAGGCTTGTGGGCGCTGTTTATGACAGAAGGAGATATGCTAAAATCACACATAGTCTTTCACACGGAGAAAGGCCTATCATCCAAAAATAGCACAACACTGAACCTGGATTCCCATCCCTCCCAGGCCATTCCGTCAAGTTGTAAAGCAAAGCTATTTCCCTGCTGCCATTCTGATGGAGCATGGCCCTCAGGTGCGCACGCTGTATGACGCGACAAATTCTAAAGTCTTCTAAGACAGGGCAGATAATATTGCCGTTTGGTAGATGAGAAAACCTGGCATCTAGAGAAAAAGGCTGTGGCCACAGAGATCCATCCAAAACGTGCTGAGGCTTGCAGTCAGAGCGAAGGGCCACCTGGACAAGGCTAGCCACAGGAGATCCATCTAAAATGTGCTGAGGCTTGCAGTCAGAGCGAAGGGCCACCTGGACAAGGCTGGCCACAGGAGAGCCCCGGTGCTTGCTTTCACACACCTCACTGGGTTTTATTTTCAGCCAACCTTATCCAGATCTTTCCTGGGAGTTGCTTCAAAATCAGGGTAGCCCATGGGAAAAAGAATTACATGGGGAAGAAAATAAAGAGAGAACAATCACTTTTACTGAATTCTTACTCTCTGCAAGATTCTGTTAGGGGGTTTACACCCATTAGCTCTGCTAATCCTGGAAAATATTCCCATAGGTGGGCATGACTTCTCCCACTGACAGATGGAGCAACTGGTGCTCACAGAAGTGAAGGGAACCGCCCCAGGTTGCCAGGGCCCTCCGCGGTATTTGGACAATCAAGATCTTCCAGGCTCCAGAGCCCTTGTGGTTTCAAAGCTTGGTTCCAAGGAAAGGGCAGAACCCCAGGCAGCCACAGAGTCTGACAACCAGGAGGAAAGGTCACAGGAGAAAGCCAAAAGAGGAGAGAAACAGAAATGGAGAGGGGGGGAAAACATCTCCCCCACGTGGGCTGTGGGTTTTAAAACTTAATGATCAACGTGGGTTGGAGAGGGAAAAGATGAGGAAATGAGCTCCCCGGAGACCTGAAAATTGTTTCCTGATCTCTCTGGTTAAATATGGTCAGCTGAAGAGGGCAAAGAGCTAAGCCAAAAAATACACAGGAAAAGCCAGCAGAAACTGGGTTTTGGGGGGAGATATTTATATAGTAGAAACTGCCCCGTGGGCAAGGCTCTCCCCGCAGGTAGACCCATGTGCAGGAGGTATTGTGTTTACTTTGCTTGCTCTCCAGGCTTTGGACCTCCATCCAGTTCTGGGAATGGGTTCATCGAGGTCAGTTTCCATGTCAATGTTATTTCCAGGATCCCCGGACTGCGCCGGCTCTGCTGCCCGGTCCTGGGCCCAGAAAGGTCACACCACAGCAACATGCGTCGGTGAACCAAGCCTCAGTTTCCTCCTCTGTAAAATGGCTACAACCACACCTTCTTCTCAGAAGTTTCTAAATGAGGAGTAATCCTTATCAGTTACAAAGCACCACACAATTGTCAAGTCTTGGAATCATCTAATAAAAGGAACTAGAAAGCAAAGGTTTGGGGGGGGAAATGCTACAACTGAGAAATTCTAGGATGGCATATTCCAAGCTGTGAAACCACCCAGCCTCACTTCCTCAGGTATCAGCTGGGTGTTAACATTCTACTTGAACAAAACCTAATGCCAGCTCTACGGCCCTGGGCCCTGGGCCTGAATGAGGGACCAGTTGTCTCTGTCAAATCACAACTTGACCACAGATCACCGCATTCTCCATCCTCAAGGCTTGGCTCAGACACTAACTCTAGAGGCTGAGTCTTCTTAGATAAGGAATCCAGAAAGAATCATTGGCGAGCAAGAAAGTTGACTGTTTCTGGGTTTCTCATGTGCTTTCTCCTTGACAGCTATGGGCTCTCCGAAGGAGATCAGTTTTTCAGACATCACTGAAGATTCGGCTGCTGTCAACTGGATGGCGCCCTCTGCCCAGGTGGAGAGCTTCCGGGTTACCTACGTGCCCATTGCAGGAGGTAGGGCCCTGGAAGGGGGGTGGAGGGAGGAGCAGCTCCTGGAGGGTTTGAGTGGGATAGTGAAGAGACTCTCATAACTTTGAGACTCCCAAATAGGACCAAAGAAAATTACTTTCTTCTGTTGGCAACCATCTCTATAGATTTCATTTGTAAAGGACTATAAAGTCCTTGGAGGAAGTGCCTTGCAAAGGGTCATTTTATGAAGACCCTCTCTGGCCTTGAAACCCCTCTACTCCTGTGAGAAATAGACCCCAGTGTTGTTTTCACACAATGGCAGAGACTCTAAATACACTGGTCCTTTTCTCTTTGAGCACACTCATCTGAAAAGCTGATCCTGACCTGAATGTATGTGAGGTTTTACCCTTTGGTCCTCAGATGTGTCCATCTCAGTGCAGATGGGGAGTTGTGGCTTTGCTAGTGGAACTGGGAGTTCTAGTTCAATGCACAAGGGCCACAACAAAGACCATGGTGGGGCAGGGGGGATGCTCCGTCAGATCTGCGCAAAGACATTCTGGCAGGTGGTAGTGTGTCCTGAAAGCATGGCTGATACCTCTTCAGAGCAAGGCTGTAACAGCTCTATAGAAGTTTGGCTTGCTGGTATATAAGCTCTTTACCAGCCCTGAAATTCTAGGAAACAGAAATTGCAGCCTTCTTCATAAATATAAGAGCACAGTCTTGACTGTGACCATCTTCTTTTCTTAAAAGAGTAGGCTGTCTGCTGGGAAGGGAGTCTGTATACTCCAAAGCTAAGACAATGGGTTAAATAGATGAGATATACATTACATACTGAGCTTTTCGTATTCTTTGTGGGGGAAAATAAATAAATAAAAACATGCCAGCTCTCTACTGAACGGAAACTTGCCATTTTTAGCACATTGTGACTTCATGTTTTTTTCCCCTCCTGGCTGGGTTTTTGGCATCTGCACTGATGGAAAAAAAGCATTATACAAAAAGTAAGACATCTTCTCTTATGCCAGAGGGCAGGAGTAAATGAGAGGAAGTCAAGAAAATGGTACTGGATCAAGATATAGTTTCGTTTCCAAATCAGATACACCCGTTCTTGGGGCAATAGTAAGTTTTAGTGAGGTTCACCATTCCTGATCTTGCTTTTGCCCTGTTCCAGGGACACCATCAGTGGTAATCGTGGATGGAACCAAGACTCGGACCAGGCTAGTGAGGCTCTTACCGGGAGCAGAGTACCTTGTCAGCGTCGTCGCCATGAAGGGCTTCGAGGAAAGTGAACCAGTCTCAGGATCATTCGCCACAGGTGTTTTTCTCACCTTATGCACGATTGCTTGTGACTCAGCAGCTGGAAAAACTTCTTTTATTTGGGGAAATCCTAGTGAGAAATGGAGTGAATGTGGAGCACCAGAGACCTCATTTCTGGTCCCTGGCCTCTTACAGGCAGGGTAACCTTGATTTCATCCTTCACCGTCCTGAGCCTTCATTTCTTGGGTTAGTGTGGAAGAAAGAACACAGTTTGGGAGTCTTACTGACCTACATTGAAATGCCAAGTGTACCACTTAGAGATACGTGAGTTGTCAGTTAATTTCTCTAGGATCTAGTTTCCTGCTCTGTAAAATGGGTACAATTCTGCTTCCTTTGCAGGGTGCCATAATTTATGACATGATCTATTTAAAACAACCTGTAGATATAAATGACTGTGCACGTGAATCCACCGGGAATCCTTTCAAGCAGGTGCCTCGCACAGACAGAACAGGGATTGCTTTAAAGTAACCGTTCCTGATTGGGCAGCTCCTGCATGCCAGGCACTGCTATTAAACCCTTTGCATTTAAACCATGAAAATGCCTTCTATCGTTCCCATTTTACAGAGGAAAAAACTGAGATCCAGGGAAAAGAAATACCTTGGCCGAGGCCACCGAACTACTACATGCTAGAGCAAATTTGAACTTAGGTCAGTCTCACTCCAAGCCTCGTGTTCTTCTAAAATAGAGGATTATTTTCCTATTATAACCTGATTTGTACAACGTACTGTAAGGAGGGGGAAATAATGAATTGCATTGAGGGAGAATGAAGTGGAAAATTTCTCTTCAGGCAGCCATGTCTCTGAACAATTTATCCTTTGATAGAAGAGCAATTATCCAGTCTAATCCATTAAAGGATCCAAAGAGCGGGCCTCATAGGAAATTTTAAAAATACCCTAATAGTCGAAAAGAGTTGATTATATGCAATTATAACATCCCATCTGAACCCAGAGTCCTCTCTGCTCTCCACACAGGCCCGTATTTCCCCCATAGAAATCTTTCATTCATGGGCTCTCCGGTTGTAGACGGTGGATGCATTCCCTCCCGAGGCCCATTGTCCTGGACATTTAAAGGAGATCCTGTACAGACGGGCTGAAGCAGGAAGGAGCTCGGAGCAGACCATGTGGGCTCCCGAAAGTACCCTGCCTCCGCCTGCTTCTCAGGCCGGTCATCACATCTCTTGGGGCTCAGGAGCCTCGTCTGTGAAATGAGCTGCTGACAGCTGCCCTCCAGCCTCCCAGGGCCGTTGTCCTGGGATAATTGAGTATAAATGCAAATGCAAGAAGATCATAGTCCTATTTACATTAACTTCTGAGAAAGGGATGCTAGGTCGTCGCAGGGGTCGGTTAAACAGGCCAGCGTCCTCTGTCAGTACAAGTCATTTGGGAATCACGTCAAAGATGCCAGTGATGTTAACAGCCATGTTACTAATAGCAGCAGCCATGAGCGAGCGTTGCCCCAGCACGTTTCACACATGCAGTGCCTCGTTCATCCTTCTAGCAGCTGCCCTGGGACACCTGAAGAAATGACGCTAGGCAGAGAAGGCACACTAGAACCGGGGACTGCCAGCTTCTGGGGCTCCACAGTGCCCACCAGACCCCTTACTGGTGCTCTCACTCAAAGCCCAGAAGAGCCTCTGGCAGCCCTGACTCTGGGAGGCTTCCCGTTTTGTAAGTTCTTGCCCTGGGAACAGTGATGAACCAGAGAGATAACCCCCATGATGTTTATACAGCTCCTTTCCACCTCCACTATCATGTAAGCCCCAGAGTATCACTGAGGATAAAGCCAGACAGAATGAGGATGCCCCTTGCACAAGTGGGGACACGGAGACCCAAGAGAGCCCAGGCAGCAAGGGAAGGCATCATGACTCAAACCCAGGGCGTCCCCGCTCCAGACTCAGGATGCTAAACTCTGCGCACACCAGGCGCCGCGTCCCAACCCCAAGAGTCCAGGAGCAGTGAGAGAGCGGAGAAGCTGTGGGCTGATGTCTGACCCTACCACGGCCTAGCTGTCCAACATATCATCATCTTTCTTTGCAGCTCTGGATGGCCCATCTGGCCTGGTGACAGCCAACATCACTGACACGGAAGCCCTGGCCATGTGGCAGCCAGCCATCGCCCCCGTGGATAATTACATCATCTCCTACACAGGGGAGAGAGGTAAGGCCATGTCTAAGACCCTCCCCACCAGAAGGAGTGTCTGTTGTGTCGTTCTTCCTCCTCCCTGTCATGTTTGGCCCAGGATGGCAAAAATACATGGGTAGCTTGAGAAGGCCAGTGATGTCCTTGTGGTTCTCAGAATAGACTCATGGGCTGAAGCCGGGGCTGGATAGGCCAGTGAGGAGGGCCTGGCAGAGGGAAGCAAGGGAGACCTCACCCATCCTCCCCTGCTTTTTGACAAGTGAAGGGCATCAATGTTGTCGTTATACCAAGGAAGGCCGGTAGGCCATTTGGAGGAAAACTAAGGGCACATCTCCAGCATGCATGTGTTCCCCCAACCTGTCCCCCTCACCTGTTAGTCTCCCTGCCTGTCACCATGAACCTTCCTCTCCAGGCAGCAGCTCCCATCTCTTACAAAGAATGAGTTCAGAATCCATAGTCATAAACAGGCTATTTCAGGAGGCACTGGGGAGCCTGGGCCTCTTAGAGGCTACAGAGGAGGTAACAGATGCAATTGAGAAATCAGAAATTTTTTTGTCCTCATGTTTGCAGACATCTGTGCTAATTAATTTGCTTAGTTGGCTCACTAAACACTTGTTTGGGCACCAACACATCACGGCCACCAAAACATAAGATCAAATAAGAGTAAGAGAGAGGAGAAAGAGATTGTTTTTCAGAGAATGAATTCATGCTTTTGTAATGAGCTACTCTAGAAGAAGACTTCACTATCTGAATCCCAAGGCATATGTAAGTTTCCTATTTTTCAGTTCAGGATTGTTTTACATGCAGTGACAACATGTAGGGACGCCATGACCCATGCCTGGAGCCTCTGAAAGTCTGCATTCACTCCTGGGCCACTACCTAAGAGAGTTCTTTATGGGCATAGAGCAAGCTGGAGAGTGTGGGAAGAGAGATTTGGGGGTTTGTTCTTTTTATTCTTCTATTCATTCACTCATTCATCTCTTCAATTCTTAAATATTCCCAATGAGCGAACTCTGAGTCAGGGCAGCTGGTGATGTACCTACAGTGAACCAGAGCATTGTTCACAGGGAATATGGGATTAGTAGAGGCAGACCTAGAAAAGGGCCTGGTCCACGAGAGGGGGTTTCATGGGTGAGAAACAAGACGATCAACTCATCCCAGGTTACCCAGGACTTTCCCAGTTCCAGTACTGAAAGTCCCACGCCCTGGGAAATCTCTCAGTCCCCGGCCAGCCCAGGTGGTCGGTCACCTGTGATCAGGAAATAAGCACACCCACCTGGCGCCATGCTTTGGTTTCCCCACTGGACTTGACCCAATGGGTCTGAGATGCAGTAACGAGGCTTTAGTACATCTGCAGCTGCCCGATTTTTGTGGTTCTCCAGCCTCATGATTTAACAACGTTTGTCAGATGATAAAAGCACATGAGAGTAAGTGAAAAAGAGGGGAGAGCAAGTAGCATTAAATCTGGGCAGCCTGAGGCTGGAGACGTTAGCTGCAGCTCTCCTCCAGCTGGTTCCTGAGCCTCCGCTGCAAAGCTCCCCCAGACAGCGCCATATGGCAACACCTCCTGACCCCCAGGTCCCCTTCCTCCCGATTTGATGCATGGAAAAATCCAGTCTCCATATGATAAATCCTTTGTGTATGGGGTGAGCGATCAAGAGAGAGAACAGGGAGTGAGTCATTTCAGAAATCAGACTTGCTTTTCCGCAGGGTCCCTGAAAGTTTCTGCTAGAAGTAGGTGTGTGCACCATGTGCCAAGTGTGCTGATGGCTCGCACGGGGAGCGGTAACTGCCTCGATGTGTGTATTTCATGTTTAGTGCCGGAAATTACGCGCACAGTGTCCGGGAACACGGTGGAGTACGCTCTGACCGACCTCGAGCCTGCCACGGAGTACACACTGAGGATCTTTGCAGAGAAAGGGCCCCAGAAGAGCTCCGTCATCACTGCTAAGTTCACAACAGGTACAGAGACGCCGGGAGCTGGAAGCAGCCCACCCACAGCCTCCATCTTAAACGGCCATGCTCTCCAACTCCTTCTTTCTTAAGTCAGATCCTTGCAATGTGATGACATCAGCATCAGCTAAATTCACCAGCGCCCCCTCAATCAGGACCTTAAGAAACGCATCATTTCCTTTTGAACTGAAATGACCACGTTCTCCCCATGGACTAGGAAATGGTTTTAAGATGAGGGCTTTTTTAAAGTGTAAAACCAGTCCCCATTGGCCCTCAACCCAGTATTTAATGATCCTTGTTCTAGGCAGGGAAATATTTTTTTTCTTTCTTTAAGATTTTATTTATTTATTTGACAGACAGAGATCACAAGTAGGCAGAGAGGCAGGCAGAGAGAGAGGGGGAAGCAGGCTCCCTGCTGAGCAGAGAGCCCAATGTGGGGCTCGATCCCAGGACCCTGAGATCATGACCTGAGCTGAAGGCAGAGGCTTAACCCACTGAGCCACCCAGGCGCCCCAACAGGGAAATATTTTTAAGAGAAGGATTTTTCAGGCATGTTTTCCTAGATGTCCATTAGGTTTTTACATAATGAGATCTTTTTGCAAACTGCAGCAGGCCGGGAAAGTGAAGAAGCATCCTCTTGTGGTAGGGGTGAATGCCAATATTAGCATTCATCTTCCTGCTCGCTTATTCAGGACCCAGAGGGGTTGGGAATCATGTTCCCAGCTGTGTCTTTCTCCCCAAATCCACCCTAGGCCAATCTAGAGTGTGTTGGGCTCAGGAAAATCTGACCTTCAGGATGAAACAAACCACAGAGAATTCTGTCTTCAGAGATCACATGACTCAGCCTCCTCCTTACAGACGGGAAAGGTTCCGCCCAAGGTCCTGTAGATGAACGGTAGGGAAAGCCAGGCTTCCTGACAACCCAGCCAAGGGAGTTTTGTCCTAGAGTTGCTGACATATTTGCTGACAAATGACTTACCTTCTGCAGACCTTGATTCTCCAAGAGACTTGACTGCTACTGAAGTTCAGTCGGAAACTGCCCTCCTCACCTGGAGAGCCCCCCGGACATCGGTCACCGGTTACCTATTGGTGTATGAATCTGTCGATGGCACAGTCAAGGTATCTTGCAGTATATAAACTCCCCACTCCCATTTGAAACTTGGACGTGATCCTCAGTGGAAAGAAGAATCACCCCGGGGCTGTTTCTACATCTCAGTGCAGCTAGGGAGCTGAAAACAAAAAAATTAACAGGGATTGGATGCCATGCCAGACCTTCTCAATCATATCTCCAGCCTCTCTGTCTCCCTTTAACCAGACTCCCAGTTTTGATAGGTCAAGAACCACTGCTCACAAGACTTGAGGACATTCTAGGAGCTGGGTGCATGGTCTTTTAATGTTTTATTGAGCAAAAGCCAAGGGTTTCTTTAGCATCTTCGCCATAGATACAATATCACAGATGGCGTCATTCCATTATATATTGAAACATACGTCACCATGTTCTTATGACAACAATTATTAATAGTATTTACGACAAATGTTATTTATATTCTCTGACCCTTAACATCTTTTCTTTACCTTCCAATTTGAAATAACTTTAGCCCTTCCTTTCATGCAAGTGAACTTGATCTCTAAACTTTATTTTCTGAACTCATTGTTGAACTTTTCATTTTGGTCATCACACTCTACATTTCCACAATCTCTTCCTTATTCTGGGTTCATCCGTCTTTCTCTTGCATATTGTTTGTATTCCGCCTATCCTCTCCTCTTTATCTCTAAGAGTATATGTTACTGGTGGGTTTTTTTAATATTTTATTTATTTATTTGACACACAGAGAGACATCACAAGTAGGCAGAGAGACAGGCAGAGAGAGGGGGGGAAGCAGGCTCCCTGCTGAGCAGAGAGCCCGATGTGGGACTCGACCTGAGCAGAAGGCAGAGGCTTAACCCACTGAGCCACCCAGGTGCCCTGTTACTGGTGTTTTATTCTACAACCTGCATAGTGTCTCCAAGTTCTGTTCTGTTCGTTCGTTCGTTCGTTCATTCTTTTTCTGTTTCACTGCTGTTGTTTGGTTTGGGTCTTCATCTTTCATGGTGGAGACTTCAGCCCAGTGTCTGATGGTCCTTTTGTACTTGCATCAAGAACAAAACAGCTTATTGGGAGTTCTGACGGCAGACACAGAGCTTGCCAACTAACGGGACTACAGGGCTTACCGCAGAGTAAGCAAGTGCCCAGCGATTTTGTTGGGGGACTCGAAAGTAACAGCTCTGTAAGCCTTTTCTCTTGACCTAATCCACCTCCGTAGAGGATCCTCCAACTCCTTCAAGCCAAGCTGCCCGGAGTGGAGTTGGAGGAGGAGCCTGAGCCCCCGCGGTGCACACACCTTTAATTCTGTTCCCAGATAGCTCCACTGGGCCTGGCGGACTGGAATCCAGAGTCTTCTTTCTGGCTCAGTGTCTCCAGAGAGTACACCTCAGCCTTTCATCTGGACTGGGAAGGACAGCCATCCAGACTGGGGCGGGCGGGGTGGGGTGGGTGGTTAGAGAAATGGGGAGAACTTGGAATCTGTTCCTTATTTAAGCTGTTAAACAAACTTTTGTTCAGCCATGCCCCACACCGGCCTTCAAAGGCATCTTTGCTTTTGTACACATTCCGTTCCTGAACTTGCTGGGCCCTGTGGCATTCGTCAGCCAGCCTCAGGCTGGCCCCCCCACCCCCACTCGGTCAGCTCTCCCCTCAGCCTGCTGGGCTCTGTCCCCTCGCTCGGTACCCCACCACAGCCCTTCCCATCCGTCAGGATTCTGTGGACATGGCATGCCTCTGTCTGTCTCATCTGTCATCCACTTCATCCTCATGGACGTGTACTTTCTGTCCCTTCACTCTCATTCTAAAAGAAAGCAGAGCTAAACTGGTATGTCCAATCCACCATGTTTGACTAGAAGTGGACACACATTTCTAGTTACTCCCGTGGCCCTTCTTTGACTTGGCAGAACAACAAACTGACTCACTGTGTGTGTGGAGGCAAGTCCCTCCACTTCTCTAGGTGTCGTGTTCCCATTTGTAAAATGAGTACAGTGGACTCACCAGCACCCTTCCTAGAACTGAGCTTACCTCAAGTCCTGAACCTCATTTCGATCTACCCTGATTGCCTAGAAAAGGACTTCGCACAGACGCTGAGAGAGCTGAGTCGTAATTTTATCCCCAAGTAATTCAATGAACCCAGCTTAATAGCTGATCCTTCCCCAGGGACCAGACCTGGGGGCCACGTAAAGGTCACTGGGTCACATGTGTCAGCCTACTGACTTACCTTCCTGCATGTCTAGTCCCCATCACTGTATGTTTCACTCAAGAAAACCAACCTGGTGCAGGAGGAGAGAGTCCTGGGCAGGTTGTGGGGAGACAGGAGTTAAAACTGGCCCCTGCCCCCCACCACTTACGGAGTGAGAGTGGGTCCCTCAGCTTCTCTGGAAGTCAGTCCCCTGCCCCCCTCCCCCATGGAAGAATCAGGAGAGCCCACCTGCCCAGCATGAGCATGCGAGAGAACCTTGCGGGACCTCCGCACTGACTCGGTATTGTCTACACCTCGCCGGCCGTGTTTGCAGGTCACAGCACAGCTGGGCTGGGTTTGCTAGCAGCGTAGGTTGAATACCAGACACCAAGGTCATCTGCTAAAAAGTGAATTCACTGGCGTTGGAAGCTGGAAAGAGGATTTGAAAAGGAGGAAGACTTCCTGAAAGCTAAAACAAATGTTCTCCAGACAGCAGTGCCGTGAGCAGTCATAAACTACAGGGGGGAGTGCGAAGAGGTCTGGTGGTGGAGGGACACACATGCCTCTCCTGGATATCTCTGTTCTAGAAGGAGACATGCTGGGTCGGCTCAGGCCTTTGCTCTTGCCTGCTGAGCTCCTGCAGTCATCCCTTGACTCGAGATCCCCACGCTGACTAAATCCGAACCGCTCGGGGAGCTTCTTCAGTATGTGCCTGGGAGAGCCCCACTTCCGGCTCTTATGATGTGGCCAGTCCGGGATGGAGCCCAGGCTTTGTATTATTTTCAAGCTTCCCAAAGGACTGTGAAAAAGAGCCTTATTAGGGACCACTGATATAACTGGTCTGAGAATCTAAACCCTTTGCCCTTTGTGTGATTCATCTTGCTTCCAAGTTAAGCTGGGTTCACTTCATTCACTTGTTCAAAAACTTTTTGGGAATCCGCATTCCTTATCATGATAAGCTTCAAGTTCCATAGCTTGGCACTTTAAGGCCCTTTGTAATCAGGTCTTTGCCCACTTCTTCCACCACTCCAGCACCCAGCACAAAGTGTGGTTCACCTAGGTCATTACTTCCTCCTCTGTCCCTTCTGGCCTCAGGACATTTGCTCATGCTGCCCTCCCCTGTCTTTCATGTCCAGAAGTGAGCATGGAGCCTGACATCAAGTGAGACTCAGTGGATCCTTTTGAATGAAGAAATGAATGGATGGGTGAATGAATGAATGTATCATCTGTACCCTGAGGATTTATGTGGCAAAGGACTATTACATTCTTTCTTCTGCCCCTAGGAAGTCATTCTGGGTCCAGAAACCACCTCCTATAGCCTGGCGGAGCTGAGCCCCTCCACCCACTACACGGCCAAGATCCAGGCACTGAATGGGCCCCTGAGGAGCAAGCTGGTCCAGACTGTCTTTACCACAAGTAAGGGGCTCCGGGCTCCACTGGGCTTTGAGATCGAACTTTGTGAGACAAGACCAACCCTCCACTTCTCCTCTGACTATGACTGAGTTTTTCCCTCAAATCTCTTAAAAGGATCAGTGCCTGCCTCTCCCTGCAAGCCCGAGGAATGTGGGTGCAGAAGGTTAAGGACCTCGTGGTGAGAGGGAAGGAGGGCCAGTAGTGAGAGCTCTGGACACAAGCCTCATCTCCACCACTTGCTCTGGGTGATTTAGGAAAGTTACTGCCACTCTGCAAGCCTCAGTTTCTTCATCTATGGGATTCACAAGTATCCCTTCCTCACAAGACCCCTGTGCTCTCTGAGCCCCTAGCCCAGTGTGCGGACCAGGGGCTGGGCTCACTATAAGCTGAGGCCTTTTTTTCCTTCAGCGTGCGGGCCATTACAAAACCCGCCCATGATCAAAATCAAAACCAGTCCTCCCACCAAGCTGGTAGGATCATCAGGTCCCGTTTTCTGCAGGGGTAGCAGAGGCTCCCAGAGATGAAATGACTTTAGGTTCTAGCATGAGTGAGAGGGAGATCTGGGCTCGGGGGTTCCGGGCCACCAGGTGTGGTCTGCAGACAGCAAACGTGCAAGGCATTTCTCTGGTGAATTCAGAGGACGTGCACATTCCTGAGAGGGGGAGAGGGGCCTCTGGAAAAGCCCTGAGCGTGGGGTACCCAGAGGGCATCCCAGTGCCTCCTGCCCTTCACACACGGCTCCAGTCACTCCCCCTGCTGACGTTGCTGCAGAAGCCAGGGTCCCCTTTGCCAGAAGGGGTCAGGTCAGAACAGCTAACTCTCTGTCCCACCTGCTCAGCATAGCCCAAGATTGCGTTTCTGTCAAGTTTGACGTTGCTTTGCATCACATTAGAGCACTTGAAGGTTTCCCAGGCATTCGTGTTTGGTCCCTCCCAGGCTCAGAGCAGTTAAATGACTTCTCCAGGGTCCTGAGGCAAAGGAGTGCAAGTTCAAAACTAGAACTCTTGTCTTTGGCTCCCAAATCCTCTGAAGAATTCGGAAAGCATGCTTGTTAGATGCTCCATAGAGTGCCCTGATCCACAGCGAGCCACCGACTTGAGCTAGACACCCAGCCATCCTGCCAGGACCTGGGTCTGCTCGAGGTAGATCAAGGTCAGCCTGATACTCGCTCCTCAGAGCAGCTCTGTTCTCCCCCCACCACCCTGCTGACATCACTGGTGACCTCCATGAATAGAAGGGACGGAGCTGGGTGCCTTATAGCCATAATCTTTAAACCCTCATTGCACTGCTGCGTAAGAGGCTTTATCCCCGACTTGCACACAAGAGAACGGAACCGGAGAGAGGTAAAGCTGCTTGCCTCTAGACATCCAGGCAGCGCCCAGTGGGGCTGCAATCTGAAAGCTCCTACCCCAATCCTCCTGCTCTAAGAGGCCCACTCTTCCTTCTTATCCTGCAGCTGGGCTCCTGTACCCATTCCCCCGGGACTGCTCCCAAGCAATGCTGAATGGGGACACCACCTCTGGCCTCTACACCATTTACCTGAATGGTGATAAGGCTCAGGCTCTGGAAGTCTTCTGTGACATGACCTCTGATGGGGGTGGATGGATCGTGAGTATCCCCAGCTCTCAGGCCTGGGGCCTGGGGGCAGAGGGCACAGCAGGGGAGGTGGGGAAGGGGAGGGGGAGGCATGTCCACCCATGTACACAGACCCCGATGTTTGGAGGTTTTGCAAGATCGAGCCTGTCATCCAGAGACACTCAGATGCTGTCTCTGAAAGAAAGGAATGGGGAAGAAGCTGGGGGAAAAAAAACAGAAGAAAATAATTTTCTTGTAATTTATCTGATCTGATCCTCAAACAACTCTGTGATGCATAAAAATGAGGGCAGTCATAGAGCCCAGTATGTGGCTTAATTAGCATTTGCTGTCTACCACTGTGCTAAGAGTTTGATGTGAATTATTTCAATCCCATTTCTGTTTGAGCTGGATAGTATTTTTTTTAATTAATAAATCTTTTTTTTTTTTTTTAATTTGAGAGAGAGAGAGCAAGAGCATGGAGGAGGGCAGAGAGAGAAGAAGAAGCAGATTCCCTGCTGAGCAGGGACCCTGATGCGGGGCTCCATCCCTGGACCCTGGGATCATGACTTGAGACGAAGGCAGATGCTTAACAGACTGAGCCACCCAGGGGCCCCATAAACTTTATTTTTTAGAGCAAAGTGAGCATAAAGTACAGAGCGTACCCACATCCCCCTGTCCCATGTGCATGGCCTCTCTCCATATCAGCGTCCTACCCAGAGTGATGCATTTAGACCAAGTGATCCATCTTAATTTTTAATTGACCCATCATCATTTTTAATCCCTGTTTGTCAGGTGGAGGTGGCCTGCCCAGAGTCACACAGCAAGTTAGTGACAGATAGAGCTGGGGACTGGTGCTTTTCCCACAGCTCCAATGCCCTTCCTGTCAGAGAGATGCCTTCTCTTTCTTCTGAGACCTAACGTGTGCCCTGATTCTTATGTTCCAGGTGTTCCTGAGACGCAAGAATGGACGTGAGGATTTCTATCGCAACTGGAAAGCCTATGCTGCTGGGTTTGGGGACCGCAGAGAAGAATTCTGGCTTGGTAATGCACCCCTGCCTGTGTGCGTCCCAAGTGCCCATTTCTGCCCTCCTTGTCATTGTTCCTAAGCCACAGCAACCCATGGGAGAGAGAGAGAGCCTAGGAGGAAACAGTAGCTCTGGTAGTAGACACAGGATACCAACTCTTCCTTGGAAAAGACTTTAAATTCTCTAGGTCATTAAAAATAAAAATGTGGTCCAGGAAGAGCCAACAACCAGATGTGAAGGATAGCCTAGATTGAATTCATTCACTGAACCACATACAGACTCATCTTCACTGATATTATTAACTGTTTCCATCCTGGGCTCCAGGTGCTGGGATGGACCTTATAGCCATAACCTGGAACACCCAGCACCTGCGCAATCTACAAAATTCCCGGATTGCACGTGGGAAAAGAGGAATGAAGTCATGTGCTCACAAGAATCTAGCCAATAAGCAGTAGAGCTGCCACTTGAAATCTCCCCAAACACCACCACGAAGCCACCATCCATTCGTCCGTCCATCCATCCATCCATCGATCCATTCGCGCAGCAAGCACTTTCCCACAATCTCCCTGCAGGGGGCACTGTTCCGCTCTCCGGCGCCCTCACTGGGAAATGTCCATCCCCTTAGCATCCACTGCCTTCCTCCTGCAAGGGGCTTTGAAGGTTAAAAGTGCTTTCTCCACCTTATCTCCTGGATCTTCACGATGCCCTAGGAGGTGGGCAGGGCATAGATGCCACCTTGAATTTCCCTGAGGCTCAGAAACACCCTAGATTTCACCTGATGTTGTGCCAGCAAGGAGCAAACCAGACCAGACCGCAAGTCCGGGTCTGTGGGAGGCGTAACCTCTTTGTAGAGCCCAACCGCTGCTCCTACAGGGTGATGGAGTAGAAGCAATGGCCTCAGTCACTCGGGCTTCCTCTGTAACCCTCGCCTGTCCTCCACAGGGCTGGACAACCTACACAAAATCACAGCCCAAGGGCAGTACGAGCTCCGGGTGGACCTGCGTGACCACGGGGAGACCGCGTACGCCGTCTACGACAAGTTCAGCGTGGGGGATGCCAAGACTCGTTACAAGCTGAGGGTGGAGGGCTACAGCGGGACCGCAGGTAGGGGACAGCCACACGCCCCGCCTCCGGAACCACAGAAGCCTTCCTTAGGCTTTTAGCTCATTCCTCCCTCATTCCTTCCTTCACGAATCCATCCACTGATACGGTCAACAAATATCGGAATCCTTACTAGGTACTAGACCAGAACTTCAACTGGGCAGAGTAGGGTAGATACTTTGGTCACCAAAGCAAAGTAGGGTTGAGAATCAGAACAATACGTCTTTTTCTTACCCATTTTTAGATATCAACTGAGCCTGAAGACTCACTTAACCCACTGCATCTAAATGTATTTATTAAAATTTCTTGTACATTCAACCCCCCAGGGATCCCATTAATGAGCAGGTGCGGACACACTGAGGTTCTGCGTTTCTTATGGGTTCCCTGGCGCTGCCACTGTTGAGGATGCTGCTGGTCTGTGGACCCCACTCTGGGTTGCAGGCATGGACTCCTTCCCCGGCTGCTTGCATCCTTTCGAGGATACCCCTGCAATGGGGTCATCCAGCCACAGCCCCCAGACCCCATGGCCAGAAGCTCACTACCTGCCAAATGGTCCTTGTGGACCTTGTCCCGTGCATAAGCTAGCTCAGATCGTGCAGATGTCATGGACTTGGAACAGCCCCTGTGTGCTTTACCGGCTCCGCATTAGAAGAGAAGTTAGTAAGGAAGCCACACACATTCAGGCCTATGAGGGAGCCTCTCCTCTTTGCATCTGTTCCACAAGCATTACCCCCTTCCGATTGTCAGGGACACTGGTCCAGGAAGATGTCCCTGTGACACAGATGAGGACACTGTGACCCAGAAAAGCTGGGTGATTTGCCTGAGGTGGACCCAGGGGGCGGGCTTGTCGGCAGACAGGTGTGCTTCGTAATGAGGAGGGTTCAGGTCTGACAGTATCCCCACCCTTCCCTGCTCTGGGGTGGCATCGGGTTATGTCTATGAAAACAGAAAAAGCAGAAGCTGTGGTACCTCCCCAGTCTCTCTGAGCCTCGAGAGGAAACATCCATAATGGGGAGAGTCTCCAGAGAAAGATTTGCTGTCTAAGGAGAGGCTAGGCGCTTGCGAGATCAGCGTGGCGGTAGTAAACACAGAGAGCCAGGGGCCAAGATGGTTTTCATTCTTGTGTCCCTCGAAGAGGTCTGACATTTTATTACCTGGCAATAAATATCTGTTTGAGTGAAGTGGCTTCAGGCAAGAAGGATATTGTCACCGGGTGGAAGGGTGGTGGGGCGGGGGTCACTGAGCAGCGGGAATGTGGCTGCACCCGCCTCTCTCTGCCTTCATCTCCAAAGCCCCCTCAGGAAGGGGACCGTGGTAGAGCTGCTCCTGGCGGCAGCCTGCGCTCCACAGGAGGGTACCTCGTTTCCTCCATACCTACCTGCTCCTGGTCGCTTCCTCCTTAACCAGGCATCTGAGGCACTTTGAACCTTGCTTCAAAATATCAGTCCTGTCTTTCCCTCTCTGAGCCCCATTATGTAAAGGAATGCAAAACAAAATGATCAAAGCAGCGAAAATCACAGCTGTTACACGTACCCCTCTACCTTCATATCCACTGACTGTCCCCACCGCACACGGAGGTGGGCAGAATCAATGCGCTGGTTCCTTTTTCTAGAAGAGAACACTGAGGCTCAGCTGGAGGCCTGACGTGGGCCAGTCATACTGTGGAGTGAGAGCCGGACCCTCCAAAGCCATCGCAGGCCTCTTTCTGGCACATTATGCTGCTTCCAACAGCCATGAACCCTCGGGGGTTCCCCTCCAATCCTGTGCTCGACACTAATTCTGGGCCCAAGGTTCAAGGGCAGTGACCCCAGGAACTTTCAGTTGCCACCCCAGTTCTGCCCTTCCAAGCCCCTGAGGAAAACCCGTGCTGGGACTCCTCAGATCCGTATCTCCTCTCTGCAGGTGACTCCATGGCTTACCACAACGGCAGATCCTTCTCCACCTTCGACAAGGACACGGACTCAGCCATCACCAACTGCGCCCTGTCCTACAAGGGGGCTTTCTGGTACAAGAACTGTCACCGTGTCAACCTGATGGGGAGGTACGGGGACAACAACCACAGTCAGGTGAGCCAACTGTGAGGGTCGAGGGCAGGTGACAGGGGGGCACCCCAGCCCCTCGGTCCCAGCCAAGACTAGGGGGCAGCAACCTCTGGGACATGGTGTCACCTCTGTTCCTGCAAGGAGGAACCTCGGGGACACAGGAGGTTGGGTGAAATCCTCGAGACAGCACCTGTTAACCCGTGAAGATCCCAGAAAGACCACTGGTCAGTGGATTCCAAAACAGAGAGCTCTCAGCAGACAGAGCCAGAGCTGAACTCCAGAAGGAAAGCAGATTAAAGGGGAGGCGTCTAGATGATGCGGAGGCATAAGTGGGGTGTTCTTTCCACCGTATGATGTTGCCCCAGGGTACTTTCACTCTAGCATTATTGTACTACCTTTCTTTTCTCATCCCCTGCCTCCAAAGTGACACAAAGTCCTTCTGGAAACAAAAACAAAAACAAAAATGCATGCCCGAAAGGAAACTTCTTTTTCCATCCTCCCCCCTCTCCAGTGTGGGCTGACGTTAAAGGCCACGAAGGAGTTAGGGGCGCCCCGTCCCAGCTCAGGCTCTGCTCTGGCAGCTGTGTGGGCTCGGTGACCTCACTTTCCCTCTCAGGCCTCAGTCCCCAGCATAGAACAAGGAGGGTTTGCGTCCCGCTCGGCACCTCTGTCCGAGGGACGATGAGGGCAGAGGAAGGCAGACCAAGTACTTCACCAGAACTGAGTGGTTACAGACACATTTGCCCATGGGGTAAGCCAGCCATTCTCACACCCAACCTGTCAGTCGGATTCAGAGACCGTCCGCGGTCAGTGAACGCCAAACAGATTCCCATGAAGTGTCTCTATTTTCTTGCCTCATTTTACCAGCCATTAACTTCTCCAGGTCTCCTCACAGCCCCATAGTGCTAAAAAGAAGAGAGGTCAGAGAATGAGGTGGTGGCCGCCTAGAGGCACTTGCAGAAGCAGACCATCCCCACCCCCCTAACCACACCGTGGGGCAAGGGGCATTATGGGTTTTGACAGGCAGACTCTGCTATCTTTAGACTCTGTGGCAGAGTCAACATAGAATTAGGAGGTCCAGACACAAATATAATCTTTTCTTGAGGAAAAAAAAAAAATCTCTGGCCAAATTTCTAAGGATGCTTTTCCCTGTTGGAGATGAGAGAAGTCATATATACTTCGTACCTACAATGTGCCCAGCACTATGATCGCTCCCTCACAAACTCATGTAACCCTCATAGCATTCTTCCAAGGTTGGCACTTCATACCCAGAAGGGGTTGGAGGATGGGGGGGAAGGTGGTGAAACTAAAGCCCGGAAAGGTCTGATGACTGGTTCAAGACCATTTATGTCTCAAGAAAGAGCCTTAAGGTTTAACCCTATATGTCAGGTTGTAAAATTTGTGTTCTGCCTGTGTTCTTCCTGCCATTCCAGACAAACCCTTATTAAAACAGTCCACAGGAATCCTGGGAACTAGAGACTCCCCTGCATATAGCTAGTCAATTTTGTAACCTCCAAGCATGACCTGAATTCCTTCAGCACCTACTCCTACTGATGGGAGGTTTCACCAGCCACCATTTTGTTTCACAAACCACCATTTTATTTCACAAGCCACCATTTTGTTTCACCAGCCACCATTTTGTTTCACCAGCTACCATTTTGTTTCACTATGGGAGCTCAAAGCTCAATGCAAATGCAAGTGGCTTCTGACTGACATTTGAAAAACTGAGTCAGATTCAGCCAGCTCCTTTGCAAGTTCTCAGTACACGGATCAATACACAGATAGGCAATAGACAGCTGTGAGATATCAAATGGTCAGGTTCAGACAGAACTCCCTTTGTTCCCGTCAACCAAGCAGCAGTGGTCGGTGAACACCTTGTCTAGTGGAAACCTATCTGGAGGCCTTCTCTTTTTCATAGGGCGTCAACTGGTTCCATTGGAAGGGCCACGAATATTCCATCCAGTTTGCTGAGATGAAGCTGAGACCCAGCAACTTCCGAAATCTCGAAGGCAGGCGCAAGCGGGCGTAAATTCCAGGAACAACTAACTGGGTGGGAGAGGAGCAGGGCCCAGAGGAAGAAGCAAATTTTACCAAAGTCTCAATACAACCTGTCCAACCATCAAGCCACACCCGGGTATTTGGCAGGAGATAAAGGTGACCGTGGATCATGGGGGCTGATGACAGGAGCACTGGCCTCCCCTTCTCTGCGAGGACTTCCTTCGCACCAAAGACAACAGTCTCCACAGGTGTCTGTTTCATTGCTTGAATCAGCAAACATCTCCCAGTGATGGTGTTGAGGTGGTTGTCTTGGGTGGCTCTGGGAATGGGAGAGGGGTAGGCTGTACAGTGGTAGTTTGTGTTAGAACCGGCTGTATTTTACACAAAGCTGTATAAGTATCATTATTTTTGTTCGCAGTGATTCGGTGTGTGTCATGGGAGGCCGTTCCCCCCTCCCCGCCTTTTTTTTTTTTTTTTTTTTTTTTTTTACATTTCATGCAACAAAAACCAGAAAAGCAATACTGTTTGGATTTTAAGGATATGATTAATATTATTAATATAATAATAATGATGAAAACTAAGAATTTTTAAAGAGATCTTCCTTTCCAAAACACATCTGGACAGTACCTGATTGTATTTTTTTTTTAATAAAAGCACAAGTACTTTTAAATTCGGCTGTTATTGCCTTTCGTTGTTCAGCCTGAATTCCACCAAAGCCAAAGTACTTGAACAGAGGAAGGAATGCAGGATAGGAACAGAAAGGAACAGTTAGGAAGAAGGGAAGAAGAGAGGGGGCCTATAGGCTGGGAGAGAAGAAAGCACTTTTTTGAACAGAGTTGAACGAAGTTGGAGAAAGGTTACCACTTGCTCAATATTTTCAAGACTAAGAGTGTGTGGTTTCAAAGATGCTTTTATACCCATCTTCTAGAAATTCCATGATATAGATGAGGAGATAGCTGTTAACCCAGCAAGGATCAACATGCCCAGCGGCAGACTAGCTGAGTTCAAATCTTGGCTCCACCATCCCCTAGTTCCCTAATCTCTCTGTGCCTCAGTTTCCCAATCAATACTCACACTTCTTAACTCTGTAGCATTTCTGTGGAAAAAATAAACACCAGCCAGATGAGCCCCTGAACGTGGTGCCTGGTGTGGAGGAGGTGCCAGTAAGAGTCAGTTGTCTTTATGATCACTTTATATATGACGGGCTGGGGTTCATGGAAGGGCAATGACTCGCCCACAGGCTACCCACCCAAATAATCATAGGACTGGATTTTGACTCAGGTCTCTGGCCCCCATGTTCTTGCTCTCCCTCGGAACCCCGATGAAAATCCCTCCTTTCCCGAGGAAATGTGTGCCCTGAGTTGCGGAATGATGGAGTACAAAGAAGCCCAGCAGATCCTTCCTACAACCCCAAGATCTTGGAAGGAGAAAGAATGTCTGTTGGGAAGATCTCCCCCTCCCCTACTCAGCACCACCCCCACCCCATGTCACCCAGCCCTAGCCTAAATGCGTCTAGGGGTGGAGGAAACTCACTGTCCAGCACAGCAGATCTGCTTGTACTCGGGCAATATCAAATATGGGGTCAGAACCCCACATTACACATTCGTCTTTGAAAACAGGGTGGGTTGGGGGGTGGGGAGAAATTCCCAGTTCATTCTCTTGGGGATTTTCAGCAAAGGGACTTATTTAATGAAAATATTTGGGCTTGATAGGCCTCATTCAAATGGAATGTGGTGGCTCAGACTTGAGGACCAGAAAAATTTATGGCTCGGGCCAGATCCTTCGTGGCTGGGTTTATCTTGCTTTAATAAATGCTGTCTCGTTATATACACAATGGGCTGCTCCAGATCATAAGACTTGTTGCCTGCCATTCCGCCATAGCAACACTCGCCTTGCTGTGTAAACCTGAACAACCAGGCCTCAAGTGGGAGGCTTAACCCTCTGCTAGCAGCTCCCTGGGGAGGCTCTGAGAGCCACTGCCGTCCTCTCCCGGCAAATACAGATGTAAGGAAGCGGGTGAGGTACTTCCCAGAAGCCACACCAGAATCCAATTCCCCATCAAACAGGGGTCCTTAACCTGGTTGCAGAAGCCCCCAGAGGGGGATGGGCAGGCAGAAGGGCCCGAGCCAAGACACGCAGAGCTGCCCACGTCCTGGTTAAAGCATGAGCTCGCCACTCCTCAAACATGTCCTCAGTCCCCGACTCTGGGTTCCTTTAAGCAACGCCTCCCTCCTGGAAGGGGTCCTGAGACTCCGCCTTCCGGGACGCTCTCAGCTGGGAATGAATTTCCAGGGAGTCTGGCCTTCCCTTTGCCCTTCCTCCAAATGCTTCTCTCCCTTCCCCCTGCTTGTACCCTTCAAGGCCACCCTGCATGGATTATGTCAAGGGACCTCCGTGCCCTCAAGTTTCTGGTTGGCTATCAGAATGGGAAGTGCTGAGACACTGGGGGGTGGGGCGAGGGTGTTCAGGGTCCTTACTTTCCAGCGCCACCTCTGTGGCATCACAGGGGCTGACAGTTTCCCTCCTAGCAGAGGCACAGCTCCTGTCCATGGGCCATCCCCACTCAGCTCTCTCTCCAGCTGGAGGAAAACTGTCCCCTCTCAAGTCCCTTCAGGCCTGAGGATGGTCCCACACCTAGCCACTACCAGCCCTGGGATGGTGTGACCCCCTGTGGCTCTCCTTCTCTTCGTCTGCACCGCTGGAGACAGTCCCTCTTCTCCTGCCTCTCCTGGGGACCCTGACAGACAGGCCCCTTCTCTGGGACACTGGGAACCACTGTTGTCACTGGCTGCTGTCCCTACACCATTCTTTCCACTCCCGCCTCCCACCGTGGAAGCCACAGGGGAAAATACTCCCTCCCACTCCCCGCGGGAGCTGGGGCATGTAACTTGAACTCTGTCCACTGGATACCTGCAGAGGGACTTCTAGCCTTGAACAAGGAATGCAAATCAAAGAGCCTAGGAGGCTGGTTTCCCCATGACCACCACAGTGTCTGCCCACATATCCCCATCTATTGGGACAATCCATCCCACCTTCTCCCTTTCTCAGCCTGCCCCTCCCATGCCATTCTTCTTCCCACCATTCCCTGCCAACTCCAAGTATGGGACGGGTGCGGGGGGTGTCTCGTGGGCTGTGATGATCGACTCTCTTCTCCCCCAGGATTCTCTTTTCCCCTTTCTGTTTCAAAGTCAGTACAGAATAACCCCCCATCGGTCCAGCACGAGGTGAACAACGTAACCATGGGCCCTGGTCTCTCAGGAGCTTCCATGCCAGGGGAGGCTGGCAACAGCCACCGCACCAGACATGCAAACTGAGGGTATGCTTGGGAAGCAAAGCCGAGACACTACAGGAATATCTAACGAGGACCTGAACCTGACTGGGAAGGGTTCCCTGAGAAAGGACATCTGAATCGTGACCTAAACAATAAGTAGGAGTCAATCAGGGAGGAAGACAGGGAAAGTAGAGGGCAGGGTATCTCTAGAGGCCCTGAGATGGCCAGACTGTGCAGAAAGCCAGCCAAGAATCCTGTTGACGGTTCTTCCACTCCAGGATAAGGATTTCAGTCTTTTTTCTTTTCCTTTTTTTTTTTTAAGTTTTATTTTTTTATAAACGTAGAATATATTTTTATCCCCAGGGGTACAGGTCTGTGAATCGCCAGGTTTACACACTTCACAGCACTCACCATTCAATCTTTTTTCTTAAGTGCAATGGGAAACTGCTAAGGAATTCTAAGCAGGGGAGGGTTAGGGCCCTATCTTTTCTCCAGGCCATCTTTGGGATGGGAAGTGCCACAGGGGCCCATGGGAAAGGTGATGGAGTTTCAGTAGGCATGTTGTCCTGGAGATGGGGCATACAGTTCTGAGAGATGTTTAGAAGGAAAAACCCACAGGACGTGGGGTCCCATAGAGCTGCTCCTCATCCACACCCCAGTTCCAGAACTTCTCTCAGTTCCTGCAGGGGCGTCTTCTAGAATCATCTCCAGTGTCTCATTAGGGGTGTGTGGAGCTGGAGTCAAGGCCCCCTGAGCCCTAAGAACCAAGGTGGGCTGCAGGGTCCCATAGTACCAGGCCTGACTCCTGGGACTTTGGATTGGGGGAGGAGGGGATCAGGGAAACTCCTTGGAGGTTACTGTTAGAATGGCATTAATGCCATAAGGTGAAGGTGTGGCGGAATAGAACGTGTGAAGGGGTGGGGGGCCTACCCGGAAGGATTTATGTCCTGTGAACGCAGCTGAGAGTTGCTGATGGTGTTTAAGGCAGGAGTGACAACATCAGTGTTGCTCTCATTCTCATGCTAGAAAGGCATTTGCTCCTGCCACCCTGTCCTCTGGCCTCAGTGGGGTCCTGGACATCCTCATAGGTGGCCCCCCCACACACACACACCCAGGCCCGGATTCCAGCGGGTGTGGAATCTTTGTGGCCAGCAGAGGGCTCCCTCCCCTTGTCCTCCTCCCTCCACTACCAGGCCCACAAGTGAATTTAAAGCTCAGGAAGGAAGCAGGAAAAGGCTCTCCTCTTGAGAATCACTCCAACCTCGCCAAGACTGGAGAGTAGATTTCCGTGTGTTACAGAAACACACACACACACACACACACACACACAAACACACACGATTCTATATGAGCAGCTCCCATTAGCCCAGTACATGTGCAGCTGCAGGTAAAGGAACTGTTTCAGAGCAGTGAAATGACTTCTCTGAGGTTCACTTGACCTTGAAGTGCCAGAGCAAGGACTGAAATCTTGGATCTTCTGACTCCTTAGGCCAAGCGCCTGGAGAAGCATCTGTCGGCGTACTTACTCCTTTCTCCGTTCTTCCGTTCGGCATCCAAGGAACCCCCATCATAAGCTGGTTCCCTCATAACACTTGACAGTTTGCAAAGCCAGTGTGATTGTAATTCTTGAAAGTCATCTTTGCAGTTAGAGCTGAGCTTGAATCCCGTTTTCCAATTACCGAAAGATCTTGGTCGAGCAGCTTAATTCTTCTGAGTATCCCGAAACATTAGGATGAAGATGATATACACTGATGAGAAGCTGTGATGCTTTGAAAGAGAAAAAACAGACAGCTGCCTGGCCTGGAGAAAATGCCAACCACACACTTCCCTCTCTGACGTGGATAGACCCTCGTTCAAAGCTGAGCATCAGGGTAATTACTCAAGTCAGCCAGCAGATGGCAGTCTCCCCCAGCTTTCGGAGAGCACCCCATGAGGCACTCCTAGCAGATGTGTTCAGGTGGCTGGAGACCCGGGGCTCCCAGACACCTCCAAGGAAACACGTCCACCTTCACTCCAATCCCCTGCTCCCTAAGAGGTTCAAATCCCACCCAGGGGCAGCAGGACATGGCAGGCTGTCTCTTCTGTTTTTGTCTCCCCCTCGGCTACACAAAACCTTATGTCAACAACCACAAACCTTGCTTACCACCTTTTACATCAGGGTGTGGGGATAGGAATGTGGGGGACAAGGAGGGCAGGCTTCTGGCCCACGTGTCCAGAATGTTCAACAGCTCCGCTGTAGTGATGTCTCCTCACTAACTTACTTTCCGTTACGAATCCCTTATCGTTGGGAGGGAGGGACAAGCCCCCACAATTTCTACCATCCTATGCTGGCTCCCCGGCTTTCCCCTGGCCCTTCAGCCTCATGACTTCTCCTTTGCTACAGCATACATAATGTTCCAGCACAGAGCAAAGCCCTTTGGGAAATGGGACCTAGTTCCTATTATCATTGCTACTGTTTGACTTTCTCTCCTCAAAATCCTGGCTTAGACGGTGATCCCTCTGCATCTCCCACAGTAGCTTGGACATCAGAAACATAGCCAAGGGCCCTGCGTCCTCAACGCTTGGCTCCCTGAGTCAGTCTATACTCCCGACGAGGTGTAGAGCGATCCTTTTAAAATGCTGAGTCACATCATCTCGTTCCGCTGCTCCAAACCCTACAAGCTTGCCTTCTGGCTCAGAGCAAAGCCCGAGACATGACAGTGGCCTTGGAAGCCCAGAGTGGTCTGTCTGTCGATACTGCTTGGAACGCCAGCCACCATGTCATGACGATCTGGGGGCATGGGCCTGTCTGCTGCTCTTCAAACGCAGCACTCTCCCACTGCAATGCCTTCCCCTGGAAGGCTCTTGCCCTCACACCACACATGCGTGCACGTGCACACGCACACACACACACACACACACACACTCAGAACCATTTTCTCACTTCCTTCAAGCAACCTCCCAACGTCATCTGCTCCATGAGACTCTCCCTCACTGCTCCACCTAAACACGCATGTGCACGACCCACGTGCAAACCTGTGCACATGCACACTAGCCCCCCCCCCCACCCCCCCCCCCTTCTCCTTCTCCCGGGCTCCCATTTCCACCTGACTCACTGCTGCTTTACTTACTTACGTGTATGATTTCTAGAAATTAAGCTCCGGGATAGCAGGGACTTCATACGTGTTTGCCTCCTGCTGTCTCACCAGCACCTGGCACGGGGCCGGTTCTGTGGTCTCCCGGTCCTTACCTGTTGACCCAATACAGGGCCAGACCTAGGAAGACAGGCAATCAGGCCCTATCCGCCTCACCTTTTTTTCTATTTAATTCATAGAGTATCCACTCTGTCCCCAAATCATCATTTTCAGCAGAAACAAACTCAGAGAAGTGATTTCTCTCTCAAAGTCGTCATGTGACCAGTATGGATTCCAATCCAGCTCCTGCTCACCCACACCCTTACCACAGTGGGTCAGAACCTGACACGTGGTTTAAAGAAACAGCGGAAGAATTGCTCTATAGAAAGCCCCAGACAGCAGCCACTCCTAGGGAGGTATGGGCTAGGGACTGGGATTGTCTCACAGCCAAGGAGGGAGAAATCCAGCAGGATAGTTGAATGGGAAGCACCATAAATATCAGGCATTCGAAAGGCAAGCATGGTGCGTATCCAGCCGAAGTCGCTTGTCCAGGGACTTTCCACACACGAGTTCCACACATACTGTCAAGGGTAGCCTCCCAATTTTGGACCTTCCAATTTCTGCCCTCCCCCGCTCCCCCAACGCACACACTGAGAACCATCATTTTGCAAGTGTTGATGGGAATGAGTAAAATTAGTGACCTGTCAACCCTTTTATTTACAAGAATTAGCTTTAAAAATTTACTGAAATAATAGGGAGAGAGAGAGAGAAAGGGAGAGAGAAACAAAGACAAAGAAAGAGACAGAAATAGAGACAGAGGCCGAGACACAGAGAGAATTTTCCAGGGATGGTAGAAGCCTCATAAGCTAAATTCGCCTAGTTGTGGGTTTAAGAGCTTCTCCAAAAAGAAGTATATCTATTTCCTGACAACCACATCCTTCTAAGCCATGAGCCCAGGAGATGGTGGAGCAGGCCCCAGGTGGGTGAGAGGGGTTTGGTCTACACAGCAGACCCCGCTCAGCAGAGGCCAAGGACGGCCCTCCTCCTGGACCCCCTTCAGGGGAGCATCAGAGTTGGGTTTGAAAAAGCATCCATCTCCACCCAAAAACCCAGTCCTAAGGCAGCAGAGAACTCTCCTCTGAGTGCAGCATATGCCTAGTTCTGACTCCAAGCTGCTGGGGAGCCTGGCCTGTGGGGCTGTGTCACCACCACACCCACAGCGTGGACCATGGGAGCGGCACCATTAACGTCTCTGTATTACGGTATGAATTCACAGTAACTGCCAGCGAGTTCTCAGGAAGGGATCTCAGGGCATAACCAGGCCCAGCATGAAAGAGTGTTGTCCTCACTTAAGAGATGTCGTATTCATCTAGTTGTCATCCTCAGAATGGCGCTCGTGTAGACAATCAGGGAGAGAAGGGATTGGAAACACCCTCTTTCTAGAGAACCAGGTGAGATGATGAGCAGGGACATCACCTCAGTCTCAGAATCTCTGCAGGCACGTCCTGGACGAGAGAAAGTAGGCTCGTCCTGGTGGGTGACCAAAGGAAGAACTAGGGTCCCCCGGTGAAATCTACATGGGGACAAATGGCACCCAAGCAAGGAAAGAGCTTGTCACGACCACAAACAACCCTCCAGGGGACAGATGAGCCATCGGAGAAGCAGAGAGCTCCCGGCCCCGGAGGGATCCTAGGGCTTGAGGTTCACGTATTCAACAAAGCAGCTTTGTCATGTCCCTTCCAGCCCCAGAATGGACCCATTCTCCCCTCCGGCTCAGCTAGTTGGGTCATCCGACCTGTTGAAAAGCTTCTGCTCTGGGTTCTCAGCCTCCAGCCTGAGTCTCAAATACAGCCAAGGAAAGCCCGTCATGACAGTTATGAGACCACAAAACACAGATTTATTGAAAGAAGATAGCCCCTTCGGGAGACAGGAGATAAACCCAGCATTCACTGCTCCCTCAAAGCCCTGCCTCCAGGGAACGCGCCGGGAAGGAACCACCCCTGCAAGGTGGCAAAACCCTAAATCTCCTAAAAATTCTAGGTTTAATGAGTTTCTTAGAAGCCAGCTCCTTACAGAAAAAGAAACCTGCAGGCCCAACCGTGACCCACCGCCCAAGAATCTCACTGCCTCTTGGGCCAGGTTATTGGCCGCAAGAAAATACTCAGGATCAGAGTCCCCGTCCTAACTTCGCTCAGGAATCCCGGTAGGTTTGCACAAAGCAGCAGTCTCTGGAAAGGAGATCTTAAGTGTAAACAGGGATGTCATGTTATCATTTGGCCCCCAATCTCATTCACACCTTAACCGTTTCTTCCCACTAATGTAAATGCCGAGAGCATTCAAGGGTAGTGTGAGTGACTTCATGTGCATCCTACGATGCATGAGTTGGATGGTAAGGCTGGAGGTTGGTTCTAACAAGAACGCTAGACACGGGGCCAGGAGAGTGCCCACCCGACCAGACTCTGGGTGTGCTGGAGGCAGGAATCCGTTCTTAGCAAACTCTGGATCCACAGCCCCTGGTGAGGAAGATAGCTCTATGCCAAATCAGTGAATGAATCAATCCACCCATGGATGGTTTCAAGCTTTGGCTCTGCTAGGAACTAGCGACGTGATCTTGGCAGAGTTGTACAACTTCTTGGAGCTTAAAATGTTTTCATCTATAAATCAGAAATGATGGTAACCACCTTGTATGATTTCAATAAATGACATGATGCGTATAAAGTGTCCCAGAAGGGGCGCCTGGGCGGCTCAGTTGGTGAAGCATCTGCCTTTGGTTCAGGTCATGATCTCAGGGTCCTGGGATCGAGCTCCATGTCGGGGTCCCTGCTTAGCGGGGAGCCTGCTTCTCCCTCTCCTCCCCACTTACACTCTTTCGCTACCTCTATCTCTCTCTCTCTCAAATAAATAAATAAAATCTTTTAAAATAAATAAATAAATAAATAAAGTGTCCCAGAAAACTAACTGAAGAGGAAACTTGCAGAAGTGGAAGTGGGTTGGAGGATGGGGTAACCGGGTGAAGGGCGTTAAGGAGGGCACATGATGTGATGAGCACTGGCTGTTATATGCAACTGATGAATCCGTAAACACTACATCAGAAACTAATGATGTACTCTATGTTGGCTAATGGAATTTATATTTTAAAAATCATTAAAGGTAAAATAAAATAAAATAAATTAAGTGTCCCAGAAAGTGACTGGCATATAGTAGGTGCTCAGCAAACAGCACACCCCTTCTACTTCCTAGGACCATCCTTCACACAAAGGAGATTTGTGTGACAAAAACATTGCCTGACTGATCAATACTTGGAACTGATATGAATGAGCTCAGTTAACTGAGGAGGAAGCAGAGGCAAGTGAGGTCATGGGCCTTGGGTCACGCGGCTGCTCCACGGCAGGGTTTGGGGCAGAAGGAGAGAAGGGAATCCACGTGGATTTGTCTTTCATTTACACTGTGATTTCCTCTTAGACATTTGGCAGCTAAAGGCAAAGTCCCCAGATCTTCTGGAGGATTCACCAAAGAGTCACACCTTTAGCAGCTTCTCATCAGTAAAGCTGGACATACAGACACGGCAAACAGTACTCAAAGCCATTTATCCTTAAAGGACCCACATAATAAATTCTTACTGCATTCACTTCCCTCTTTCTGCACCCAAGAATTTATTTCTGCACATGAATGTGTATTTGGTGCCGCAGTCGGGGAGTGAAACGCATGTCACCCAATGTGTCTCCTCACTGCCTTAGGTGCAAGGATAGTAAAGGCAAGCTCATCGCCCCTTTACTCCAATCAGCATGGCTCAGGTCTATGGCAAATCTATTCGTTCTAGTTTCTTCCACTGGTTTCTGTTCTCTTTTTCATCGTAACGGTTTGATTTTGCCTTCTGTTTAATCCACAAGTCTTTCGGGGGGGGGGGGAGAAAAAGAAGGTAAGCAAGAAGAACATCAAAGATAAAAAGGCTCACAGATTCCCAGTTTGGACTTTCCTAGTCTGAAAACAGTACCTGAAATCCTGCGAGGAAAGGGATATCGCTGTACCCGTTACACAGAGGAGAAAACTGAGGCAAGGGAAGGTTAGAGAATGTCAAAACCACATTGTTGTGCTCTATTTAAGGTGATCGGAATAAAAATGGAACGTCTAATTGAGCACCTCGTCATCCAGGATCCAGGAAGACGACTGGGTATCATGAATACACCACAGGCTCTGGAGATGAAGTCAGCCCACCCAGCACAAACACCAACCACCGTGATCAGGAAAAATTCCATGTTCCATCCACCTTCCGCATTCCACTGTCAGGAACAGCAGAACCTGACGGTGGCAACAATGTAAGCCAAGAGGTTATTTATTGCTGTAACTGGGTTGGAAGGAGAAAAGACCCATTAAGGTAAAAGGGCACATACCCTAATGGTTTCTCTGCCTCCAAGGCAGACACAGCCTTCCACCAGCTCCCTCTGACCCTGTGCCTATCCGGCAGTGTGGAGAATGGAGACGGGGATCGGGGGGGAGGGAAAACCTGCAGCCCCGGCTCCTGCCCACAGGCTGGAGGGTGACTCATGCTGTGCAGGAGAGCCGGTCCTGCTGAGCTCGTCTCAAAGAGAAGTGGCTGCTCTCACCTGTGGCTTAGAAAACATGGTCTGCAGAAGGAACTGCCCAGCTGGTCTGCATTCCAGAGTCTCCAGAATCCCAGGGGCCACAGCAGGCTGTGCTGCCTGTGCACCAAAACCCCAAAGAGCCTCCTTCCCAGTCCCAGATTCCCATTGCCCTCAGGGTTTCAGCATGAGCAACAGCCGGTGGAAATGCATCTTTGTGGCAGTGTGCGTGGAGGTCACCATTTCTCCCAAACCTTAACGACATCATCGGTGTGGCCACCATGGGAGTGGAACTCACATGCACGGCAGTGCCCTTGAAATGGCCAAGCAGGACCGGGAGGGGAGCCTTGTCTGTTCCCAGGAGAGCATCCCGCCAGCCCAACGCTGTTTGTGGAGATCACTGGGGACCTGCTGCGCCCTCCTGAGCACCCACGTCCTGCCGCCTGGTTCACTCCCCTCATTGCCTGCCTTCTCTGCTGTGTCTGACTCTGACACCTTCTACCCCGACACCTGACAGGCAACCCAAGCTTTAGCTCACCTTTGGTGCCAGCTTCCTGGACTGGTGTCGACATTTGACCTTCTTGCTCTGTAATGAGCCCAGCCCAGGTCCAGGATGGGTCTCTCTGAACGGATCCCAACACCAGGATGTACGCACGAGCTGGGAGGCTTTGAGCTAGCCTGGCCAGGCTGCCAGAGAAGGTTCACAGAAAGAAACATGTCACAGGATCATGGGAAGGAGTGACACAGGGAGGCTCCTTCAGATAGGAAGGTGACAGTGGCACCTCACCCTTTGGTATGGCACAGGGCGACTGTCAATGCAAAGAGGCGGGAGTGGGAAACAGCTTGCTGAGGGTCATGGCCTCTGCAGACATTCCAGGATCTTCCCTGGTCCCTGACATCAGCACAACTGCAGGGTCATGGGCTGTCCTGCAAGCTCGCCTCTCCGCCTCTCCCCTTCCTTCTCTGCCTCAGGCCTTTCCTCAGAGCCTGGGAAGCCACTCCCATCTCACACAAGGACACTTTCCAAGTGGGAGGTGGGCCAGGCCTGGGGACCCTCCACCGCGGAAAGACAGGCATGAACGACTAGACGAATGCCCCAGGTCCCTCTCCTTTCACAGAAGGAGGCACATTCCGCAGGCGTTCCCAAGGCCTTCCCACGGGGGCCCCAAGGGGACTAAGCTGTAGTCGCCTGTGCAGGAACAGAATAGCAAAGCCCACATTGGGCGTCCTTCCTCCCTGGCTCACCCTGTCCTCACCCTCACTCCTGCATCTGGGGGTCGTCTCCCAGGCTCCTGCCTCAGGCTCTGCTGTAGGCCTGATGGGCTGAGGGGGACGCTCATCATAGTTACAGTGAGAGTCAGGAGGGCTGCTTAAGATCATGTCAAGGAGGTTAACACAAGCCAGAGGGCGAGCAGGCCACGGAAAAGCTTGAGATTTCAGACTCCCTTGCCTGATCGGTCAAAGTGCCTGGGAAGCCTGCCAGTGAGCCTGCGGGTGGCGGCGGGGGTGGGGGTCTGGCCTCACCAGGGCTAGATGAAGGTTTGGGGCCTCCACTAAGCCAGCACAGGGAAAGGATTGGGATGGGCAGGGACACTGACACAAAGGGCCACTCACCGAGATGGGGCCACCAGGGAAGCCACAAGGTGAAGGTCTGACTCAACCCTTCTGCCAGGGCCCAGAACTAGCACACTGGATTTGGCATGAAAATAAACCGCAGCTTTCCTGAGCCTCTTTTCAACCTGCTAAGCAGTTTTCATAATGAGCTCATTTCGTTCTTAAAACAACCGTAGAAGTCATTCTCCCCATTTTATAGATGGGGAAGGTGAGCTCATTAGGCCCTCAAACCAAGACTTGAATCCAGAGTTCTTGGGTTCCGAACTGCAGGCCCCAGCCAACCAACTACCCGCCCGAGATCCACTCGGGCTGCAGTCCAGGCTCAAGTTCAGCAAGTGACCTTGCAGATGGAAGCTTGAGGACTGCAGGCGGGAGGAACTGAAAGAGAGGTCAGAACGCACGCGTAGCCGGGATTCACTGGCCTCGCCTGCGGAGAGATGCCGCCGGTGCCTGAGACTCACAGCGACAGTGACCGTGTCCTCTGTGGTCCTGTGGAAAATGTCCTTCCATTCGTGTACAGTGTTTCTCAGACATGTCATCTGCTTTCAGGGCCCGAAGGGAAAGGACTCCAGGTTGGGGTGGACAGGATGCTTACTTTTTTTTGTCATTTAGAAAAGAATGTAGAGCCATGCTTATCTCTGCAGTCCACACTCCCATTTATAAAACATATTCTCGTCCTCAACATCATGATACCGAGGCTGGGGAGAGCAGAACGTACGACTCGAGTTCCAGAGAGGAGCAAACAGGATCAGCGGGGTTGAGAGGCAGGACAGTGTGGTCAAAATACCAGCCGTTGGCCTCGGAGTCGGGAATGCCTGCTCTAGCCTGAGATCTATCCCTGACTGGCCTCATCTCCCCACTGGTTCCCAATTCACCTTGGACCTGACTTTGCAGGCTGGGTGTTGGAGAGGCAATAGTGCAAAGGTGGAAGGAGCCTGATTCCCGGAACAAGCCCACAGAGCACAGATCAAATCCACCAGCGGCAGTGTTCTGTGACGGGAGCAGGCAATGCATTTTTATAGCATTCTGCTCGTGGACTCATTTATCACAGCAAGTAGCTAACCTTGGCTCATGGAGTCCCTGTGCACTCAAGGCAGTTTTCTCATCTGACCTCAGTCCAGTGGATTCAGCATCATTCGGAGCCTCCATCTGGTGCTTTCCAAGCTGGACTTCACTGACTGCACATTCTTGGGCAATCTGGGATGTCTGTTCCTGGCCCCAGTCCTTGCCCTTGAAATCAGTGAGGACACAAAGCCCAGCACCACCCAGCTCTCCTCTCTGGTGGAGAAGGGCCAGCCTCATCAGATAATCCAAAAGCCAGATCAAAGGGCACCAGACCCAGTCACAGAAGACCTGGTACTGACCTCAGCTGGATTTCTAATTTGCTATGTCCTCAGTTTTTGGTCACGCTTTCCCACCTCAAGAACTACGGGGCTGCCCTCAAAGACACCAAAGCCACCGCTCACACTTTAGGATTCTAACATGTACATTCAAGGCCTGAGAGAGAAAAACAGGGGTTAATTACTCAAAGCTATGGGATAATTAAAGACAGTGGTTTCCCCAGTGTCTAAGGGAATAAAGATTTTCTTGAGGCAGATGTCACGTTTGTGAAGGCAAAAGAGCAGACTGTTTCCATTACGAGCCCATCCCGTTGTTTGCAAGGTAGCCACAAGGAATGGAGAGGCCACAGGTTCTGACCTGGAAAGACCTTGTTCAAATCTTGCCTTTACCCCTAATGACTGTGTTGGCGGGAACTCACCTCTCCAAGCCTCCATGTCATCACTGGCAAAGCAGCATCTCGCACAAAGTTGTGGTAATTAAATGAGGCAATGCTAGCAGCACACACTCTAAGCTGTGGCAGGGTGTTCCCTTTATTGTCATCAAGCTAGGGTGAGGGGGAAGCTGGTCTGGGAAAGCAGGGGCAGGGATGGAGACATTTCTTTCATTCATGCATCGAATCATTTATCTCAACACGGTGTGTCAGGGGCTGAGATGAATAAAACATAGCCCTTGACCTCAAGAAATTCAACGTCTGGGTGGAAAGTCAGATGCATACACAAGTTACTGATCCCCTAGCGTGATAACTGCCTCATACATGTGTAAGGAAGCCAGCACCATCCCTTCTAGAACATGCTCCACAGAGACGTCCAAGGATGCCCATGGAAACATGTAAAACAGAGATGCCTGTTGAAATTTTGGTTACAAATTTAAGAAGTAGAAAAAAGTTAAAAGTCCATCAATAAGAGAGCAGGTAAAATGCAGCACATAAATCATTAACATGGAGTCTCACTAAGGTTGAGTGGAAAATGTAGTTATCAGATTATATATACATCTGGGTATCCTTTGGCTGGATTTTAAAACCAAACACCAAATATTCTGTATTTTTCACAGATGTGTGCAATTGGGTGTATAAAAGTATTTTTTAAAATGGACTAGAAGAATCCACGTCAAAGTCATAAACCTGGTAGCTTCTGGGGAAAGTAGGAAGGAAATGGGCCTAATGTCAAAGGGGACAGTAATTTCATCTGTAATGTTTTGCTCATGTTTAAAAAAAAAACAGAAACAAATATGATAAACCTTAGCATTTGTCTGATTCTTTGGATAGTGTTAATTAATATGTGTGATATTATTCTTTATACCTTTCTGTATTTTTAAAATTTGTCAAAATAGAAGTAATCAGAATATAGAAGCAGGTCATACAAAGAATGATGAGAATGTCTTTCCCTCAGTTATTCTAAGCTGACCTCAGAGTAAGTCCATGCTAGAAGTGGGTGGCCAGAAGACAAGATCAAGGCCAATAGGGGTTGGCCAGTGGTCACAAAGGCTCATAGAGCATATCAGTTGATCATGGTGACATTGTCTGGGGATCAGCATGAAACTTTGCTTTGGAGAAATGAAGAGCTAGTTTTCCTGAATTTACCACTTACTAATATAACAAGGTTGTAATCACACATCAGTTCTGAAATCTATCGCCATCTCTCATGAAGCTAGTTCCTCATGCTAGTTAATGGATAAAAGGTGGACTTTAAATTCTATATAGTTTCCATTTCAGCCAATGGTTTAAACAGGCTCTTTAGGAACTTCCCAGTCTCTCTGGGAGAAAAAGATCCAATCCCTAAGTCACGGTTTTCCGCCGACCATCCCCAACTCTTCTCCAAGATGGCACCCAGGTGTGGTTTATGCAACCTCATAATGGGAGGGCAACCCCAGGGCTCACAGACAGAAAGCCAGGTCAGTGCTGGTGTCAAAAGCAACAGCCATGATCCACCTAATTGCAGACTGACCTGCTAGAGCTGGCATCTGAAGTCTGCAACCAGTGAAACTTGAGGTCTACTGTGTGTGTGTGTGTGTCTCTCTCTCTCTGTTGGGCAAAGTCTGGGTGCTGCCTGGCTGATTCAGAACCATAGAGCTTTATGAGGCTTGGCAGTGAAGCCATTCAGGTTCGGCCCAAATGGTTTGTTATTTCCGTAGCCTTCTATACAGAACCACCTTGGTCCTACTATGATGGACCCGGCACCCAGCTGTCTGCAGCACATAGAAACCAAAGGCAGCTGGAGAGGGCTAACCCTTTAAGCCTCCCTGGGCCTCACAGACATGACACTGCCATGGTTATTTTGAGGTGACTGCCCTGATGGTACCAGGTCCTCTGAGGTGGCTCTACTAGGTGGCTCCCTAAGCAGAGAGTGGAAGCAAGAACCATCCTGTGTTCTGGATGTTTTTCTCATTTATCTAAAGTGCTTTTCTTGGCCAAATACCCCCATAGAATGTTTCAGTCCCCTCTCTTTTCCCCTCCCAGTCTTCTCTCCATAAAACCCTTAGCTGGTGTGATAGTTAATTGTCTGGGTAAGTGTGGCTTGACCACAGTACTAAGATATTTGATCAAAGACACCCAGATGTTGCTGTGAAGGTACTTCTTAGATAAGGTTAACATTTAGACTTTCATTAAAGCAGACCGCTCTCCATAATGTGGGTGTGCTGCATCCAGTCATCTGAAGGTCTTAAAGCAGAGACTGACCTCCCTCGGGAAAGAGGGAATTCTGCCAGCAGACTGCCTTCAGTGTCAAGCTTCAACGTCAACTCTTCCTTGAATCTCCAGCCTGCTGGTCATCCTTTCCTTCTCTATAAGGTCCAGTTTGCAAGCCTGTGGTCTTACTGAGGAGGTCAAGTACCTGTCTTCTGGGATAATGAACTTGTTGGAGGTAGGAGGCTGCAAGGAAACCATGGTTAAAGGGGGAAAATTTACATCTGTTATTATAAGTTTTTATTGCCATTATAGGGTGTGATCTTGAACAAGTCTTCTGGCCTCTGTGAGCTTCTGTCTCACAGAGTTGCTCAATCAAGATATTATTATTATCGTTAGTAGTAGTACTCACTTTTGGAGATTCTTCTAGTCCCACAGTGTGACGTTTACAGAGATTCTAAGTGTCAGAGTTGAGATTTTGCAAGGGTGGAGGTAATGAAGTCAGTGTTCATGGGCCACAGTCAAGGTTGTATGGAGCACATCTGTGTAAGCTTAAGTTTTAGATAGTCAAATCATGGCTCTGTCATAAAATCCAGGTGGTGGAGAGAACTCAGACTAGCATGTGGTCAGCTATGACAAGCCCAGTGATTTGGAGGCAGTGGGATCACAGCTGAGAGACAGAGAGAAATTATCTGCTCCTTTGTCCCACAGCTTTTTGTCCCAAATGGTGTGATCATAGCAAGCTTGTCTTTGACGAAAAACAACAACAATCCTCGCAGGAGTCAGACTTCACCTTCTGCCCTGCCAGGTAAGAAGCAAACCTTCTAGCAACTTCACCCTTGGAGTCCGAGAAGGACGGGAAATTCCCCTGGAAGCCCAGAAAGAACCGAGGCCAAACTCTGGGCTTTTTCTGAGCAAACATTTTGAGAGAAACCAAAGTGATGATGATGTGGAAGAACGGCCGGGGCTGTCCCCGCGAACGGCAGCAAGGCTTACGACAACACAGGGATTAGTACAGATGAATCATTGCCAGTCCTCTCCCTGACAGCGTTGGCCAGGGGCGAGCCGAGAAATACCAGATCTCTGAAAGCGCTGACGAGTTACCCACCAGGCCTGGGAGGTGGATGGCTTTTGAAATTGGTGGGAGGAGAAAGCGGGGAATGAAGACACGGAGGCGTAGCCCCCCTTCCAGAATTCACATTCTTCCTTTTGGTAAGATCATTTCCTACTTTTTCAGAAGTGTGGGTGATTCTAGAATCTGGATGAATGGCGCCCATGATCCCAACCTTCTGTTCTTCCGGTGTGGGTGGGAATTCATGGCCTTCTGTGACTCTTGCCCTTTGACAAGCAAGGAGGAGATGCTCGGAGGCGAGCTTCCTTGGTTTGGGTTAGTAACAGGGAGGACAGACTAAAGGTCTTTGGAGCATGGCTTCAGACAGAATCTAGTGTGAGCCCGGCTTTAAAGGCACTATTCCCTTTGGTGTCTTGACCAACACAATGGATACACAAACATACAGATGTGATAAAATGTGTAGAACTACACACACACACACACACACGAGCACAAGTAACACTGGGGAAACCTAACACCGTGAATTGTATCAATCTCCACATCTTGGTCTCAGTATTCTGTCCTATTATACAGCTTTTCAAAATACTACTACCGGGGAAAAATGGGTAAAGCGTACACAGAATCTCGGTATTATTTCTTTTAAGAACAGAAACGCGTTTGGGGCACCTGGGTGGTTCAGTCGGTTAAGTGTCTGACTTGGGCTCATGTCATGATCTCAGGGTCCGGGACCCACATCTGGCTTCCCTGTGAGTGGGGAGCCTGCTTCTCCCTCCTGCTTGTGCTCTCTCTCTCTCTCTCAAATAAAATCTTTAAAGAAGAAAGAATAAAAACAGGTTTATTGAGATACAATTCACAGATCATACAAGTTCTTCATCCAAAGTGTACAGTTAAGTGGCTTTTAGTGCATTCACAAACTTGTCCACTCGTCACCATAATTTTAAAACTTTTTAATTATCCCAAGAAGAAACTATTGCTCCCTTTATCTGTCATCTCTTAATACCCCCATGACCCAAGCCCTAGGCAACTACGACTCTACTTTCTTTTCTCCATAGATCTGCGTGATTTGGATATTTCTTGTAATTGAAATCATACTGTAGGTGGTCCTTTGTGACTGGTTTCTTTCCCTTAGCATTTTTGGTGGTATGCATCAATATTTTATTTCCTTTTTTTTTTTGACGAACAAGAGATTCCATTGCACGGATAGATCACACTTTATCTGTTCATCCGTTGATAGACATTTGGGCTGTTTCCATTTTGGGGCTAGTAGGGATAATGCTACTGGGAATATTCATGTACGGCTTTTTGCGTGGACAAACGTTTTCGATTCTCTTGAGTACATACCTAGGAACGGAATTGCTGAATCATACGGTAACTCGATGTTTAACCTTTCGACAAACTGCCAGACCATTTTCCAAAACAGCTGCCCCATTTTACATTCCCACCAGCAGTGAACGAGGGTTTCGATTCCTCCTCGTCCTCAGCAAGACTTGCTATTTTGTGTCTTTTTCTTTATTATAACCCTCCTAGGACGTGTGAAGTGCTATTTCATTGCGGTTTTAATTTGTATTTCCCTGATGGCTAATGAAGTGGCACATCTTTTCCCATGCACCTTGCCCATCTGTGTATTCTCTTAGGAGAAATGTCTATTCAAATATTTTGCCCACTGGCTGCATTATTCATCTTTGAATTACTGAGCTCTGTATCCATTCTTGCAAGTGCACATGAATCTATAATTATCTCAGGACGGTTTTGTTTTTGTTTTTGTTTTTTTTAAAGAAAGGATATTGGGGAAAAATAAAAGACAATTTGAGAATTTAAAAAAAAAAAAAAGGAAGGGCAGAATGTCACTAGAGAATATATACCGACAACAACCAAGCATATGAAAAGGATGCGCAACATCATTAGCCATTAGGGAAAAGTAAATTAAAACCACAGTGAGATCTATCCACACATCTATCAAATTGGCCAAAATAAAAATTAGTGACAAAACCAAATGTTAGTGAGGATGTAGAGAATTTGGGTCACTTGCTGATAAGGGATATAAAACACGACAGCCATCCTGAAAAACAGTCTGGCAGTTTCTTTTAAGAAATAAACACTCATAGACCCATGCCTGGGTGGCTCAGATGGTGAAGCATCTGCTTTCAGCTCAGGTCATGATCCCAGAGTCCTGGGATGGAGCCCCACATTGGGCTCTCTGCTCAGCGGGGAGCCTGCTTCCCTTCCTCTCTCTCTGCCTGCCTCTCTGCCTGCTTGTGAGCTCTCTCTGTCAAATAAATAAATAAAAGTCTTTTAAAAAAGAAAGAAAGAAAGAAAGAAAGAATAAGAGACATGCAACTGTCATACAACCCAGTAATTGTACTCCTGGGCATTTATCCCTCAAAAATGAAGACTTATGGGGAGCGCCTGGGTGGCTCAGTCGATTAAACATCCGACTCTTGACTTCAACTCAGGTCATGATCTCAGGGTCCTGGGATGGAGCCCAACGGGGAGTCTGCTTCTCTCCCTCTTCCTCTCCCTCTGCCCCTCCCCCCACTCCTGATTGCACATACACTCTCTCAAAATAAATAAATAAAATCTTTTTTAAAAACATGAAGGCTGTGTTCACATGGAAACCTGTTCATAGAAGCTTTGTCATAGCCAGAAACTAGGAAGAACTCAGATATCCTTCAACAGGTGAACAGTTAAACCATGGTCCACCCAGACCATGGACCTCAGTAACAGAAGGACAGACTACTGATACACTCAGCAACTTGCATGAATCTGCAGAGAATTAAGCTGAGTGGAAAAACAAACAAACAAGCAAAAAAAAAAAAAAAAAAACCCTCAAAATGTTACATACTGTATGATTCTACTTACATAATGTTTTCCAGACAACACAATTGTAGATATGCAAAACAGAAGTTTTGCTAGGAGTTGCCAGGAATCAGGGATGGGATGGGGGTACGGGGAGCAGGAGGAGGCAGGGGTGTCTATTAAAAAGGGTAATACGGCGGGGGGCGCCTGGTTGGCTCAGAAGGTTAAAGCCTCTGCCTTCGGCTCAAGTCATGATCTTAGGTCTTGGGATTGAGTCCCACATCGGGCTCTCTGCTCAGCAGGGAGCCTGCTTCCTCCTCTCTCTCTGCCTGCCTCTCTGCCTACTTGTGATCTCTGTCTGTCAAATAAATAAATAAAATCTTAAAAAAAAAAAAAAGGGTAACGCGGGCAGGCGACAGATCTATGGCAATGCTCTGCTTCTTGGTTCTATCAGTGCCAGGGTCCTGGCGGTGGTTCGGGACTCCAGTTTCACAAGGTGTTACTAATGGGAAAGAACAGTAAACCCAGTAAGGCAGCATATCCGAACCTCTCTACATCGGCATTTCCTAAAACAGTGAATTTAAAATTATCTCAAAATAGAAGTTTAATTTAAGAGAGACAGAGAAAAAAAGAGGGGTTCCTGGGTGCCTCAATTGTTTAAGTGACCGGCTCTTGACATCAGCTCAGGTCACAATCTCGGGGTCCTGGGATCAAGCCCCATGAAGGGCTCCGTGCTCAGCACAGAGCCTGCCTGAGGATTCTCTCTCTCCCTCTGCCTCTGCCCCTCCTGTCTCTCTGTCTTTCTCTCTCTCTCTCTCTTTCTCTCAAATAAATAAATAAACTTTTAAAGTAAATAAATAAATAAATAGAAAGGTAGCGTCTTTGTGGTTCTACTTACAGTCCTACAGATTATTCATGTGTCATTCAGGGCAAGTTAACATTGTCAGTTTTCCCACCTGAAAAGGGGGGAGAATATCTACTCATGATTGTGGTAAGGGTCAAATAAGTATAAAAGTGAAAGAGCTTACAGCTAACAAAGCAATTGCTGCCTCTGCCACTCTTACTAGAACATTCTCTGATGTCAACCTACTTCCCTTAGTGGGTGCCTCAGTGTCAGAAATGTCCACTCCTCATCATTGGACTTCGTCATGGATAAGCAGGCATGTTTCTTACCCGGCGTGAGGTATGATGGTTTAATTAGTAGAATTATTTTTCCTTTCTTAATGGAATCTATAATAATGTTGTTTTGTCATCAACCACATTCTATTAACTATGGAATGTCTTTTCTTTAAGCAGAAAACCAGAGTTGCTTATTAAAAATAGAAGGGTCCATTTAAACAAATACATTTTTTAAATTACATTTTAATTAAATTTCAGCTGGAGTGTGCTGCCTGCAAATATGTTAGCCTGAGGTCTGCTCCTGTTCTATTAAAAAAGGGGAAATTTAGCAAGCAAAGAGGGTCACCAATAACTTGGGAGCACACACACACACACACACACACACACACACACAAAACCCACAAAACTTACTAGCATCAAACTGATAGGATCTTCATGATGCAACATAGTATCCCATGTGATGAATGGTCCTACTCTGCAGCCCCTAAAACTATGTCCTTTAGCAACGAGGGTCTGACTTTAGAAAGCACTGGGAAAAGGCTGAGTACCTGAGCAGGGAAGACTGCACCACTGCTTCTGGGAGTGAGGGGTGATACACTCATGGTCCCTAGGGGAATGAAGACTACAAAGTAGGGTTCCACACACAGATACAATGTAGCAGGGAGAGATGTTAACTTAGAAGGACATCCAATGACTTGGGTAGAGTCTTAAAATGTTGAAAGTAGAAGAAACTGGATGAGATACAGAACACAGCATCATATATATAAATTAAAAGCTTACCCATTCACTGTAAACCCTACACATGCTCACAAATATACATTTTTAGGATGGGTGTGGGGAGGATGGGAGAGGAGTGAGGGTACAGGGAAGAAAAATAATATTGATAAAATAAAAATTAGAACAAGAAAGTCTGTTGGGACCAAAAATCATACTGTGCCCTGAGATAAAGTATTTGAGTAACTCAACTATCCCTATTAAAAATCTAAATAGAAATGTAAAGTTCCTACCAGTGTCATGTAGGTATACAGCAGATATTCAGAGAATATCAGCTGCTTGACCTTCAGGTGACCTAAGGGCTATCTAGAGTGTCTTCAAGAAGTCAAAGTGGTGCTGAATTCCCAGGGACTGTCTCTAGATAGATGTCCCTTAGCAGACCCCTGAACTGGTCATGGTCCCCCCACTCACCGCCACACACATCCTGGACTCCTCTAGTTCACCACCTCTCCACCACCAATCACCACCCCTCCTCCAAAACCATGGGACCTCTAAAGCCAGGTGTTCTCCCCTAAAATGGATGCACAGTCCCTAAGGAGCTGATTCAGGTAGACACTGCTTAGGAATTAAGTCCCTCCATCCCCTTGCACAGATGGGAACCTGAGGCCAGAGAGCAGCAGAACCTCGATAGAAGCATAAAGTGAATCAGAGAGAGTCCCGTAACTCAACCCAGGTCATTCTCCATTCACATGCACACACATTCCCTCTCCACATAGGGTCTGTAATGCCCTTTATCTGACTTACGGATAAACCAGTGGAGAGGCCACCGAGATAGGATTTCCACCCCTGGTGGGGCAGACATTCATGGCCAGGGTGCTTCTCACCAGCCACTGGGGCACCGAGACATCAGGAGGCCAGGAAATTACTCTGAGGTCGCAGAGGACACAGAAGTGATTAACAGCCGGTGGTGTCATTTCTTAATGCCATTATCACCAAGATGATCTATTCTCTGGAAGATAATAGAAAATCAGGCCTGTGGGCTGCTTAGCAAGTTGGCCTCAGAGAGAGGGTGGGAGGCAGAGGCAGCAGAAGCCGTGAGGTGGGCAAGGGCATGAGCTCTTTTATGAGAATTTTTCTCCTATTCTCCAAATATATACCATTATCTACTTTTTTACAGATACCAAGAGATTGAGGCCAAGAAACTTGCCCAAATTCATCAAGCTAGTAAGGGGTTCCAACAGCGTGTCTGCTCCCCAGGCCCTGGTCTGTTCCCTGCACGGCTTCCTTAGACCCAAGAGTAAAGCAAGACGTTCTGGGTGGGGTTTGAAAAGAGAGAAGCCCAGCTTTGCAAGGGAGTGTGAATCCAGGAGGCTTTTACACGCCTCTGTCACTTGACAGAGGTCTTAAGTGAAGAGTGTACTTTCCACAAGTGGAATGGGGGAGGGCGTTTGGGGTAGTGAGAACGTAGGGCACACGCCTGGTGCATGGGTCAGTGGTTGGGTCAGAATGTCCGCAAGTGACATGGAACAGAGGCAGGGCGGGGTGATGGATGGCTCCGTGCAGATGGATGGGAGCCCGTGTCCTCGGGCTCAGGGGTCTGTGTGCTCCATAGATGGCCCTGCAGAGCTCATGGGAGGATTTTAAGGTGGAGCATGGCCAGAGAAATTAGCCACCATCCCCAGAGCCTTTGCTGCTGAGGGAGAGAGGGGATGAGAATTCAGGTTTTGGGTCAAACTGACCCAAAAGTTTGAGTCTTAACCCTGCCCTGAATTAGCTATAATCTTGGGGGAAAAGACTCATCCTCTTACCGAACACTTAGAACAGGTCTGGCACATAGTAAATGCTTTGATATATAAGTCAACAATGATGATGATGATGGTGAAGGTAAAGGTGACAACAAAGGAAGAGAAGGTGGGGGAGGGGAATTTGTTGTAATATAGAGGGGAGGGTGACTCCAAGGGTCAAAACGTACCAAAGGATAAGGAGTCGCTAAGTCTGCAGCTAGTAGGATTCTGGGAAAGTTCTGGAGACATGGCCAGGAATCCCTCCATGGCCAAGACCCTTGTCTTCTGCTTTGTCTGTTCTGTAATAGTTCCCAGTGCCTTGCTGTGGCTGTAATCAACACGTACCAAGAGACCCCACACGCTAATCACCAAGCTAGGTGTCAGACACTGAAAGTGGATTCAACCATCCCTGGTCTCAAGGAGCTTACAGTCAGAAGAGCGGACGACGGGGAGGGCACAGACATTTAGGCAATGACCCAAAGCAGAAAAGCCAGCCAACGTGACTGCAGAGCTGGGTGCTGGGAGTGGGGGGAGGGGGAAGCAAGGAAGAGGTGGGGTTGGGGAGAAAGGGTAATTCTGCTCCAGGAAGAGGGAGCAGAGGCTTTGGCTCACTGAATCTAAGAGAAGACTATAAAAAAACAATGTAAATAGAACAGAAATTGGGCAGTTCCAGGGTTCTGTGTAGCAGGAAAGAACCAGTCGTTTTGACCAGGCCTTAGAATAAGCGTACAACCCTTTCTCCATCTTGGTCTCCTTTGCTCAGGATTCCAAGTCCTGAATGTCCTTTCTTTAGTTTCCAGAAGGCAGAACATCAGGAATTTTCATCCTGTGAGCAGATTCATTTCCAGAAAGAAAATCTGGTCAGAGTTGCCAAAAGAGCAGAAAAGATACAGATTACCAGAAAGAAGAAGTTCGAGCTCAGGCAGACACAGCTAGGTTCCCAGCCAGTCTCCTCTGATCCAGCCCAGAGAGGGAGAGCACCGGTTGTAAACTCCTCCTGCCTCCCCCACACCAGGCATCCCTTCCACTGGGAGTAGTGGTGAGATCCAGTTCTGGCCAATGAGAGGTAGGCAGAATCCAGTAGTGGGACCCCCTGGGTAACCTCTCGGAAAGGAAATGCCCCCTTTGGGATCTGTTCCTTCGGTCTGTTCTTTGCACCTAAAAATAGTCTTGATACCTGGAGAAGCAGCGTTCTTGTCTCCTAAAACAAAACTGCTCTAGGCGGGGATCTGGGAAGGGAGAAGGAAGGAGCCAGGGCTAGGACTCTGTCAAACTACTTACTTTGGAGTGGAGACAGAATGAGAAACGCAAGCCATCTGAGTTCAGAACCCACAGGACAATTAGTTTGACAGGAGTTTGGGGTAGACGGTGGGGGCTGGCCACCTCCTTTCCTTGGAGCTCAGTGAGCAAGTGATGACGCAGGAAGCCTTGCCTGACCCCTAGAATAAATCACAATTCCCCCATTTCATAGGTTTGTGGTTTGCCGGTCTGTTCCCTCTGGGCAGTGACCACAATTATTTGTGCCTGTTGGTAGAATGCCATGTCCTTTGCCAGATTCTGAGCTTTGCAAGGGCCCAGTTATATCTGTATCTGTAGCTCTATATTGTATCTGTAACCGTATTCATCTATCTCTCTATCTAGCATCCATCTAAAGCCCTCGTGCCCCCAGTACCCAGCACGGTGCCATGTATAACACAGGTCCGCAAATCTTTGCTAAGGAAGTGAATGAGTCAGTGAATGAATGAATGAATGAATGAACGGGCTGAATGGAAGTCGTGAGTTGAAACCATATCTTCGGGCTCCTCCACCACCTTCCTTTCTAGAAGAACAAGACATGAATAAACAAACTGGGGATTCCTCAGTTCTTCATGAGAGCAGAGATGCCTCTGAAGGTTCGGGGGCTGACTATCCAAGGCGTTGTGTCTCCAGGGATTTCCTCGGAGCCCCGCCTGGCTTCTCAAAGTGCACAGAGATTCTAAGAGTGTGTCTCCGGAGGACAAGAGGTTGGTCCTGCCTAGAGTCTGGGGGGGGCAGGTGGGCTGTGATTGCTGAGGATCATGCTCTCTGCCGACTCCCCTATGGCCCTCCTATGTCTACTACCCCCTCCCCTACTTCTTTACCCTCCCCCTCCCCACTGCCACCGCCTGATCCCTGGGGTTGGTGGCAGAAAGCAGCACACCTTTCCACAGCCCTGAATCAGGCCAGCTGGTGTATCATGAGCAGTCAAAGCCACATCAAAGGCTAGAGTTGGGTTGGCGGGTCTACACTGAAAGCCCTCAGGAGCCACAGCCTGGGAGGCCTGGGGGCTCCTGAGGCAGCCTCTGGCTCCCTGGGGGACCAGGTACTTTCCTGAAGAGAACACATCATTCGGCTCTTCCTGTGCTTTTACTGTAAACTCTTGGTTTATTACGCACCTAAGAGGAAGGACGGAGGGGAAAGAGAGACAGAGACACAGGGGAGCTTTGATCCGAAAGCAGCACACACAGAGCAAGAGACATGTTCAGAGCTCTGAGACACAGGGCCCCCGCAGGCAGAGACTGGGGTCCCGACGTGGAAAGTAATTGTCCCTGGAGCAGGAAGCTCAAAGGCCAGGGATGAAAATCCAAGCCTCCTTATGCTTTGCTCAGTACTCTTTCCACACATCCAGACAGCCACTCTTCCTGAGACACCTTGAGAATCCAGGGCCTTCTGGAAGGAGGGGAGGCAGTGGTGTGCACAAAGGGCCAAGCAGACACACATTCACACGCTGACCAGGGCCAGTCACTGCATCTGGCATCTTAGAAAACACAGGAATAAAAAGCCCAGGGCTGTGCTGCCTAGTCCGTGGGGGAGACCCAGACGACCCCAGGCTGCCTAGTCCGCGGGGGAGACCCAGACGACCCAGGCTGACTGCAAGAAGGGTTCGCAATGCACAGAAGAGAAATTTGAGTCAGGACAGGGGAAATGCCATGCACCAGACATCAGTAGAGCTTCTCTGGCCTTTGGCATGAGCCTGTGCTCACTGGGGAATGAAAGGTCACCGTCAGCAGAGGTGACACCTGGCAAAGTCCTGGAGGTGAGGACGTACTCGGTGCCATCCACACAGGGGCCATCGCACCTGGGAGGCTTAGCTGGCCTATACAGGCCAGCTGCAGAGAACCAACCGGGAAGGTCATTCCAACCAGCTCGGATGCCCCCAAAGCTGGGAGTCTGACCTCGTTCATGTCTGAACACCGAGCACAGGGCCGGAGCCTGAAGAATGGGGTCTGAATGAAAGCCAGTGGGTCCTGACGGGGAAAACGTCAGGCCTTAAGGTGGTGTATATTAACATGACTGTCTCCCACTGTCCATGAGTTTGTGCAGAAACCACCTATAAGGCAATACCTATCAACCCTATCAAACGCCCCATATTTTGAGGCCTAGCAAGTCTATCTTAAGACTTGAGGACAGTTGGCCAAGAATACCTATGACTCACTTGCAGTCTTTACTAAAGAGTTTATCATTAATTCATCCAAGAGAAAAAGAAATCAAAGAATTAGGGACTTCTTAGAGAAAGAATTTGCCAGGGCTCTCCCCTCTTCTTCACCCGTCTCCCATCACAGGGAAGGGGCAAGGATGTCCTTCCCCCCACCTCAGCCCCCAGGAAAAGCCCTTCAAGAGGCAACCCAGAGAGCCTGACCTGTGGCCCCTGCGGTGGGATGGTTTTGAACTCTGGCAGGGAAGGGAAATTCTATTTCCTGGGCCTTTCAAATCTCAACTCATTTCACTCTCTGTATATCTACAATTGAACATACGTACGACCGTTCAGAACGTCTCTGCTCTGCAACTTTTTTCATTCATCCGAAAGATCCTGGAGGTTTGTCCTTGATGTCGCATTGACATCTAGTTCGTTCCACTTTAACTGCCACAGGTATGCCCTCATGGTTTACTTATGCATTCCCTGTTTTATTTTCTGAAGCGCAAAAGAATGCATGATCAGTGCAGAAAACTCAAAATATAGGAAAGGGGATTTTTTTTTTTTTTTAAAGCCTGCCACACAGAGCAGTAATTTAGATAAATCAAGCTGGCTGTGGTGTGGAGGTCGGATCCATGAGGGGGAGACAGAAGGCAAAAGGAGAATCCTTGAGATAATGGTATTGTGAGGTAAGAGGGACCTGGTCACAGAGCGATGATGGGAGCCGTCCTTCAAAGGCCGACCGCTTGGACGGCAGACGCCACACTTCTTCACACTGTCATGGAATATATCACCAACACGGTGCTGTCAGGACATCAAACAGGGTATCAGATCGAATCCAACAGAAGGGATGGATTCAGAATTTATGCTAGTCACTCTTCTCTTTAGAGATGGAGAAAGAAATCCCTTAGAAGAAATGTGTTCTGGGCTTCCTGAGTCTCGTAAATGTAGACGACACTGGGGGGCAAGGGGAACCGGGAACAGGATCTCGTATGTGGCATCAGAACTATCACTTATGGAGGTTAATTGTCCACAGAGCAGCCAACTCAGGCGTTCACCTGAGGAGTTGAGGGCAGGTCTCCTGGGAGCAGAGGGCTAAGAGGACCGCATTGCTCAGATCCAAACTGGGAAAGAACACTAAGAAGTGGAAGGTAAGGACAGGAAAGCCCATACCTCATCAGAGGTTCAGAGACAAGCCACAGGCACCAGAAACAAAGCTATCTTTAGAAAAGTGAGACACAAGCTAGCCCACATTCACAGTTAACACAGGGAATGCTAGTTCGGGTATAGCACTTGGGGAAAACCGTAGCTACGTGGACAAAAATGCCTAGGCTTGTGGATGTCACCGAAGAGAACGATTCCGTTTGAAGACCACGTGATTTGCAGCGTGGACCAGGAACTAGACCAGCAAGCACCTCACAGGCAGGGAAAGCACCACGGGGCTCTGCAGGCCTGAGCGACCACAGCGCCACCGTGAGGTGGGGAGAAGCAGGGACTGCGAATCCAGCTCTTCCACAGGGCTTGAAATTTAGGAAAAGAACTAATCCTACTGGAACTGAATAAGCATGTAAGGTTCTTGGAAAATATGGATAATTGGGGGAGTCTGGAAAGAAAGAAAGGAAAGGAAAGGAAAGGAAGGAAGGAAGGAAGGAAGGAAGGGAGGGAGGGAGGGAGGGAGATGAAAGAAAGAAAGGAGGGAGGAAGGAAGGAAGGAAAAGAAAAAGAAAAAAGAAAGGAGGGAAAAGGGAAGGAAGGAAGGAAAGAAAGAGACTACAATTCCTTCTAGACACGTGGGTTCACAAGCAATAATGACTGTGACCTTATTCATATCCCAAGCATGCCAGGGATTTTAGAAAAATCTTTCCTCCAACCCTCAAACTCTGTTTCGACAGACTTTCCCCACTTTGTATTTCAAAAGCCAAAGAGAAGGGGGAAGTCATTGCCACAAGTCATCCCACCCCAAATTAAGTTTTTTTCTGAAAAAGGATATTTAGTCATTTTTGTGAAATGTCATGCGTGTGTCATTGAGTTAACATTGGACTGTGACGTTCTTGGATTATTTGATTCTTAAAATCAAAATGTAGAGAGGGGCACAGAAAAAAAGTCAAAAGCATTTAGCCCCAGGCCTTGTCCAACAAAAATCTAACCCACTTCTGGGATGATTTGCAGAGTTATGCATTTTGCATAGTTAGGCATAAATTCTGCTTCTGTGGGAGAAACAGGAGCGCTAAACGTTAAAGGTCTCATTTCTTCATACCTTCTTTTGCCCTCTGCCCTCTGGCCATGCACAGGTGATGGGGGGAATTTATAGTAGGAAACCTAGTGCTGATGCTGTCACCATGAGTCAGCTCAGCTGGATTTAGGCAGAATGGGGCTCAGGCAGCTGGGTGAGAGTCCAGCAGCTCAGGCAGCTGGGTGAGAGCTCAGGCAGCTGGGTGGTGAGCTCTGCGACCTGGGGCAGATCGCTTAAACCCTTAAAGCTCGTGATGGGTGCAGTTACCACGTGGACTTCATCGCCGTGCGGGCTCTGGGTAGTCCATGAGATAACGTGGACTCAACCTTGGCGGACACACAATAAATGAATGGCAGAGGAAGGGAATGTGCCTTCCCATCGGCCGCTCCTCATTCTTCTCTGACTCCACCCTGGAAAGTCTGATTTGTGGATTACATGCTAGGCACAAAATGTTAATGATGGAAGGTGGGCAGCTGTGGCCGGCATTCCTAAGAACTTAAGCCTTCCTCTAGGTATGCTCTTGACTGGCATACCCAGCCCCTACAGAGCCCTGTGGGAACTAGGCTCCACATTGGGAGCCTCTCACCAGATCCCTGCTGCCGTGCCAGGCCAGGGTGCTCTGAGATAAGGTGGAGATCCCCAAATGCCTCTCTGAGTCTCAAGCGGTCCCATAGAGCTAGTAGCTCTGGCATTTACGTTGAGTGTGGGCTGAATATCTCAATCTGTGTTAATATCAGTCAATGAGATATTTGAAAAATGGAGAGATATCCTCAGAATGCCCTGCATTTGAACTGTCTCCTAACATGTACATATCTGTTCTCACTCTTGATCTCTGTAACAAACTCATGAGGTTCCCTGGACAAGGTCTAGGTATCTCACCTTTGCAGGTGCAGAAACTGTTGTCAAAGGTAAAACATTTTGCTCATGGTCAAAATATTAAGTAATAGGATTGAAGCCAAACCTAAAGGCTTCTCCTTTATAGGTACTTACGGGGTCAAGGACATTCTCAGTTTATGTATCCATCCAGATACCTGGATATCAGCCATATGCTTTATTTTAGTGCCTGGTCATTGTATCCTGTCATACGCCCCCCATGGCTCACCTATCCCATCTCACTGCTGAGAGCATCTCCTGGTAGCCATGAGATGATTCAATATGGAGGAGAAGGAATTGCAATCCTTTTCATTCATACTTCAAAGTAATTCTTGGTCCAAATGACACACCCCCCAAAGCCTGTAGTCATTTTTGCTAGTGCTCTTCTAAACCATGCAGAAAAAGGGAACTCTCCAGAACTAAGTCTCTGACTTCTTTGGCCCTTCCTTGAAGCCAATATCCTGTATCTTCCACTATATTCTAGGAGAGAATCCTACTAACCTATGATTTTATCTAAAATCAGAAAAGTAATTACTTTGATGAACAGGAAGACCTCTTCATTAAAATAATAATTTTAAATACAGAAAAGTACAAAAATGAAATCAGCCACGATTTCACGGTATGTGTGTGTGTTTCTGCACTTTCTCTTTTCTCTGCTTCTGAAACCTGTGGCCCTCCCTCTGTTCCACTTGCACTCACATGCTGTGGGCAGGAAGACCATAAACTTCCGGTTGGCTTCTCTCTACCCGTGGAGTGCAGTGCAACACCATCGCTTAGGAATCTTATCTGACCAGAGCTGCAGAGAAGCTTCTAGGTCAAAATTTACCCCCTGGGCTTTTTGTAAGCATCATTGGGTCATGCTTTATGATGGCGCCCCGGTCTTTGAAAGTAGGTAGGCCCCGGACGACTGCTTTCCCCACCTAAGAGACTTCTACTTACCCGACAAAGCTGAGTATTTACTGGTCACAATAAGAGAAAATGCCATCTTGGGCGAGAATTTATGTGTCTTGAAAGGGGAGGTTATAGTGTCTGGGGATCCAGATTTGAGTGTTTCGGGCAAATTGTCCTCATAGTTTAGGATTAGAAGCCATAGAAAGTCTCGTGTCCTGGGGAGAATGCTGATGAGTGAACAGCTGTTGAATAAGCAGGAGGTTGGCCCAGCTCAGCTGTCTATTGTCCTGAAAGGACAATGTTCGTCCGGATGAACATCCAGTTGTCCAGAACAGGATAAGTAGGTTTAATGAGGTGCCTGGGGTTAATGATGAAGTCATTTATTGGTTTATAGCTTTACCTGCTCAGACAAGAATTGACTGGGACAAATGGTAAAGTCCCCTTTGGCCTCAGCGTCACCTCCCAATCACGGAGCTCTAGGAGCCCAAGTATCTCCATTCCCTCTGGAAACCAGAGGCTGAACTAAGAGAGGAAGGGCTGCTCTAAGAGAGTTCTCCTCCCATGGCGGAAAGGGATCTGTGCTGGGAAGGTGCCATGGAGGGAAATGCCAAGTGTGCTCACAGACGGAACTGTCTTAGCGAATTAATATTTGTGTTAATATGAGAGTCTAGGCATGTGCTGGAGTGGGGTGTGTGTGACAAAGAGAGAGAGACAAGGACAACAGCTTGGGGGGGGGTAGTAATCAAGAAGAACCTTCAATTTCCACCTCTCACTGGCAAGAAGAGTTGAATAATCGCCAAACCTGGCTAACCACAAAACTGGAGGAGGAGATGTGTGGTTTTGTCCCCAGGGGGACATCTGGCAGTGTCTAGAGACATTTTTGTTCATCTCATCTGGAAGAAGGGTGTCACTGGCATTCTAATAAGGAGACATCAGGGACCCCACTCAACAACCCACAGAGCACAGGACAGCCCCACCCCCCCACCTACAACAAAGGATCATCTAACCCACTAGCAAGAGTGTCAAGGTTAAGAAAGCTTGAGCTATTTAAAAAAAAAAAAAATGAAGATTCTCGCTGAGGGCATAGGAAAGAGGGGAGAAGGGGGATCAGAAGACAGGAAAACAAGGACAAGGTTTCTGGGAGGCCCTCTGGGAAGAAGTCAACTTTCAAAGGGGGTTAGAACCATATTGTGTGCAACTGTTAGTGATCTTCTTTGGTTCAACATTGTAGTGAAACATTTCTCTACATCACTAAATATTCTTTGAAAACATGACTTTTCATGGATTAATAATATCCACACATATGCCTATACTATAACTTTTTGACTATTTTTTATAGTCAGAGTATTTCCATTTTATGGAAATGTCAGTAACAGAGCAAAGAACACTTGAACAAACATATCTTTGTGAAAATCAGATTGTTTCCTTACATGTTGAAACACAAAATTGTCACGTGAAAGGATGTACACATTTTATGTCTTTTTGATACATGTTGCCAAACTGGTTTCCAGAAAGATTCCTCAATATACACTTTCACCAGCAAGTGTATATTGCTGAGAGCACCCAGAGTGTATGTGCAACCCTTATGCTAAAGCCTCCATTACTACCATGGAAATAGTTCTATCTGACCTCTCCCCCTTCTTTTTCCAAAGAATTTGTCTGTTTACAAACATTGGGCCACTATGGATGTCTCGACCTTCCACATTTCAATTCTCTCTTTTACAAACTTGTTGGAAGTCATCACAAGTTAAGAAAGCAATTATCTCCCTAGTCGTATCCTAGAAATGTGACTATTTTAGTTCTATTTCAAATTGAAGTGACTCATCTGAAAAGGAAAAAGACAGATTGGTCAGCATATACCACCCCCACCTCTAGCTTCCAAAATGAGAAAGGTAAGATCCAGAGGAAGAACAAGATGGACAGTCTCAGAGTCAGAGGAAAGGTGAAGCTGCAAATCCAAATTCTTTATTCTTGGCCCAGTACTATTTCTGCTGGATGCAGCTTCCAAGAGATAATTAAAATAAGAAAGAG